>NC_039485.1:14116546-14432005 GCF_003590095.1 Trichoplusia ni
ATGATGGATTCTCGGAGTCTGATGGCGGGTTGTACACCGACGATGCGGTTATTTTGAATGGTAAGCGGATTTAGTTTTAACTTACTATTTTATTTATTAAAATGAAACTGTTTTCATACTAAATAGTAAATACCTTAGTTGTTTTTTTTCTATAGTTACGTTTGTTGATAGACAATACAATAATTGTTGTCTTGATATCAAGTTCTAATTTGGAGACAAAAATTGATACTTTTTACCATCACGAACAAAAGTGAGAGCATTATTTTTACATTTATCTTTACCATAAAGAACCAAAATGTAAAAGTTACCACGTACGACTCATTCATAGAAAGAATATAAAGTCCACTGTTTGTTTTGCGAGGACTCAAAACAATGCACGGCACATGTGGCTATGAGGTTTTTGAGGCTAGAGAAAGTTAAATTAGCAACAAAGATATTTGTCCATCGTAAAACTCAGGAAATAAATGTCCAGTTTATTCAAACGATAATCAGATTAATTATAAATTATGCATCAAGTGGCTTTTCACGAATGTATTATATCTTCCACTACTGGCACATTTTAAAACGAATAACAACATTTATATTTGTCCATGCCAAGCTTGATGAAGATGTCGATCGTCAACCCGCAATTGATTCGGTACTCACAAGTTCTAAAAAACATAGGCTATTATTCGGAAATACCTATGGGACCGATTCAATGCAAATTGTTACACGCCCACACATCCAAAGTCGATCACATCAATCAATTCATTGTCCATACCTTGCTCAGTTGTTGAACTTTTTTTGTGACTCACTTCGAGGACATTAATTAGATCTGAGACTGGCGATTGAAGCGGGATCACGCCCGGTGACATTTCCTCGCATTAGACTGCTGAACCCGGAATCCAGAAGCAAAAGCCTCTAGTCGAACTTGTTTTGATTAGACAGAGCATAACAAAGACATTTATTGATTAGAGGCAGTCAGATTTTTAAGTTCACTACTGTACGGAACTCCGGACTGAAAATCACAATTCTGAGGCTGCTCCCAGCAGACCATTAAATTACTTGTTATTAGTATCAGTTCAAGGTGTCGCGCCAGTTGGCATACCACTGCATGCTATTTACAAAACCATTGCAGTCTAGCCAATAAAGTAAAATATTCTCTCCGATACGGAATTTAAAGCTTACTTTGCTTTATCGAGACACGCACTAAACGGTTTTTTGTCATCTTAAATCTAGGAACCTTTAAAGGTCGTATTTTTATTATGGTATCTCAAGCGATCAGGTTTAATTTTTAGAACCTTTCTTGTAAGTGGGACGATACAGCTTCCAACATCTTCAAGGTTCGGTTATTTACGCGTGCCAGTTACATCTAGGTCTTCTTATATTGCACTACAATTCGGACCAGTTTTCTTTTACACGCCTACCTACTGGGTCTGGTTTGGGCCAAAAAAACAAATAGGGCTAGCGATAAAAACGGCATAGACCTTCTTGAAACAACTTGTTAAGTTGTTAAGTATAGTATTTAGGTCATTTACGTTATTGGCACTTATTGGCATGCTGCACATGTTATATTGAATTCCTGAGGTTTGAATATAACGGAAACCGTTATGCAGCGATCCGAAATAAATAACATGCATGTTTACGACATGTTTGGTACGTTGTTGTACTTGAGCTATGCTTTTAGATCGCCTTTAGAATATAAATTTCCTTGAAGTTTTGTTTACTGTTTGACAAGTTTACGTCATCGTTAATTAAATAGGCAACAATATATTATTTTTTTGTAGAAATATGTATGTGATCACATGTCAATCGTTCTCTGTGTATAATTAGTAACAACTGCTAATGAGCTCAGTATACATACATGTTTAAACAGGTTAATTTTTAGTTAGTTATTTTTTAGACCCCACATACGGTACTTGCTCATAAGATATGATTAAACTACCGTTATTTATTTGCGACATGATGTTAGGAGCAATTCATTAGAGACTGTTTTGGCCATAATTAAGTATCGGGTTCAACGAACCAGATCAAATTAAATTTTATTTACATTCGGCTCCAAAAATAACTTGTATTTCATTTCTTTATTGAGACCTTTTGCGAACATATAAAAGGGAATTAGAAACGTGGCTGTTTATCCAGCAATTAAAAAGGGTTTTTAATTTTAATAACTGATCGGTTTCAATTAACCAGGGTCAGAAATTTACGATTTTGTTTTGCAACTATAGCTAACTACTTACTATAACAGCAACAAATTTAACAATACCTACTTAATCATTTTAATGATCATAAACGATTCGACAAAGTAATTATTTTTAATTGACTTTTATTTTTCAGTTTATTCGGGACGGGCGAAGCGAGATATTTCGAACTCACCGCCGATGGGTAGACAGATATTGCTCTACGACCGAGACAGGTTTAAGACTTAAGAGTTTTTATGGGAATCGTAAATCATTGGTCAGAGGCTTTTACTTATTACATTTTGTTTTTAGCAGGCTGTTGGTGCGTATGGTATGGATTGTAAAACGACTCTTGGAAAGAAAGGAAGCTGCAAGAGTTTCCGCGACTGCTACCCATTGTTCAAGGTCGCTGACCTTTCTGGTTGGGACGGCTGGGTGATGGGCCACTATGACACTTGTAGCTACGTCAAAATGACAACAATGAGGTAAACTATGTCCGTCAAATATTTATCTAAGCTAGTTTGACATGTATATTATACTTTTACAATTTGTTTTTTTTTGTATTCTTACTTTTGCATTCGTCTACAAAATATTGCAACTGCTTTACAAATGTACACTGGATTTTGTTTTTTTTTTGTTTTTATAGGCAGTAGCGGGTTTCTTTTATTTTTTCTGGCTACTACGCATCCAGATTAAAATATAACTTACAGTCCCTTGATTTAATCGCATCGCAGCGAACCCTGCCGGGCGGACTCGCGATACCTGTTTTTAATTGAATGAGTAGTTTAAACAAAATTAGTTCACGATCATTTATGTAGAGCAATAACTTTAAACTTGAATTCACTGTTTGCTTTTAATTCTTATGAGTTGTTTTTGATAAATTTGAAGGTGTTTGGTGTGTGTTGTACGGAACCAGTGGGTACACCACCGCAGCAGGAACCTGATGTGCAACGATTCGGCTATATACAACCACCTATACCTGTACATTTTCCACCTGCACCTCTGTCTGGGTTAGTCACTATGCAATAGTCCTGTTAATATGTTATAATACCACTTTACTCATTGGCAAATATAAGTATTTAAATAAAGTAGAGCACTAAATATTTTCTGACATCTTTATGTTCTATAATATGGACAAATGCCACTAACCGTTTCGTCCTGTCAGGCTCTCCGGTGGAGTTCTGTCTGCTCTGACACGCTGGTCCTACGGAGACAGCAGCGTCCGGCAGATCCCCGCGCAGTGGCCGCCAGCGATACCCACGCACCCACCTGATCACACGCCAGCCACGCATCCGCCTTCCCTAGGTAAAACGAACTTAATTACATAATGAACCGAAAAAATATATATTTGTAACAGAAGTACGTCACGCCAAATAGTAATAAATATGATTACATAAATCTCGAGTTATTGTTATCATACAGTTGCAGGGGTTACAACAAAGCCACCGAATAGCTATCCACTACTTCGACCACTTGGGCTACGAAGCCTCCCAGTACAACTAAACAGGTACTTTGATTTTATTTTACTGACCTGAGATATTCGTAAACGTTAGTGCAATTATCTAAAATGTATGTTTAGACCTGGGCACCGGCGTATCCAACGAAACCATCCGTACCTGCAGCAGCTGTAGATGGTTCCTGCGGCAGAAAGAACGGACTCAGGTATGTTAACCCGTATCCAAGTAAGATATCTGTAAAATAATTAAAGTATGACATATATTCTTAAAGTTTATATGACTTTAGACATATGAAAGCACGTACCAAGACGAAGAGCGTATTGTTGGTGGGCATAATGCGGAGCTGAACGAGTGGCCGTGGATCGTGGCGCTGTTCAACGCCGGTCGCCAGTTCTGTGGAGGTTCTCTCATGGATGACCGGCATGTGCTTTCTGCAGCGCATTGTGTGGCACAGTAAGTACCCAAGAACTACTAAATAAACTCATTAACAATGAATCTGAAATTTATAATTGCCATTTACATTTTATATTTTCTTAATGGAGTATTTAAATGTTGATGAATAAATTTGTTTTGCAGTATGACATCTTGGGATGTTGCCCGTCTAACAGCTAGACTTGGAGATTACAACATAAGAACGAACACTGAAACGCAACATGTTGAGAGAAAAATCAAGAGAGTTGTGAGGCATCGAGGTTTCGACATGCGTACTTTGGTAAATATTTTTTTGAACTAGATAGATAGTTATAGTAAACTAAGCAAACTTGTGAATATAATTCAATTTTCGATATTCATATTTTCAGTACAATGACGTCGCCGTTTTAACACTGGATCAGCCAGTCAGTTTCACGAACAATATTCGTCCAATCTGCCTACCTTCTGGCGGTCGAGCTCATATCAGGGCAAAGTCGCAACGGTCATTGGCTGGGGAAGTTTGCGGGAGAGTAAGTATTCATCCGAATTTTGATAATAAAGGCAAGAACAAGAGCGTTAAATCGGAACAAATATTTTAAATTACTTTAAAATGTTTTCGGATAATTAGGGTCACACATTCGACAATACCTATTGTTCATGTTGTTTTCGAATACCTAAATGTAGTCGTTTGATTTATATGCAAGTCACTGTCATGACTCACTGTTATTTGTATTGTTAAGGCGGTCCTCAGCCCTCCGTTCTTCAAGAAGTGTCGATTCCGATTTGGTCGAACCAGGAATGCCAGTTGAAGTATGGCGGCGCGGCTCCCGGCGGCATCGTAGAGCACATGCTGTGCGCTGGTAAAGCTAGCATGGACTCTTGTAGTGTAAGTAGTGAACACTAAAGATGACGTTTTTAAATTGAAACCGTTTTATAGATATTTGATAGATACCTACTTGTACGATTTTTTACAGGGTGATAGTGGTGGCCCCTGATGGTGAATGAGAACGGTCGCTGGACGCAAGTAGGTATTGTATCGTGGGGCATCGGTTGCGGTAAAGGCCAGTACCCCGGTGTGTACACACGCGTCACTTACTTCATGCCTTGGATCCAGAAGAACTCCAATAGTGGGTATACAAGAAGGATAATTTCGAAATCAATTTGACTATTGTTCGGTAATTAATTTTAACGGTCAATTATTTTGAGAAAATCAACTAGTAACCTTGTTTTTCTCAACTGATTGCAAAATAAAAATACATTTTAAGCGTATGGAAATTGTGCCAATTTATTTTAAGGTTCTGAATTAAATAAAAAATTAACAACATTTGAAGGTACTATTATTTATTTCTAAAAATCACAAAGCTTCATTGATAAATCATTTGCTACCAATACAACATAAACAAAGCATTACAAATAAGATGGCCTAAAAATTTCAGATCAGTCTTCAAATACATATTATATATAATATATTAGTAGGTACATGATGGTAAAAAACTATAATTAGAATATTTTAAGTATATACTTATTACATTTCACGCTATACTGAATAATCCATTACTTAAAATAACTTTAATATTTACCTTTATCATATATCGAAGTTAGAAACATGCAGCTGCTGTAGTATATTTCGGGCTGAAACAAATATATTGCTGAAGTCAATAAAGACAACTTTAGAGAGAACAACATTATAATTGTATGTTATATATATATAGGCGTAGAATAGTTTACTATCTGTTATTCAAACAGATTTACTTTTATTAATATTATTATAACCATTTGTGCAACTGACTTGAATGTTTGTAAAACCGCCCGCGCCACAAGGATTAAATTCCTTAGCGGGAATGGACTCTTTCCTTTAAAAACAAAATTTTCTTGTCCCACTACCAATCTAAGGTTTGGTCCAAAGTCCAACCGCAACAAGGGAACAAAATCATTCCTTCACATCCTTCACATCGTTCACTGCCTTCCTCGCCTGCGTGTGTTAGGTAGCTAACACACTTTTAGAGGTAACATGTTTAACTTATTTACCTTGAAAATACCCCGTATCGTGTACATCATCTAGTGTCGGTATGAACGGCGGCTCAACGTTCAGCTGGTTCTCCCAGTCGATGTGACGGAACAAGGACATGGACTTGACAAGGGCAGCCGCCGGTCGCTCTGACGGGTCCATGGTAAGAAGCGCCTCTATAGCACTGACTGCCTCAGGAGACAGAGCCTCGTCATCTTCTGGCCACTCGATGTCTATTTTACGTCAAAATTGATTTTATAAGAAACTATTGTATGCCTTAAACTATATTGACTTTGTTTGTGAAATTAATAAATGTGAATTATGTGAAAATAAAATAAATTTATTACACAAATATGATTTAGACTTTACCTTCTGTATCATTGCAGGAAAAAATAAGTTAATTTAATACTTAAAAAACACAAAACTAAATAAAAATACGGAAGCACTACATAAAAATTAAATGAATTCACATCACTTACTTCGAGACAATATATTCTTGAAAACTGCCTGTGGAGTCTCATCATTGAAAGGCGGAACACCAGTCATGAATTCGTATAAGCATACACCTAACGCCCACCAATCCACTGGTGGACCATGCCCCTGTCTATAAAGCAAAGAGTATTTATACACTGACTAGTGTATGTGGTTAAAATCACTAATTGCGGTACGAAGCAGCAATAAAAATATATGAGATGCGATTTCAAATACCTGTGAGTTTGTCAACTTTACTATATTTTAAGAGAACTTGTACCTCATTAACTATGGCAGTCAAACCTAAGCAGTAACGAATGTCTTACTAACTAGTCTAACATACCTCAAAAGTAACTCAGGTGCTAAATAGTCAGGTGTACCCAAAATTCTCTGGTCTGACACTAAGTTTCCTCGCCGCACGCTTTTTGGCGTTCTATACGGTGTATGTGCGGTGGCCAGCGGCGTTTTACACAAATCTGTTGGCGAACGACTGCCTTCGCCCTGTAAATAACAGGCATATTAAACTTACTAAGTACTAATATTAAACTTGCATATTATAATATTACTCAAAGCACAATGTGTCTCGATTTAATGATTTTAAGCTTAACTGTGAACACTTAAATGAGATAACCAATATCGACAATATTACCTTACTTAATCGCCTTGTAGGAAATATCTCCAGACTGGTAGAAATATGTTTACCAAACATAAAAGTTTTGTCCTTAATTCCTGAAGCTGGTTGGTCATCCTTAGGTAAATTAAACCGAGTTTCCTTCTTCTTTGTTTCTGGTGATTTGTTTGAAACTGGAGTCGAAAATATAACTCCTACATTGAAATGATGACTATCGTTTTGAGATACCCACCTGAAAAAAAAGCGCTTTTGAGAATAAGTATTTTTCTTTTTTATATGCGTCATTATTCTTGTTTCTGTTACATACCGTTTTTTCAAAACACCTTTGATGGGATTTTTGTATTTATCAGGTGTTGGATGTATGGACATGCGCTTTGGTGTGTTTTGACTTAACTCTAACGCCATAATCTCTTGAGTGAGACCACTGTGATTCTCTTTAGACTCTGCTAAGCTTGTTACTCCTGTGGGGGTGTCTCCATCACAGTCTAATATCCTTTTTCTTTTCTTTGCTCTGAAGCTGTAAAAATGGAGGTTATCTTTTAATCACTATGTTAATCTTTAAGAGCACATTCCTTACACTTAAAACTATCTATTATTAGATATTTTGAATGTTCAAGTTAAGGTTGGTAAAATATTGATTTATAAAAATCCATTGTAAATAAATTATTGTGACTTACCTAGGTATTCTCTTAAGTGAATGTCCCCTGCACAATGGTGAAGTGGATGGGTCATGCATAGAGTCAGATACTGTCGACTCTCCTACAGAACTGTTGCTGCTTGGATCTGTTGACTTGTTACTCCTAGAGTTTGAACTGTTCTTAGAGCTTTCACAAGTGTGGTAGGAACCAGAGTCTTGTGACTAAAACAATCGAAAGAATCTATTATTATCTATTTTTATTACTTAATGTTACTCAGTTGTACATGGAATTAGTTTTCAAGAAAGGTCTGAAACTTATGCAGCACTGATTTCAGAATTATGTTAGTTGCATTGTCATACTAAGAGTTTAAACATTCATTGTATACCTTGAATATAATATAATATACATAACATAAAATTATACAGTATGGCTATCTAATCTACTTAAGAACCACCATGTTTTCTGATTTAAAGTTTAATTAAAAAGAGAAGAGATCATGAAATTACTGGGAAAACTTACTAGTTATACTTACACTATCAAAATTAATACTGTCAGCACTCATGAATGGATGTATTCCAGACATGTGAGACTGATTCAGCAACGGTGAACACTCCAGGGCACTGACTCCATCAAAAAGACTTTTCAATTTACCTGTAAATAGGGGAAAAAATACTTTGTACTACATTTAGCTACACATGTATTCTACTTAAGTAATAAGGGCATACTAGTCTCTTTAAGTTCATCAAGAAGGTTCTCACAGGCGTCAGTAGACATGACAGAGTTGTGTGTGCTGTCGCCTCCCCCAGATCCAAAGGAGAGATGTGATGTAAGTGACAGCAGCTGCCCAGGTGTTCTCAGGTTCAAGCTTGGTGTGCAATTCACAAAGTCTGATATCTCCAAATCTAAAATTTTCATAAGTGTAAAATTATTGTATGTATTGTTTTTACATTCTTTTATCTTGTATTGTTTTGTTTTACCTCTGTTTACTTCAATTTTAGATAAACCAAAATCAGTTAGTTTTACATGCCCAGATCGAGATATAAGCATATTATCAGGTTTGAGATCCCTATGAACAATGTGATGTTTGTGTAAGTAGTCCAAAGCAAGTGTGACCTCAGCAACATAGAACACAGCCATAGATTCTTCCAAGAACCCATAAACACCTAACAGTGATTTTAAATCACCTCCAACCATGTACTCCATGACCTGGAAATGGAGAAAAATAATTATTTAATCATAAAAACTCTGTCAATAAACTAAATCGAAATATTTTGTTTATCTTACCAAATAAATAGATGAAGTAGATTGCAGAGAGTAAAATAAATGTACACAAAATGGACTTCTTGACAATGCCAGAGCATTTCTCTCAGTAACTACCTGAGTGACCATATTTTTGTTTATCATGGCAGACTTCTTCATAACTTTAATCGCGTACAGCTGATCTTTGTTACTCTTCTTGTGGGCAAGAAACACCTTACCAAAGGCCCCGCGACTTATGGGCTTAATTATTGTAAAATCGTTAATATCTGGTGGCTAAAATAAAAGTATACATTGTCAAGTCAAATTAATTTCAGTAGAAAATATTTAGTGCTAATAAAATACCTTGGTAATAACAGTATCATTTATGGAATTGATTTTGTCTAAAATAGTATGACAAGATGATTTGTCCTCATCTTTCGAATCATTTGTAGACATTTTCACCCGAAAGCAAGAAAATGTTTTGATAGAATCAGAAATCACCACATTATTTTCATACACACAAATAAATTGAGATTGAATTCAAATGAAACGACACGAGTGAAAGTGACAGCCAGGTCTCAGTCACACAGAAGCGACAGTTATGATCGATGATAATTCGTTCAGAAATCCAAAAGATCTGCTATTCTTTGTATTAGTCAGCTTCTCAGGTCAGCTTAATAAGGTGAAGAATCCTTTTTTGAGGCAAGACATTGTGTCAATTCCTGGCTAATCTACTACACAAATGGACTTAGCGACATACAATATATTATAGTTTTAAGATATTTAAATAAAATTTAGTTCACAGGATAAACAAACGTACAGAGAAGTTTAGTAGCGTAGATTTCGCTTTCTGTACTTTTCCTTTAAGTTTAAGAGTAATAAGTAAAAATGTCTCAATGGAAGTTAATATGATTTATTGTGAAAGTTTTGTTGAAAGACAAGGTATAATTACTATCGAAAACGAGCTACAAGAAATTGTTACAAACTAATCCTCCATTCTGCAATTTGTGACGCATTTGGTAAAGGCTTGCACTAGTGTTGAACAAACCAGTGGTTGATGAGAATTATCTTCGTAACATTTCAATATCTGGAAATGTGTAATCCAGGGTTTAAAAACTTTATCAAAGAAATAAAAATGCCATTTGAAGTAACACAGTAATGTACAATTAATTGCAGTGATGATTCCCGATGGGACATCAGCGGACGAAGACTGAGGCAAATGAATCTGCGATATGTTTCAAATAACCACGATGTGTACTGTTTACCTCTCATAATCCCTTTACAACTTTGTACCTAAATTAGTGTAAGATCAATGTTTAATAAGTAGAACATTTGGATACGTGGTATTGAATTGCAGATAGAATAACTTGTTTTTTATTAATCTTGACCATAAAAATAATATAAACATGCATAGGAATCGAACCCAGAACTTTAAGTAGTTTGAACTCTCTAAGAATAATTAAATAGGTTTTGAGGCAGTACCTTAGCTCGCCAGTCAAAGCATGGTTTTATTTTTTGTATTTTTTCGTGTGTTATTTTAGGCGACTCGAATGTTTTGTTTGTTGTTTCGATGCTTTTGTCATATTCAGCTTCGATAATTTTATTGATTACTTGATGTTCCCTTTTGAGATAGTCTATTCTATGGGACCAGTAATCCATTTCGCCATCTTCTAGATAGTCGCCGCCTTTGTCTTTGAACATTAGTTCGTTTGATGGTTCCTAAAATTAGGTCACAATTAATGTTTTGAGTTTGAAACTCAAGTGAGAGGAATCGTAAAAGATAATTAAGTAAGTATAATTATCTTATCCTTTATAAATAAAAGTTACGTGCTCGCAACAGTTTTTACTTTCAAATCACCAAATGTTAAAATAAAAGAATAGTAATTTGAAAGACAGCATGAACGCAATAATAAAAAATTAAATTAATGTTTTAGCTTGTTTAAAAAACCAAATACTGAAAGAAAAATAATATAAAATGATAAGACTTACGGGAGGGAGGTTTTCAAATGCTATAACATTTTCGGCTTCTATTGATTTCTGGAGAGCTATGGGTGGGCTTATTGCAAAATTGTTATCGAAACTGATTCGTCTGGTGTCTTTACTAGCTATAGTTCCCATTTTAAATTTAAGTTCCAATTTATAATATTCAATACTGATTGGACAAGACAATTTTTGTTAAAAATTTGTCATTATTTCGATGTCATAATTTTTTTACAAAAGCACCGACTACTTATTTCAATAAAAAAGAAAATAACATCAGGTGTGTAAGAAAAGAGTTTATTGCTTTCAATGAACCTGTATTATTATTAAAAATAGTTTACCTACTCTTTTAATCAGTTATTTTACAACCGCATTTTTCATTTTTAAGTCTTTTCCATTTCATTATTTTCTGGTCTTGATTTCTTTCTAACAGTTTGTATGGATACAAGTTTGTTAATTGTAATAATAATAACGACGTAAACATTTTATTGAGAAGATAGAATCATATTATTCCACAACTTTCACACATGAAGATAAATATAATACTCGAAATCTTGTGTTATTATTACCTGTGCTCTCATTACAACATCTGTTGGAGTATTTATATTCTATTGACTATTGTCAAAGTGAATAATGTCAATATGTCAAATTTTGATAATTTGCTGGTGTTGTGTTTCTAAATATCGGTATCGTTGAATATTTGACTCGTATTTGTTAAGTAATACCTGGAAACGCAATTAAAAACTAGTGGTTGACTTGATTGTTGATTACACTTTCTATAAGTAAATAAAGTTGCATGTATAATCCTTTGAACAATGTCGTTGTATGACGATCTTGATACTATTAAAGCACGTACTACTGAAAAGGTAGCTGGATGGTCTTCGGGTATTAAGTTATTACAGTCCCAGTTGCAACTTAAAAAGGCCGCAGTTACGCAGCCCAAACGAGAGGCATTACGACGTACTACTCAGGTATTAAAATATGACCACATAAGCCACATGCTGTTATCGTTATTTCTAAGTGCCTAACAATTTGTTTATTTTACAGGTGCTCACTCCTGTTATTGACTTGAAAAGTAAACAAAAAGAAGAGGATGAGTCTAATTCTAACAGTCCCAAACTTCAAGGAAAAACACTCACTGCCTCATTGAATGTGCGTGATTTTGACTGGAATGTTGCTAACGAATATGACCCCATGTGGCCTAACGACTATGAAAAAGTGGCAAAAGGTAAGGACATTTTTGACGAAAATTAGTTATTTGCTTGTTGACTGTATAATACAATGTAAAACAACAAAGTCTCAATTTAGATTTAAAAATATATTGTGGTCAGAATATTCAACGAATTCCATTTGATGCAAAACCCATTAAGTGACTATGTTGTGGCTCTATGCATGGGTTAGTATGTACAAGGTTCAGGTTGAATCCCGATGCAAGTATTAATGTGACTTTTTGACAGTTTTATGTACCTACCTGCTTACTTAATTATTCTAAGACACTGCTGACAAAATGGAGCCCATTTCTTAAAATAATCTTTAACTAATGGAAAATGTTTCAGAATTACAAGCAAAGAAATTACAACTTGATGGAGATAGAGGAGAAAGATCAGAAAGAAAGCGAAAAAGCAGGTTTGGTGATGATGAGGATACTGTTCCAGAGAAGACATTAGTGCCAATTGTAAGTTGTTGAAATGATAATTTAAGTTTTTGTTTTATTTCATTTTAATCAATAAATATATAATATCTATTTTTTGTTTTCAGCAACCTGAAGAAGAAGAGGCAGAGGAGATTTCAAAGAGGTCTGCTGGTGCTGCAATAGCCCCACCACCCTCACTCACAGTGGAGACCCCATCCCCACCACCCATTCCACAGAGCATACCTCCACCAGCTCCGGCAGTTGGTTTCTCCATTGGAGGATACGGGGCAAGCTCAGTAGCTGCTAAAATTATGGCCAAATATGGTTTTAAGGTATATCTTGATAAGCACATTTTTAAATCTGGGCTTAGTTTTTTGAATATTGCATTTAATATTACTACCATACCAACAAATTTTCCATAATGCTATCACAATATTAAATATGGTACAGTTATTAATATTACTAATGTATTATTTACAGGAAGGGCAAGGTTTGGGCAAGAAAGAACAGGGAATGTCAGTGGCTTTGCAAGTAGAAAAGACTTCGAAACGAGGTGGTCGGATAATTCATGAGAAGGATGGTAATGTTATGCCGCCACCTGGTTTTGCTATGCCCTCATTACCAGGACCAGGTATGATTTTACTACAAATGTTTGCATTTTTGTGGAAATAATTTTCAAATGGTAATGATTAACCTAACTAGTTTCAGACCAATTATTAGTTCTTACTACTTAAGATTTGATTCCAACTTGTGAAACTGCAAACTAGGGGTTGTATAAAAATGTTTTATAAAAATACACTCTGGTCATTATATTACAGACTCGCCGACTGCTTCGCACTCGCCACATGGATCCAGGCACGAACCATCTATTACAGAAATCATGAAATCCCCTAGTAAAGTGGTTTTATTAAGAGTAAGTATTTGGTCATCATATCTATACTGTAAATAAAAAGAAATTAGCTGTCTGTGTCTCAACTTTTGGTGTGAAGTAGACTAGCTCTGAGTTAGAGAAGGTTAAATTTATCCACTGTCACATGATAGTAATAATAATTCATAATTGTTGCAACATTGGCTTGAAAACTTAAATAATTTTTTTGATGTTCATAGTCATATTGTTTTTTTTCTTAGAATATGGTTGGGCCTGGTGACGTTGATGAAGAGCTAGAACCTGAAGTAAAAGATGAATGCAATACAAAGTATGGAGATGTTATAAAAGTGTTAATATTTGAAATGCCAAATGCACCTTCTGATGAAGCAGTCCGGATTTTCGTGGAATTCAAGAGAATCGAAAGTGCTATTAAAGCTGTTGTAGATCTAAATGGCAGATTTTTTGGAGGGAGACAAGTTAAAGCTGGATTTTATGATGTAGAAAAATTTGCTTCCCTGCAGTTGACTGAATAGAGCGTTATGTAAGATACTAGTTTCTTTCATTTACCCCACCTCTATCAAATTTTACCCGTTTGTTTGAGAAAGAGAGATAATTTAATCAAGAAACAGTGTTTTATGAAATAATTTTAGATTTTGTAAATAGCAGTTAAAAGAGTGCCAGTAAAAAGTAGTAACAGTTATCAGAAAAAGCTTTATTTAAATGGCAAGCATGCGAAGCGTGAGTCATAGAGCCGTATAGAGTGGCCTACGTCTGTGACAGTTACTGTCAATTTGGTACGTATGTTGTCATCTGAGTGTAATTGTTTACTACTTCAGCTTCTTCGTGTGACTGAATGTAAAGTAATATGCAGCTCATAGCTGAACAAAGATGTTGTGATATTATTGTTATATTTTAATTTAGATTGAAAATGGGAAGAAAATCATGTTTCTAATATAAGACATGTAGTGTTTGTTTAACTCTCAGTCAGCAGTCAACAGCTGCTGCCGTCGATAGGAAATCTTTCGAAACTTGCAGTGACAGCATTGTTTGTTAAAATATTGAATGAAATTCTGGTACCATTTTTTAAATTGATCATAAACTAAAATGGCATTTTATTCGTGTAACAGATATAGATTAGTAGTTATAGTGTTACTTGGCTTGATATTGTGGCAGTTCTTTCGATTGCTACCAGATAAACCCGCCACGCAATTATCAGAGGTAAGCGATTTATCTATTAATTAAATTAATTCGATTTAATCTTATCTGTGTATCAATCACTATGCAACAAATTGAAAAGACTTCATTTTTCGTTATCTGTTATTAATTTCTTGAATTAAAAATTAATGAACCTTGACTAAGCATAAATGTATAATAATAATTCATTATTGTTGGAATCAGGAGTCCTGATAAGTAGCTAACATAATTATGTTTCTGAACTTGGAATTGGTTACTGGTTTATGTACTGTATCCAAAGAAAATGTACTAAAATATGGTCTGTTTAATACATGCCAATAAAAGAAAGAAATAAAAATTACAGTAAAAGATAATATATGATGATTTACGTATCAAGGTCATGAGAATTTGAATTGAATTCCATCCTTAGGAACTTTCACATTAAATTAGGAGCCAAATCCTTATTCTTTATTTACCTTGTGGTATTATTGTTGCTCTTACAGGCTGGTATTGTGGAGTTAGAAGATGACAGTTATAATAAACACAAACAGGACAAGGTGAAGGTGAGGGTGTACTATGAAGCTCTCTGCCCTGACTCAAAACACTTCTTTATGAGACATTTGGGCCCGGTGACAGAAAAGCTTTCTGACTTCCTTCAGGTCACTCTAGTTCCTTATGGGAAGGCTACAGTGAGTATCCAAGAATATTATACTATACATTAGTTGAAATAAGTCTTCTAGCGAAACAGTCCCCAACTTCTAAATTGTCATAATTCCTTTTAGACCAAAGAAGAGAATGGGAAGTTTTACTTCCAATGCCAACACGGTGAGGAAGAGTGCTACGCCAACAAAATACATGCCTGCGCCATTGAGGCCATGGCCAATATGACAACGTCTGTTCAGATAACAGAATGTATGATCTCAGATAATATGGATGCTGATAATGCTCTTGCCAGGGTAAATATACTATTCAATCAATTATTTTGTTTTATCTATAATGATAAGAGGTAAATTTTTATCTTACTGTTTTAGTGTGCTAAAGAAATGAAGACAAGTCCAGATCCTATTAAGAATTGTGCTAACACTGACCATGGGTCTGCATTGCTAAAGAAACATGGAGATGATACACATATATTGCAGCCAACCTTCATACCAACAATAACATTAAACGGTTCACGAGGTAATCAGGCGGCAATACTGAAAAATTTCTTATTAGAAGTATGCAAATTGATTGATATGCCATTGCCACCACCTTGTTTGTGACATATTAAATTCGATCGGCCAAACATGCACAATATTCTTCAGCATTTTATTTAAGATTATGAACTGTAATGTCTTGTCAATTGAAGCTCAAAGGCTGCTCATATTGTTACTTCCATAAAATTCCAGTCAACTTACATAAATTGTATTATTTTTAAACATTTAATCCAATTAATTATATTAACTATATTATTTCCTGTGTAAATTGCGTCATTTATAATGTTGTAAGTGTATAAATAGTGTCCTGATATGTAATGCACCTATAGAATACTAGATGTGTAGGTTCAAACTCTATGTTATCTAAACTCGAGGAACAAGTACTGACTAAAAGGACCATAATCTTTAAGTTTGAACTGAACATCATGTATTGGTCTTTATAAAACCTTTTACCTTACTTATATTAAATATTTTTCTAATTATATTTTTAGTGGTGAGGTTTGGAAACTTTAAGGCTACCAAAGTATTAAATTTGATATAAAACATAATTGTTACACTGAATGGGAATTTGAAATTAGGTAGAATATGTGGTATCTCTTATTTCTTCAACTCGAATTCTCATTATGTATACAAATTCGTGTGATGTTGTTAATTTCTTTTAAATTATTAAATTATGGGTTGTGTTTCCTAAAAAATCTAGTGAGTTTTTGAACAAATAATTTTAAATATATTTTACGTGTGGAACTGCAGTCGGTTGTGCATTGCATTTAGTGATAGACTCCAGCTGTTGTATTTTTATACTTTTTATTTTTCTATATTTTATAATTTTCCGTCATTTATTTGTATAATTTAAATGTAAACCTAAACATAATAAAAATCATATTAAATGAAAGTCTGAGTAAAAACTAAGTAAGTTATCTTCTATCTGAGTGACTAGTGGGTATACTGTATACTAGAACCTATCTAAACCTCTATTGCTTTTTATTCAGTTAAAATATAATTTTACATCCTAACCAATCAATTTATTAAACTGAAATGTTATCAGTCTTGTTATTTGAAATATATGCTACAATGGTTAAAAATCTTGGTATAAAATAATTAATATCACCGATGATAACGACTGCTTTATTTGAAAGTATTGTTTTATTTTTTTAAATTCCATTATACAAAATATGTAGACGTGTTTAAAGGTATGCTACTGTTTCTAGTGTAGGAAATGTTTTGCATAGTAACTTATAATATATCACAGCGATAGTATCATAAATTCGTGAAATCAAGTTTTAGAAATTAAGGTTATTTTTTAAACCTGCTTGTCGACATTTCAACCTGTATTGTAAAATAATTGTCTAAACAATGTATTGTAAATTCTGTATCCTGAAATTTTCAAAATGTTACCTACATTATATGAAGAATAATAATATCATTTGAAGGACATATTCTTTATTTGTTATTCAAATATTTCTTTATTGTAGACTGACAAATATGTAAATAATGAAATATGTGTGAATTACTTCGCTATGTATACACAGGTGCCGATGTGGATAGTCGCTCTGAGGCTGGCTATTTGTTACTTTGTTCATTTAACGCCGTTTAATATTCAATCTATTATATAGATCGATTTGGCGACTATAGACAGAATTTTGACACAAAACTATCTCTAGTAGCCAAATTCAACGACATAATTATGAATATTGAAAACGTCCGTTAAAATCTAAACTTAACGGGTATTAATTTTTGTTATACCCCATTTTCCTGTACACCAGTACTTACTTTTATGCATTAACTCGAATTGTAACAAACTGTGTAAGTACCTTGGAATTTAAGAAATAAAGATTTGATAAAAGCATATAATCGATTTGTTATTAGTTTCGAACCAAAGTACCTACTTCTCTTTTGTTATTACTAATTTGGTTTTGCATTTACGTTTCGTTACAATATGTTGAAAAATATCTTACGATTTGACATAACATGTTTCGAAGAACGTGTTTTGTAACGTGATCGTCATTTATATTTAGTAAAACGTAAGCTTCAGTGGCATAGTAGATTAAACAAAGCAATGTTTATAGACTTACTTATATGCGTACTAACACAGTAACTATTGGTCTGACTGATAACAAACCTTAGTAGATGCGTTACGTTTGCTACAAAATTGTATATCTAAGCAACAGATTAATCTAATTATTTATTATTGATCAAACATGGTATTTCCAGAATAACGACACTGGATAATATACTATACATATTTATGTCGCTCCACGTAAAACACGGGAACTACATCCGATGATACTAGAAGCCGTTAGATTTTCAAAAAACACATGTAAAAGTAATAATGTATCCTACTTCTAGAATAAATCGTTTCATTTTATTTTATAGTCAACCCGAACAGAGTTGGGAAAAGGCTAGGCAGATAATGAAAATATTATTGTGGTTAATGTACCTACGTATACGTCAGTATCTACTTTGAAAAATGTTTACGCCCTTAACAAGGTGTGAATACAGACACATTTGGACCATTTTTCTCTTAATCTACTTATGATGTTTTAGGCGACCTCTTTATAACAGACACTTAGTTAATACTTAAACGTACACCTATCCAGATGGATCCAACAAATCACTATCGGAACAAAAGTCATTATGACTTAAGTAATATGATGGTTAAGTATTCTTAAATTTTATAATTTACCGCGCATTTTTTTATTTGAACTAAAATCAATTCATAAACTACTATTCCAAATATAACAATATTTTGCTACAGATAATTTATCTGTTCTTTTTATTGGAACTAAGTGCTCGAAATACCCCGAATTATCTTACAGTTACACCCTACTGTCCACGCTACAGTGCGAAATATCGTGCGCATGCTATAATCGAAAGATAATAATTAAAAAAAAAAACAAAAGCATTCAACCGATTTCAAATAAAAAGTATTGAGCCAAATTTTCTGAAATTTTCATGGGACTAAATAACAGTTATTGTTAAATGAAAAATCAACAAATTCGATTCACCCTGTCCGAAGTTCTGAGGCAACAAACGTAAAAACAGTCCGCCGCGTCAGCCCATGATTAAGGACTATGGTTGGGTCCGAAACTAGTCGGGGAATCCCGATAAATGCGCGCGAGTAAACCGTTGCTTTATTTAATAATGAATCATTTTCACGATAGTTACTATAAAAAATATGGGAAGTAAAGGTAGAGACTTCCTACTGAATTCACCTAAAAGGCGTTTTTACATAAAGGCCTTTTTGCTATACGTTTTTACAGGGTAACAAAGCATCTCATGGTATAGGTATACCCAAGATAGTAATTTAGGTAAAAAGTTATAAAGGCCGTAAAGGCTTTATGAGCATTTGGAGTAATCGGTCTATGTACGGCAAAAATACAGCTCACATAACTTCCAAACTGAAAGTATTACGTACCTATATAATGTTTTCCATACCACGTCCGTAATGTATTGGAAAAACCACATTATCTAATAATTGTCAAACGACGTGCTCGCCGCGAGAACGGGCGCGCGTCCGTTAGCCTACGGTCATTAATCATTTGCATCAAGCTTCCACTTTCCTATAATGTGTGTGAAGGCAATAAATTAGCAGCTTTCCACCTTTTTCCTCGGCTCAGTATACAAAGCAAACGAGCGACTTCAGTCAATTCAATTTGAAACCCGCTCTGACAACACCAATTTGCTGCGACTAAATGGCTACCTTTGCTCTGGAAACCATTTCAAACACAACAATAAATCTTCACTGAAATCACGGTCTAATTTCGTAAAAGCCCCGTCTCGCTTTGCTAATTAATATGAATGGCATTTGCATCCGGCTTTTTCTCGCGTACACCATTTCCAACTATTGTTTTGCAAAGATTCTCACAATTTATTCCTGTTTTTACCCGACTGCGCATCGCAAAGGAGGGTGGGTTATTGAGATTAATAAAAATAGCTTATTTTGTAGGTATCAATTAAGTGGGGTAAAGGTAATGATAAGTAAAACGTTTGGAAAACTTAACATTAGGGGTGTCATGATTTGTAAATTTTAGAACTTTTCAGCAGGGCGATATAACGCTTTTGAATCACATACCTACCCACAGAAATATTAATCATATGAATAAGCATCTAATGAGTTGTTAGCAAACTAAAGTTGATTAGTATTGATTAGTGACTGGCAAGATAACATCAAGCAAGATTAGTTGGCTAATGTTATCTTTAGAGCTTTGTAAACAATTCCCAATCACGCGAATTATATTACCTATTAATCAATAAATAATTGAGTATTGAGTATTGAGTAATCCGTACCTAACCATTTACTAAAACATTATGACAACGTATATACCTAATAGGTAGGATTGTAGAAATGCCTACATAATATGACCATTTTTATGTCTAGTATCTTCTTCGAAACCGATGTAATATGGGCCTACATATACTTGGTAGCTACGCAGGTATCTGGTTTTAACCTATATCTTCAAACACCTTTAAATCTTGTTATAACGTTAATATTATATGGACTTATAGACTGAATGCAAAAGGTAAAAATCTAAAGTCTGTCAGTCACATAACATTATTTTGTTTCGAACAGTATCTAGATTTTTGTTTTAGATGTTACTTTTAATATAACTAGATGCAGCGAATTATTGCAATTAGATAAAAGGAAAGTGGACCCTTTTTTACATTAAACAAAAAAGCGACTCCTGTTTATAGTTTTTCGTCGGTCATAACAAGCAAATCTTAAATATAGGGAATTTTATATTAACGTCACTTTCCCGTAAACTATTAATTATAATTATCATTATTTTGAAGTAACAATTGGTAGAATCATATCTACTTAATTGTATGAACTATCTGATATAAATCTCCTTACATAACATAAACGAATGCTAATAATAGCGTTCTGATCTCAGTTAACATAGGAAACGTCTATGAACGCTTTACCTCTGAGGCTTACCCGTCTATTTCAGGCTATCGCTGCCGATACGAACGCAATAAAGCCGCGTACGCACGGTCAACCGGGGCTCGCCTGCCGCAGCCGCCCCCCGTCGTCTCTCGTTAAGCCAATGCACAAATCTAATGGATTTTTTATGTTGACCGAAAGCGTACCGATATGCATAAAATGGAAAATGCACCTTGCCAAAAAGATTTTACTCGTTGTTATAAATCAGTTTTATTTTTGAACTGACCATTTTAGAGTATTACACATTATTGATTTTTAAATAAATTAGTTTGAGTGTTTGTCCAGAATCCATTTTAGATAACGTCTTATTTCAACCCTTTATTTGTTGTATGATCTTTATTTAGTTCTTAGGTTTTTGTATTAGGTATTAAATTGACATATCTGCCATTTTTTTATTCGACTCGTGACTTACTTTTGTACGGATAAGGTAAGTTTTAAGTTCACGGCTCAAAATAGGTTCTTAGGGAACATAATGTTTTTACTGATACTTCAGAGGTAAAATAAAACAAAACAGACCTTACGCGACCTTCATAGACTAGGAAGCATAGACTATCCTGATTTTCATGTTAAGAAGATGCCGTAATTTCATAAAAACATAGCCAGATGTTCGGAGGGCATGGGTGTGCAGTGTACACGAGACAGGCTGAGATATATGTATCTGTACGTGAATGCGAGCCGTGTACTCTCATTAAAACTTTCCTCAGGCTGGGCTTGCACGTGTTTTTAATTTTTATCGAGAGCACTCGTCGTTAGCGGGCGCGGGGTTCGCTCTGCGGCGTTCGGTGCTTTGATTGCGGTAATGACGTCTCTCCGACTCCGTCCTCGCCACTTGTCTCTCCTCACTATCTTCAAATGATTATTGCTTTACAAATTAATGATGTCCATATTTTACCAAAGTAATTTTATAGGGTTCCGTACCTAAAGGGTAACAACTGTACCTTATTACTGAGGAACCTCTGTCTGTCCGTCCGTTTGTCACCAGGCTGCATCTCAAGAAAGGTGAAATCTATACAGTTGTAATTTTTACAGATGATGTTTTTCTGTTGTCGTGTAGCAAGAAATACTAATATAATATAAAACAAATAATTAATATTAAAATATATTAAAGACGATGATTGTTACGGTCATAAAACTGTTGGATGACAATTAAATTGATTTGAGCGGATCAGTACTGAACCCTCAGTGCAGCGAGTCTGACTTGCTTTTGAACGTTTTTTAACTATCAAAGCTTTATTAAATGTTTCTTTACATATATTTTTTCAGTTTGCTTTTAACCCAAATTAAATAGATTCATATTTATTTAAAAGCCAGTGTAAATAAGATTTTAAAATGCGGCTAAATTATGCCTATGTTGTATCTAGATAGCAGTTTACTGGTAGTAGATAGGAAGTATTGACCTTAATTTAACAATTAGGCGCTGAAAGCTGCCGTGTGCTGACGTTTATTGTCAGAGGGTGCAGGGGTCGGAAGACAATCGAATTGCTCTTTCTCGGTTGGTCCGCGTCGTCTAGAGGCCCAGCAGTACGAATTTATTGGTTCAACTTGGTAGCTCTACAACATTGTAACATTAATATTCGGAATATATCTCTGTCTTTGTTGCAATGGGTATTTGTGTGTGGTATTATTTTTTAAACTATCGTCAATTTGCAGTGAGCTAGTATGGTGATGAATGCTCACATCCTTCTAATGGTCAAAGGCTGGTATTATTAGGTACCTATATAGTTTTAAATATTTTTTCACAATGGAGACAGATTTACGTTCCTGTTTGTGGTCATTCATAAAATTTGATATCACGTATTTCAATAATTCGCGGAATGTGTTTCATTAACAAGGTAAGTTATTAGGGGCGCTGTTGACGCGTGCACACGACGAGCTCTTATCTCAGCTGGGCGCTCGGCGCTCAAACTTCGGTGCGCCACGCTCGTGAGCGCGCCTCTACGAGTAGTATGCGAAAGTTTACTTGTTACCCCGAGTCAGCAATAGTCAGACGAGTTTACATACAATAGAAATATTGTAAAAAGTTTCCTACCAAAACTAGTCAACAGTTTTGCCAGGACGTATATCTGAATTTTACGAGAGAACGTTTTTGGAAATGTGTTTGGCATATCGAATAGTCTAAAATGTTACGATAAGTCAAAGACCTAGTATATTTACGCTACGGTGCGCTAAGTAATTTGCGTTTTAAGTTTGGAACTCTTGTTTGTGTGCCCAAAAGTTTGTCTATTCCTGATTTACGAGTTAGTTTGCTCTATATCAATTGAAATCGTTCGAGAGACGGTTAGGGAAAAACTTATAATTGCTAAAGTTAAAATATCAGAATACGGTGAGGTATCGGTCAATGAATAGCTATTACAATTATTAATTACTTATCTAAAGTTTTATGAAGAAAAGGTGACAATTCAAAACTATTTATTATTAGTAAATAGATTCCAAAATTGGTTTAAAACATTCTACAATCTACTGGACGAAACTTTAAAAAAAAAAAAAATCAGAATAGACTAATGGGATCAATAAGATCCTGCACGGTCACCGGAACACGTTACAGCAGTTGACACTGTTTTAACAAAATTCCCCGGAATGAAAGGCCATTGTATTGAATTGTCGGAATGCGCATGCACAGCTAACGAATGCACAGATGCATGATGCAGCCGACGGGGAAGCAACAAATCCTCTTAGGCACGGTCACTGGCGACGCCTATCGGCCCAGTTGCCGACGCAAACAACTCTAATGGATTTTTCATGTCGATTGAACACGGCATAGGTATAAATGCGTGGAAGAGAATCGAATATTGGGAAAACGTTGTTCCACAGACTATGGATCAGCTACTCGTTACACAGACTCTAGATATTATATGTGACGGGTCCATACTAACAGAATAATTATTAAAGTAGTAACGTAAACCATATTTTGATACCTGAAACCTATTCAGTCGAAGTTTCTGATTACTTATAACTATCAAAGCAAAAACAATTTATGTTCGATGACCTCGCATTACAAGTTAAGCGGTAACTACACAAGCTGTTTTGAAACCATTAATAATCATTAGACTGATATCGCCAGGCCGCCTTACCGGCGAACATTGCAAATTATGACATTCATTTTATAATTATTATTGTGCAGAGTACAATGGACGAGGGTGAACAGAAACACGTAAGCTCTATTCATTGTTCACGGCGAAAACAATGAAAGATTGTTACAAAGTTGGAAAATGACTCGAGGAAAGCTGTCACTCTTGGTTGGTTCAAACTGAATTATCGTTGTTACCCGTTCGGAAACTATTATCACGATGGGGCTAATTGGTACCGTGCATAATAGTGCCACGTCTTTGTCGAAATTTTAAGCATGTAACTTGAATCTTTTTGAAACCTCTTGCGATGGAGATTAATTTCTTTAGTGTGGGGATTGTTTCTTATCAAAAAATGGATAAATAAATTTTGAAAGATTGCAAACAAGTTTTAAGTAAAATTTTTAAGTACGTTTGTATTAAGGTATTTTTTCATCATCATCAGAGTAACTTTAAGTTCATACCATATGTGCATGAAAATAAAATGTTGTCATGCTGATATACTTAATAAGTAGCTGGAGATGTATACAGGTGTTCAAGGAGAACAACTGCGTGTTAACTAATATATGGCTGTAGCCTATTATTATTATTTGATAACTAGTCAATGAGTTGTGGCACGGTTGCCACTAACATGTTATTAATTACATCTGTTATTCAATCATTATCAGAATATATTCTCCACGAGCCAATGTTATCGGGTTCTGTGTATGTGCTAGTATTTTATTAAAGTGCTAAAATGGTAGTCGCTTTTGCATTATATGTGTTGTAGACATGTTTTTAATTATTTGGGAAATTAACTATCAGGGCCAAATTAATGTTCCAAATGCAAAAAAGGTAATTGTTTATTAATTTCATGACAGAAAAAATATGAGGATGCTAATTAACCATTAATCCAGTTTACCATGAGAGTTAAACGATGAGTTAACCAAGCTCATGTGGGTACTCATTGCTTTAACTGGCGCTTAAAAGTTCTATCTTTTATGATTATACTGCGAGCTTTTTGGAGACATGAACTACTGGAATTGTTGTTGACATTAATATGTGCGAATGTTTAATAGTAAGTACCTTGGAGTTGGAAGGTGGCTGAAAGATTTTTCATTGTAATTATAGCAATTTTTCTATTAAATTAAAAATGTGTTTGCTAAAAATATACACCACGCTCGAAAAAAATACTTTAGCCAATAAGTTTACTATATTAAAGAAAGTTTGTTTGATAGTTACAGCTCTTCAGGCTGAATAGAATACCTAATAAGTTATCTTAAGGCTGAGTTGCAACGTGTATTTAGCTAGTTGCTTACTCATTCATGGTAGGAAAAGTTTCCGCCTCATGATTACCGCTTGTACTGCAGCGTAACACCTCTAACGCGTTAATTGCTGGCTTTGGATAACTACCGCCTTAACCGTGTGATTTAGTTGGGGTGGAGTTCGCGGTAATATAAGACAAGTTAGTTGCGCCGGGAGTCCAGTGGCGTGAAGGCAGCGGCCGCCATGTTCACGGGGACGCTGCCCTTCTTACTCATATTGGTCGCTTATGCTAATGGCGGCAAAGACAAGCCGGTAAGCTGCCTTAATCTTAATAACCTTAATGTTCAACTATAGTTTTAAATGTAGGTATATAGTTATGATACGTTCTGCTTTATTCAATTAAGGTTTTAAATTTCATTATGGGCTTAATTTCTTACCACCATGTATGAATGAGTAACTCGGCATAGATTGTAATCTAATTTAAAATTTACTTGTTGGTTCCTGTCGGGAAATTTGTCCTTTGTGTAAGTTTATGAAGTGTGTGGGTTGCGGAGTCGCATCTCCCGACTGATGGATGGATGTCGGCGCACGACTCGCGACACTATTGCTCAACGTCGTCGAATAAGAATATGTAATGCATCGCGAGCGCCGCAGCCGTCCGTCGGGCCTGCGGTCCTGACTCCACGACTTACACGATCACGTTTGTTTTTATATTAGCTCTAATTACATACGTTCTGAAGAATAGATATTAAATGACGGCAAGTGATGTGGAGATTGGCATACGATTTTTTCTTGAAAATGAAAATTATCTCTTTTTTTTTACCATAGTTTTTATTAAACATGCAGTCTACCTAGTCTAGTATAGAATGTATTAACTGTATATTTTGTAAGTAATATAATCAAAAGCTAATAATATGTAACTCCACTAGGGTTTCATGAACGTATACGGTAAATCCACAAGTACAATGGAGACAGTCTCGTACCATTTAAATTAATATTTAACATTATGATACAAGTTGATGCGCATCGGGTTGGACTCGGGGGAACAGCGACTTAATATTTTCTTTGAGAATGTTATCTCATTTTTAATATTGAAACGACTTATTTCCCCCACGTTGTTCTCAAAGGTAGTCGCGTAGATCAAGAGGCCGGGGACTCTCCGCGGTCTCAGCCACTACACTTAATAATTCAAAAAATGTAATGATTTGATTTGATGTGACAAACTGTAATTACTTATTGGTTTATGTACATTTTGCTAAATGCAGTCATAAAAAAATGTTAAGTATCATTATTTTTCTTATTGGAGACATCCAATCTCTGGTTTTAAGAATAACATGTTGTTTTTTTGAGGATTTAACGGTGTTTTTCAGTTGTAACACCAAAAGTAGGTCAGTAAGCAAGAAGTATTCAATAAGCCACTATAATAACTATATTTCAATTTCAGGTGTTCAGTGACGAAATCAAAGAAATAATACAAACTGTTCACGACGAGTGTGTCAGTAAAACAGGGGTTGCCGAGGGTAAGTGTTCAAAAGAAAATTTTATTCCTCCTTTGTTCTATGTTAGCATGCGAATGACGCGGAGCAATCGGCGCGGCTAAGCTCTGAGCCTGCTACCATAGGCTTATACACGAACAGACAAGGGCACCTTACACTTTACTATTTACAACTACTTATAAAACACTTCATACTTTACTACATAATTCAAATACTTTTCAAATCTAATACCATAACTTAGTAATAATCTACGTATGCTGTACTCTATATTTTTTCCATGCGAATGTTCTGTGTTTATTCCACTAGCATTGTTTTGAAATACAATGTCTCATGTTTGCGTACATTAAAGAGTCTTTATTCTTACTTGCCCCCAGAGGATATAACGAATTGCGAAAACGGCATATTTAAGGAGGACGTGAAATTGAAGTGCTATATGTTTTGCCTGATGGAGGAAGCGAGTCTCGTGAGTTATCTGCCTTTTGTTTGTTTCTCTCTTCACCCTTGCCGTGAACACGAAATTAGATACAAACAGACATTTAATTTATTTTTAATTCAATTTGTTTGCTTTGCATTTAAACATGTACACAGATGCGGCGTTTAACGTAACTAAATACAGAATTTGTTTTAAACTATTGTTTTTTTATTTAGGTTGACGAGAATGATGTAGTGGACTATGATTTGTTGGTCAGTTTGATCCCAGATGAATACTACGACAGAACTTCTAACATGATATTTGGATGTAAACACCTCGGTAAGTTATTTTTTTTGTGTATTCGATTTTAAGATAGTGATAGGTATTTCTACAGATTTTGTAATAACATTTTATTAATATTCTCTTTAAAGATACACCGGACAAAGATAAATGTCAAAGAGCATTTGACGTGCACAAATGTTCTTACGATAAAGATCCCGCAGTAAGTAACACTGGACATAATATGTTATTTTTGGCCAAAACAGACCACTTGCAGACTCTTTTCTTCCACATCACAAGAGACAATGATTGGTTGCAGTTAATAAAAACAAAACATAATTATAAAAGCTTTACTTAAGTATTACTATCGGAGATGCTAGTTAAGACAAGATTTAATAATTCATTATTTACCGTCTCTGAGAGCTCAGTAATTGAAAAAGAAAATAATCTCATACCGAAGACAAGCCCGAGGCATGTAGCTACTGAGCTCTTTTAATATAATAATTAGATGCTTTTGCGGTGCTTTTACCTTAAATTTAAAACTGGAAGTTGAGAATTTGCAGCCTATAATTAGTACAAATTCTCTGTAAAATATTAGTCTTCTAACTTCTTTCTTATATCTGATTTTGGTGCAAATTATATTTGTCTTCCCTTTTATTTTGAATTTGTGGTAGTTCGATTTTTTATTACCTTGAAATGTCATGGCGATAAGTCCATATAATACATCGGCAGGTAATAGTAATTAATTGTGTTATTAAAAGGTTACTCGACTAATTTTCAACTTTAACTCGTCCAATTCATTTTCAGCTATACTTCTTATTCTAAGCTGTGAGCAAGCAACTGGCGAGGGATTGCGATTATAGAAATAAAGTTAACTAAGTGTATTACACTGGCCTTTTATTTTCTCTAAACTCTTTCGACAGAAATGGTAAAAGAATATTGTGCTCTAACACTAAGCCAAAATAACTTTAAGGTAGGAAGGTTCGTTAAGAACATTTGTGAAAGCAAGATGGCTTTTTCTGAAGAGTTCTAAATAGTGATATTACATCATTTAGTCTCTTTCATGCTTTTCTTGACACCACGTGTCCGTAGTTAACATTAACTCATGAAAAGATCAGTATTTTGCCTATTACATTATAGCTGAAACATAACTGAAAATATAACTGCCGCAAATATAGGTAACTGAAACTGAATTTACTTATCTATTGTTAAAAGTTTGGTTTCAGGCCTGTATTCCATATGCATTAGTTTACTACAAACGTAAATAGCAAATAAACACATACAAAGTTCATAATGTTTATGTTCCGGTTCTATTAAAAATAACGCTCATCTTTCCTTCTCCGTAGCGGAAGAAAATGTTTAGGTACTTGTAAATAAAGACGTAATTTGGCGTTAGCCGCAGGCCCCTGAGATCGTCTATTTTTTTATAAAATCTCGTTCAAATTTATTCAGATCTTGAAAGAAGTATAATGCTAAGGAATTAATTTGCTTCACGAGATATAATTTGTTCGCGGAAAAATAAATGAGTTGCAATCTTGTAAAACGTATAATTGTGATCTTTAGTGACCCACCGAAATTAAATTTAAAAGGACTTAGAATGAAAGCAGTTCTGGGTAGCGCTTGTGGCTCCTTAACCTTAATTTTATTTTTGTGAATAGCCGACTGTAATAAAGTATTACCAAAAACAAAATTAAACTGTGAATAGGGTATTACTGTAAATATAATTAGCTTTTTGATGGTTATGTTAAACGTTAATCTTATCGTGATTGTTATAATGACTTTAAACAAAAGAGTTGTAAAGAATTAACTATGCGTCTTCAAAACTTCTTTGCGCAATGGTTTCATTTTAATGCATTACAATGGTGCTGACAATGGCCACAGAAATAGAAAGTGAACTTACAAACCAACATTACAATAGGAGGGCAGGTTATTTAACAGCAAAACGTCATTTAAAAGACGGAAAAACCGAGGGTCGGAACATCTGCACATAAAGAGGCAATTTGGAGATTGCCGGGGGCGCACAACCGCCACGGAGAATTGTGCTCAAATGTATTCAAAATTAAAAAATGAAGAAAATATTGCTAGGAAATTCATTGCGGTAAAATAAACAGGAGTGGCTTGTTACTGTGGACAGCGTGGGGAGCGCGGCGGGGCGCCAGCGCGGCCGTCGCTACACAAAGACGACACTCTTCACCTTCAACCTCTACTTTTGAACTACTTGTCTACGAGGCTCAGACATTATACAACTTTTACAATACAACAACAAACAAACTCTTTGGTGACTCTTTCTGTATATAAAATCCAGGTTGTTCTAATTTTAAATGATAAAATTGATTGCACGAACTACCTGGACAGGGAGCTGAAGGCGGTCACTCGGCAAAAGCAGCGGATATCGCAATTTGGCGCTGAGCCGCAGTAATGACGGCCTAGCTTGGACGTTGCGGTCGCGTACGTGCACTGGCTACACCAAATAGCTACAATCTACTGAAATTCTACTGGACTTATTTAAAGGAATCATTCAGTGAATGTACCCCCCTATGTGTCTTCTGAACTCTAATGATGTTCGGTTAAGTGTCGTTAATGGTAGACGGCTTGACAGTAAAAAAACAATGGCCGATAATTTGGCGTTCTGTTAATTAATTACAAGAGAAAACGGTGTAATAAAATGGTAATTCTAGAATTTTTTGTCGTTCTTGAATTACAAAATTATACTTCTCCCCCGGCCTCGCTTGCGTGACAAATACATTAATTTTATAATAACATTATTTTTCGTGTATAATTTTCGTGTGATAATTTTTAATGATAACTTAAATAACAATCATCCAGAGTAGTTATGATCAAAACAACATACCGCGTAACCCTTGTAGTTCCAAAATAGAACATTTGCTACGAATTGCTACGCACACTTGCTACGACTGTACGCTACGACTAGAGTTCCGTTTCGGTGGGGACAGAGGTAGCCGATAGACTGACTAATGCGACCGTAGCCGAACGCTAGACCTACCCCAAATTATTCCGCTCCCTATTCGGAATATTAATAGGTCTGATCATAATGGCATAATGATTTGATAATCCCTAACATCGAAACAAACAATTGATTTACACACGATCCTAACTACTTACACTACGGAATAAGCTTCAAGATTTGTTGGTATATTATGAGCGTATATGTACTATGAGGTATTTTTGTAACAAGAAAGTTCTTAGTACTTTTTCTTAACAAGGGATGCATCCAAAGAATAAGTTACCGAATGCTTTAACAAATAAAAGTTAAGTATGCCTATAAATAATGTAACTAGTTGTTATGGAAACAAATTATTTTATGATGTTATCAAAAAACTAATAATTTATGTGAGTTGGGAACGTTAGTGAAACAAGCCAATTATCCAAATAAATTGAGTTAGCCTCTCTCCCTGCGTGACGCGTGGCGGCGCGGTGTGGTGCGGTGTGGCGCGGTGTGGCGCGGCGCCCCCGGCGTGGTTCGCTCAAAGGAAGAGTGTTGTGCTCCTTCGGAAAGGTGTTTGTTTCGGAGGCGCGCCGCAAAATGAATATTGATGACTTCATGGGGTCCGGAGATGATTTGCTGAAAAATTAGCTTCTTTTCATCGTTTTATTGCCCTGCATCGTTTCGGAAGCGCGCTGATGAAGACTAATATAACCTTTAATTTTGCTTCGTAACGATCAACGTAGATTTATATCGGTCATTAAAATTGTAGATGATGATAGCTTTATTAATTCTTCATTTGCGTTTAGCCTTAGTATTGTTGACAAATTTTGACGGATTATATAAATAATCAAATTTTATGCATTCCAAGAAATATTATAACAGTATTATTATGTCAGGTTTGAAAATGCGGGTAAAAGTAAAACAACGCATTGTTTCTACATTAGTTAGATATTACAGTCTTCATTTTGATTATCCATACATGCCTATAACAAAACGTCACGTCAGAAAACATAAAATGAGGAAATATTGAACCTGTCCGCAGTATATCAATATGGAATATTGTTGATTAGAGTTAGCTTAAATATGCAGTTGTGTACCGTAGCGGTCACATCATAGACGCGTGTCATCTTGGTCGGCGTGACCAGAAGATACAATTTATATGCAAATTCAGCACAAGATACAAGCCACTGATGTCAGTGGGTGCTAGACTCCCCGCCACCGTCGCCCGCTCCCGACCGGCCCGCCTTCTGTGATAGCCTTTAAAATTACTTTTGCGCTCAGAATATTCATGCTGTATTGGTAATACACATCATATTAAAATAATGTATTGAGCTGATACTACACGGTATCGACTATAAAGTATGGCTGTTATCGTTTCAAAGAAGGTGATGATTTAAGATGAAGATTTTTAAAAATTCGTGTCGAAAAGGCATTGATTTTCCAAATCTTTTTCCAAATACAAATTTATTTAACTGTTGTAACAATAATACTGTAACAAAATGAATTTACAAAGCTAATTGTTTATATTTATAAGTACCTATATAGTATAATGAAAAAAAGTAATCATCATAGCTCTATACTCGTATTTCAGCGGTATTTAATATTTATTAATAGCAGAATCCAAATTATTTGTTTTCTTTAAAGACTTCAGAAAAATGTTAAAATAAATATTGTATTAAATTTACCTTGCGGGCGAGCCTGTTGTTTCAGCCAAATTAAAAATCCGCTCGCAGGTACGTTGTTTTTTTATTTGAACGTTTCTTACGGAGATAGTTTATTTTTCTTTTGTTCAATCTTTTGTTTTTGTTAATCGTTTGTAGAACGAAGGTCAGTTTTGTGTTTATAAGGCCATGTCGCCAGTCACAGTGATTGCATCTTCATTCTGAAGTCACCCTGCGAATAATTCTGAACGGAATTAACGATACGTGAATAGAAGTCAGATGTGGCATTATGTATAATTGTTTTGCTGGTTCTTACAAATTAAGTAAAATAACGGTGCTTTAGGATAGGTTTTTTGATATCCATAGGGTCTGTAAATTGATTTTCTTCTTTTTTTATTTATTCACTTAAGTTGATTGCTTGACACTGCAGTGGGTTGTAATTTTGTTTTCAAGTTAAGTTACTTAAGTTTGATATAATTTGTTCGTAGTTATCTCTGTATATTAATTTACTTGATTCAATATTGGCTTGGTACAAAAATACATTTGAGTTTGAAAAAAGTAATTGTACTTTAATTACTCGTTAGTACAGCGATACACAAATCGAAAGTCAAAGTTGTGACCTTCTCAAAAAATACTTATACTTCATGTAACAAGGTAGTGAAATGCCTCGTCCTTACCAAAACTGTGTTCGAGTTTCTTTATTCCGTCGCACAAGCGCGTTGGCGACCGCTGGCTAAGCCAATTAGTGTCCACTTGGGTAAACACCGGCTCGTTAGCGGACTTGTGTGTTTTATTCAATTCAATTTGCCAGTTCCACCGCCACTTATTGATAGCACACACTTTTCTTTGTTCGCTCTTAATTTACTCTGCTTCGTGCTCGCAACAATGGTCAAATATTAAACGGTTGTCGTCGTTCCGCTTTTATATCGATTCCTGCGTTGATTTCTGATTGACTTCGCGTTTGGTTTACATTAGTTTTTAGGGGATGTTCCTATATAAGGTATTGTCAGTTCTATAACTTGTTTCTTTTGTCTACAAAAAGTTATCACGATTCATGAATTCTTCTTTTAGTGGGCATAATATGCTACGCCCTAAAAATGTCTATGAAATTAAAAGATTTTGTCACGGCACGAAGCTTTCCAAACAATATACCAATATTAATACATCTTAGTATTTTTTTTGCTATCTTCTCTGCCTATCCGTAAATTGATCGATTTTTAATGCAAGTGAAGTAAACAATTTTTAATCTAAGTAAACAATATATTTATGCACACACAGTAGACAAAGTACAATTTAATCAAACTAATTTCAATCAACCAACCTCATGCATTCGCCAATCCAGCTTTCAATAGAAATGAAACAAATTCCCGGTTAATTACACCCAGCTGTTTAATATGAATGTTGGTGAGGTGAGCACAACCGGCGCGGTGATCGTCACATCGCACATCGCACATCGCATCGAAGGATGTCGCGGGTCCCGCGGTAATCTAGTCCGTGACTTGCAAGTGGAATGCGTGGTTTTATTACCCTCCCGGTTTGGGAGGGCGAGGGGCGGCTCTCGTCGTTAGTACCACCGCATTGTGCCGGTTATTGCCGCCCGCGACGAACCGCTCGTACTGCTCAAACTACGCGTCTACCTTACTCGATACCCGGTTGATGATGTTTTATTAAATCATAATGTTGTAAATTAAACCCGGATTTTTTATTATCACCTTGATAGTAATTGAATAAAAGGCACTAAAAGCTTTTTCTTCTCTATCGAATATTTTTTTTACATAAGGTTAAGGTAAGCTAATATTGCCTTTCTCATGTTTAAAAAATAAGAGCTCAAGATAAAATAAAGAAAAGCAGGAAATAGTAATGAGTTTTTAAGTTTGCTGTACTTAAGTAAATTTATTTTTCAATATTTTTTTCTATCAAGTATAAATAGTTGATTAGATAGTTATAACGTTTTCGTTATCTGGCTTCTACAAAAGTGATACATTTTTCATAATTCACACTGTGGCTTAGCACACAATGGGTTACGTTCATTGAGTAGAAAATTATATGCAAAATCACGACGGAAGTCGCGACCTGACGGAAAGGTTCAGTGGGGAATAATTAATATCGAAGCTTTGTGAAGTTTTTTCATAATAACGAAGCATATTTCCCTCAAAACAGATTATCCCAATTTAATGTAACAACATTGTAGTAGGGGATTAATTTGGATCACGGCTATGCGCAATCCAAAGCCATTTTAAAAACATGGCGCGTCCATAATGATGGCTTGATGAGAGCCGCGTCAGTGCGCTGCAGCGCCCCGCGCCGCGAGCCCTTCTTGCCCCGACATACATACATTTTAACATCAAAATTTGCTAAAATAAAAATGATTTTAGCAAATTTTGACCTTGACCTCTTGACCTTCACTAAAATATTTTACATATGCAGATCAAACAAGTCATGCTGCCGTTTCGTCATCTTATAGCTACGGAACTTTGTTTTTTCCCCCTTATTAAACAATACACAAGGCAAATCCAGTTCCCTGTACCTACAAGTAGCTTTAACTTAATATTAATAGATCTTATAAGAGAGCTGTTTGCTTAGGAAGCGACTCGAGTGCATGTGTGGAAGTTGTAGGTACTTCTGGTTAACTAGATGTTAACATGTTTGCAAGTGGAAATCCGAGAGCAAACTGCGGGACACTTAGTAGTTTACTGATAGGCACACAGCGGCGACCCAACTCGTGAAGATGAAAATGTACTAACAAATGTATTTTGAGTCTGCAACACATGACAATGTATTGCATGAACGAAACACGAAGTGCTTTAGACCAACTCCCTCTTACTTCTCTCCTTCCATCGCTCTTCTAAACAACGTTACATAAACACTTGTCGTAGTCACACACTTAACTGAACCAGAAGTACATTCGTGTAAAATAAATGTTCTGTAGTATTGAGAGTGCACAAAAATCAGTATTCCCAAACAATATACATCACCAAAATTTTGTATAGTGTGATTATTAATAACTGTAAATCTGGATAAATATTACATGTGCTCGTAATAACAAGCACCTAAAACATGAACTGATAAAAACATATTATTTTAGTTTCCCCACATTTTTTTATACATACAACATGGTACAAGTTGAGCGGAGTTTTTCGAAACTTTCCTTCTTTACTTATTTTGAGGACGGTCGGAGCGAGCGTCGAACTCCCTAACTCGTGTTATTGAATTTAATGTACCCTCCCCGTACCTAGCTCTATTCAGTGTCGATAAAATCACTTGGACCTGTTAGACATTACAGTGTGTGTTGATGTCCGTGTACTCGTACGTACCTATGTGTCTACCAACTAAGTGCCTTGAATTACGCTTGCTCGAGTGAATGGAAGAAAAGTCTGTTTGCTTATTTGAAAGAGTTCCTTTTGATGTTTCGTATTTATACAACACGTAAATGACATTCCAACTAGATGAGACGGCACGTAATTTTTTTCCTTCGGTTCACCGCAAAAGGTTTCTTTAAGCTAACATTTGCATTTGGCGTCGTCTTCGTTTCGAGTGTTTGGAAGAGACGCACTTTAATCACAGAGAACAGGTGGGAAGAGCCACCGCGCAATTTTAATATTGGAATTTCTTATCAAATTCATCTTTTTTTTTGCAAATAGTACAAAAATATTTGTTTCATTCGGGCAATTTCGCAGAAGATTTGTTTTGTGTATTTCAAACGAATCCAGATTAATCTTCGTTTATCCTGCTTTATAAGAATTAGCAATTTGTCTGAGGCTTTTTGTGTTGTTTAATTGTTTCGTGGGCTTGTACCTGGTTTTTAAATATCCTCTTTCACTTGGTGATAATAGCTGAGTAATATACAAAAGATTTATTTAAATTGAAGATTAAATTTAAGTTTATTTATAAGTAAGAACAGTCTTTAGATCTACTAATTAATTTGTCAAGTAAATTATCTTTTTACTAGGTGAATAATCATTGCCATCGATATAATCTAAAGATCCGTGAATACCCACCGACAGGGTATCGAAAACTCTGAATGCTTGCACGTATTCAATTTTCTTAGCAATATTTCACTTCGACGGCATTCTTCGTTACTTTGCGAGGTCTCCACAAGAACGTCTCCAAACATATTTATCTAAAGAAACTCAATTACCCAAACCTTGATGTTGTATACAGTGAAAGTAACCTGTGATGTCATTAAAATATCCGTGAGTTGTGTTTGTTTCGTATCAATATCCGGATTAGGTCGAATCAAATTTGGTTTGTAGGATCAGGATTTATGCAACGCTCTCAATTTCCTGCGACGACAGCGGAACATCCGGCATGCACTTGCCCCCGAGCCCGCGCCCCGCACCCCGCGCCCCCGCCGGCGCCCGGCACCGCCGCAGCCGCCGCCGGCCCGAGCGTAAAATGGAGCGCGGGCATTTGCATAGCAGCACTCGAGCCGAGCGGACCGGCAAATTGTTGTCGCATCAATGACTCGATCTATACGCCATATCTATCTCTGATAACTTATTTTGTTGTATTCATAATTTTGGTAAATAAGGATAGCTGAGCACACACTGATCAGTATGTTACGCATCGAATGTGTTTTTAATTGTTTGAAACTCATGACATCACACATTACAGTCGTATGCGCCGATTTTCGTAAACCAAGGTATATTTTTCAACTTAAAGAAAAATGAAAATACCAATAAATTGTGATATTGGGATTGATTGAATCGCGGCAACTTCATATGAGAAGAAATCTTAGGACCTGTGAATTAGGTCAACCATATCCCTACTAATATAATAAATGCGAAAGTAACTCTGTCTGTCTGGCTGTCTATTAGGCTTTCACGTCTAAACCACTGAACGGATTTTAATGAAATTTGGTACAGAGATAGAGTTGACCTTGAGAAAGAACATAGGATAGAATTTATCCCGGACCTTTAAAAAGTTCTCTTAGAAACGCGATATAACCGACCTCGACGCGGGCGAAAAGCTAGTTTATTAAAACTTTCTAGAGTCACAATCTAATAGTTGATCAGAATAAATTTAAAATCCTTGGGGGAGTTCGATACATGTGTTGATTACGTACCGACTAACGTCCATTTTAATAGTAATATGAACGTGGACCATTGGTTTTGTTCTTTAACATCTTTAAAAAACTAAGGAGTCTCTCCAAACTGACAAAAGAAGCTATCATGTAACTTCTAATAAATGCGTTCTGCCCAGGAGTTTGTCATGAAATGTGGCGTCTTAGATCTGTGCAACGATAGCCGAATTAACTCTAAACAAGGACGTAGTTAGTTTCCTATCTTCCACTATCTCTGTTCTGAACTCAACTCAAAAAGTCGAAGTAAAAGCCATGGCGTTTTGGTATCTTTTTTATAATTAAAAACTATTCAAATCGGATTCAATAATAAATCAAAACATTCATGACGTATTAATTTATTTCTTCTCAATGAATGATGGAAGAGTTATTCTGTCTCGACGTATCTATGCATTAAACCTTTTGACAAAAAGTATACATATTTATTTAAATACGAAATGAGATATCATCCTGGTATATTATTAAAGTTATCCTTATTGAATATAGCACGTGCGGTAAGTCGCTATCCCTTTCAATAAACTAGTGAAAATTGTTAATACATCTCACGGCAGGTGGCTCAACCAAATGAAAAATGATATTATATGACAGTAATTGAATACATGATCAGAATGCCTGATATCACATCTCGTGTTTTGTGTATACAACTGCGTGCTTAACTAACTTTTAATTAACAGCTATCATTTCAGAATCTTAATTCAAATCGTTTTTCAATTATATTCAATATCAAAAGTGTCGCTTTAGCTATTTAAGTTTGATTTAACATTTATCCTACTTTTTATTTAGAATTAAACTATCAAGTGATAAAAAGGTACGACTCAATTTTTCAGAAGTTTTACCGCCATATTTGTGTCTGCAGCTTATGTAGAACGATTGTGCGCTTCGGAGACGTATGTATGTGGTTCGTTACTCGTCACTCGGAATCCGGCTTGAACAGTGACTGCGCTTTGGGCTCGGAATAAACAGAGGACAACCGAAAAAAGTTTTCAGGAAACTGCATGCGAACAATACAATGGTAACTTTGTATGAATTTAATATTCATATCCTAACCTACATAGTTGACAGTGGCACTCTCATATGACTACATAATCCTTTACATTTTTGCAGAACGCGAGTCACTGTTAGACACGGGGCACATTCCGGTTCGTTTAAGTTTGACATTTGTAAGTCAACTGTTTGTGCAGCCTCTCCGAGTATGTCGCACGATGACAGAATTTGCAATGAAAATTTACTGTGTCAACGTGCATTGGTATTGTGAAGTGACATCTGGCTGGAAACGGTACGTTCCGACGAACTTAATGCTATCCGAGTGTGTAGTGGATATGTCGAGTTACTGTTGTGGTTGTATTAAGCGCCGATGACATATTCCAGGAACATTGTTACGTTACTGAGCAGTCTGCATTGTAGAGGCATCTTATATGTCGAAATCGGATTGGATTGAACGAAGATTGTGTTTATGCTCAAATTAATCGGTCTAGGCATTTGTACGCATGAAGCCACCACATGTATAATCAGTTCTGTCTTTATGAACAGTTATAAATAACAAAATGTTTGAACTTTAAATAATTCGTGAAAACACCAGCTGTTAGGTTTTCATTTCTGCCTATCATCAATTTAGAGTACAACAAACCGTAATGTTTGTTGTCATAAACGCACCGAGGTAAAATTGCTACCTAAATATTTTAAATCGTAAAATCTGTTAGTCCTGGCGGAGTGACGGCGTGTTTGAGCTGCGGTCCTAAACAAATAGCAAGATTTAATGAGGCCGGAGTAGCGCGCGCGGCAGATCTCGACAGTCGCACCGCGCGTCGCCACTGCGCGGGGTGCCGCTTGATGTTGTATCCTACTTACATTGACTTCTTTGATGGGTTTTGTAGTTTTTAGTACATAGTGTGTATGTTTAAACTCCGTGTAAAATTGTTTTTCTCGTGTGGAATATATCGTAAAATTTGCGTCATAATACATCATGATGAATGAATTTCATCAATTAATACAACATTAGGTTTACCTGTACCATTTTTCTTTTTATAGATATACTAGCGGACCCGACTGATGTCCTGCATGTCATTCCAAGAAATTAAGAATCTTAATTGCTTGGAATGTCATACGTGTCCTATCTTTGATATCCTATCATGTCATATTAAGATATTAATTAAAGACAAGTAATGTAATCATATCATTAGTTTTTATTTTGAAATATTTTTTATTTTTATTTTTGAGACAAGACATCGCAGATCTGTCTCAATAGGGCTGTAAAATTAAAGAAAGAGGTTGCGGAGCAACTGTTATTATACTTGTTATTTCATTTTGATTTGTTTATTTCAGCCTACTTATACGGAAACCTCAATGTCGCAAGTCGGACTCACACTAAACCGTTTTTTGTAAGTCTAAACCACCTGAAGCGCCAAACAAATATATAAAGAAGTTAAAAAGTAGTTAATATAATTATGACGTATGTACGTCACGAAGTAAAGTAGAATTATTATATATGTTTAAACTTAGTGTTGGTGATTCGATTTGAATTGCATTTTATTTATTATTAACTGATAGCTGTGAGACGAACTGATGATAATAAATAAAACGAATGGTTGCTATTTTGTGGTACTTATTATCTATATGACTGGTAAAAGGCTTTGATGGAATAATTAATTCTATATAGGTATTAATTATAATTATTGACGATTAAAAGCACACCTGTTTTTAACCTCAGTGACAAACAATGCTTTTGATAGTTTATAATATAAAATGCTTTTCAGTTTTCAAATTATTTGTGTGAGGCTTAATAATTGTTTTATTTTAAATTATTTTGATTAAACATATGCATTGCTATTTATAGTCACCTATAGTATGATAAACAATCTCGGTATTGCATGCTGTAGATTATTATGGATCCTGGAGCAATTGCTAAAACCCAGCAAGAGCGCTTTTGGCACGAACATAACGTTTCTAAGCTTTAAGTTACATACTTACTTATCTATTGAACTTGCCTTCCCCTGAGGAGTATGACGTAGACAGAGATGTATCGAAATCCAGAACCCTGTCTTTTGGCTTCAATATAAATGCAGTAGCACTGTTTGTAAATGCTTTAAATTAAAAAAGAATAAAAATGATTATAAGTACTATTAAAACAACTATAGAGAAATATAAAATTAATTAACAAAAGTTTCCAGCAACAGTTCCACCTTACACCACTCCTCAAGTGTTCGATTTTTAAACTGGGCCAGCGGCGTTTTCTTTTCTTTGTTTTTCAATAAACGTTTTTTGTTTCATTAAAAAAAGTTGGCGTCTTTAAACAATTTTTTCATTGAAAAAGTTTAAGTGATTTTAAGATCGGATGACTGGGAATAACTTCAGTTGTTTTTTAGTTATAGACATTAATACGATATTTAATAAATATGCGTAGGTTGGTAAAATGTTCAGCATTAAACGTACCCTTTTCAGTGGTATAAATGTACTTAAGTATACATAAATATAACAACCTAAGGGCGCAGATATTTTTAACATTGGCAGATGTCAGGAATCTTAGATTGATGTCTCGCGTACTTTATTCGTAAAAATTTGGAGCTTTGTTCCTTTGAGTAACTGATGAATAAAAACAATTTTCAAAGAGATTAAGAGACACACGAAAAAAACATTTCCTACTCAAAAACCTTGCACTATACAAATGAGCTATTAAATAAAGAGGCTCTATTAGCTATTCATGTATAGCAAATAATGAAGATGAGCGCGAACATCGGATGGTCGGCCGCAGAAGAAGTACTGAAGAAACAGCTGCCGCCGTGGCGCGGCGCGCACCGCGAGCGAACGGAGCTCTTGCACGGACACACTGAGAGCAGATAATACTCGTATATTTCAGATTATTATTTTTTCCTCTTGGAGTGAAGGAATAACGATTATGAATAATTGTGAAACTCTTGTTGGCCCGCTACTGTTCTTCCTAATAAAACGATTCGTTGTTAAACTGGAGATAGTTGCAACTAAAGACACCGAAGAAAGTCAAACTTAGGACTTCTACTAGATCCTATGATTCTGTAATAACATTATTGCAGTTGAAGAACGCGAGAGATGCTGCATCAAGCCGTGTAGCGCGACGCCACGCTTTTATAACTGCTTAACATTAACTATTTTATGATGGCACTAGGTCGTGTGAACTAAAAACTTATTGATGTTTAATATTTATGCCACACTATGTACCTATTTATAATAGTTAGTAAAATATACTGTTTATTTAAATTGATCTTTTGGGTTTGATAAAACCCACAGAATAGTTGCTGACGTTGTTTCAAAACCTCAACATATTTGCTTTTGGAACAATGAATCTGATATTTAATCAGTCGACTACAATTTGCTTATTCATTTGTTTAAATGTTGGTATTTCATTTGTTGTTCCCTAAGCCACAATAAAAACACATATAACTTAACAATTGTATTTCCGTATAATTGTGTCATGGAACAAACCACAAAAAGGGTTAAACAGCGTTCGGAAACAGCTATTTAGTGGATAGGTAATGAATCATCAACTCTATATCAGGCTAGCGATGTCAGGCTTTCATTAAAATCTTTCGTTTCCGTATTATATGAACGTAGACTCTGAATACTAATGCACGTAGGATTGCACAACTTTATATTAATTTACTCGAAGAGTTTGCGATGCTCTCTCTGATTTATTTGTATTCATTACCGGAGATAGGCATGCCCCGGTTATTATAAAGATTGCGGTCAGTTGCAAAGGGACTTATTTATCATACAGATAGAAAAATGTTTCTGTTTATGGTTACGTGATTGGTAAATAACCAAATAGTAGGGTTATATCATATTGTTGCTATGTTTTTGTGCTTGCTGTTTAAAATTTGTAAGAATGGCGTGCAATATCCGATTTTTAGTTTTATAGTTATCATCTAACATTCGTTGAAAACAAATATTCTTAATAACTTTCAAACTCACCATCAATATTTTTTTTGTTGCATAGTTATAATTATCACGGTCATAATTATATGATAAAATGAATGAATAAAATTGTCTGAAATTTGCTTACAAAGTGTTTGATATTAAATAGAATAGATATTAAATATGATAAGAAAACTTCACAATACTTATCAACCTGTTTGCTACTTGTAACGATTACCGTATTTATGCCGGTAGGGATTAAGTAAAATAATTATTGATTATAGCAACAAAGTTTATAGCCTAAAACATAGTTTTCTTAAAAAAAAAAACAGTTTTCAAAAGATATGTGACTTCTTTTTCTTTTGCAACTTGTTAAAGGCAACTATTCCGTCGTGCATGACTTTCAAGTAGCTTCAACCATTGACACAGCGCACGCAACTTCTTCAACTTCTTTTTACATATTTCATGGCTGCTCTACTCCTATTAATCGTAGAGTAACACAATTTTTTTTAAATCCAACTTGTGGTTACAGATATGAGTTCATTGATAAAAATTTCGACGTAGCATTCTGATAGTGGTTAGGGATTATTAAAAAAGTTATTTTTTTTTTCATATCACTTTCGCACAACGATTCCATGTTAAAATATATACCCATATAGTTTTACTAATAACTAAATATGGATATCGTTAAAAACAATTTTGGTTTCTATGACTTTCATAAATTCTCTTTGTACAATGCCGCGAGTGTTTTGTTTATTTTACGTAACTATGTTGAGTACCACAATAGAGACAGGTGTAGTTCTACGATTCTTCGACTGTAAAATTGACGCTCAGTTATAAAAGCTGCGATGGCAAATTTTAATTAGTTGCAACAGTTTGATAAAAGTTGTTCATTTTTGAGGTGGTGTTTGGACAGATAGTGAGAAGCAGTGCGGATCCAATTAAAAGCAGAGTCTACTTCCTATTGAAAGGTCGTTCGAAGCACGTAATGTTTGCGGAATACTCTGATGACGTCGTTGCGTAGGGTTGTCTCGCATTAGAATATATCTATACTTATATTATAAAGCTTGTTACTTTGTTTGCTTGAACGCGCTAATCTCAGGAAGTACTGGTCCGATTTGAAAAAATATTTCAGTGTTAGATAGCCCATTTATCGAAAAAGGCTAGATGGGCAATAGGAGCACCAATGAACAATGTTTCAAAAAGGGGGTCTTTTAAGATTAACTAACTTTACCATATTTTTTCTAAAACAACTCTTATTTGCGAAGTTATATGGTAGGTATTAATCATTATCGAAATAAACATCTAAACCGTGACAAGTAATCGATTTTACGTAAATGTGTTCTTTACTGCATTTAATTTTGTAAAGTCTTAAGAGAGTTATAACAAAACTAAGCGAAGAAATTCCGTAGTGAATTTCAGTATTGCAGTTATAAGATATATAGATACATATACAGACTTAGTGTATTTTGCATGTATCTACACATTACCACTTCAACAGTACACAACATATCGCAAAAACAAATCAGCAGTTGCAATCGTGAATCTAATACTATTTCAAATAAAAATGTAGACTTGTCTTCTTGAAACATGAAGCACTGTCCCGGGGTGTTAAGTAATTGTATGCGGTGTTCCAACCCTAGTAGTTTCCACCGCGCATGCATTCATTTTTAATTCGATACGTCGAAGTTTGGCACAAAGCGTGCGCTTGCGACGTGCGGTGAATAGTCGCATCAATCTCTTATTTACATTTATATTTGTTTTTCTTTTAATAGTTATTCTGAATAATGTATGATATATTCACTATTATTATCAATTATAATATGTACTTTGAGACCCATCTTGCTACCACTCAGAAGAAAGGTACTTACATGTTTTATCAATCAAACAATATAACCTACTTACAAATCAGTAGTAAGAGATCCAACCGAAAAAAAACTAATAATCACCTATTTTAAAGCACTTTTTTATCAGATAAAATAGATCTTCCTACATGATGCACAGTTAAACTGACTTATATTTCATGGAGATTAACTAAGCTTTGAAAATAAATGTGCACCAATATTCTGATAGCAAAAACCTGGTTAATTAATATCTTCCTAGAACTAGTTTCTAGGAGACTTCAATTCGATTTTGCTCTTACAATTTAGCAACATAAAACTCAAAGCCCGAAAAACGCGTTAATTTTCCTGAGGCAGTATTTCCCCGGAGTGTAGGTTTCCAATCGGCACTAGCGGGTCAGTCGAGAGTCAATGAAAAGCGGTAAAGTGGTGCTGCGGCGCTGATTAAAGCCTGAAGCAATCGCCCCGGAAAGTATTTATAGGTACACCTGTTCGTTAGCGGCGCAAGTCCCGGCCAACTCCTTGATTAGGCGCCGACGGGCGTTACTTCTCTTCTACAACAAATAAAAGATTTTTCCCCTGCACGCCAATTGAAGAATCTTGTAAGACAAAAGAATGCCGAGATATAAGTTCGATTTCAAATTATAATTAAATGTTGTAGCACGTAAGCCACATTTTATTTTGCTTTCAAATATCGAAATAGTTCGTCCGCAACATTATTACAGAAATGTCCGCCGTAAAGGAATCCAATCTCATGTAGTTGTTAGACTGGCAGATTTATGGTCCGCTTTGCTTTAGGTACGTCGCGTAGGCTTTGGTAAGGAGTTGATTTTGCATGTGAATGGGTCTGTATGCGGTGCACGCGTAGTGCGTGCGCGCCGCGCCGCGCCTCGCCCCGCGCGCCATCGCAACCCCGGTCACGGAAGCCCTTAATAACATCACGTTTGATGCGCCTCTATTATTATATTTTCATCTTCAGTCGGTCCCATGACAGCGAGCTGTGGCGCGTACCTAATATAACATCCTACAACGTTGAATTTTTACGTGTTTAAATCTTAGTATTCTGATTCATCTCAGAGTTGGTAGATTGTACGAAGCAAGATCTTTTAGATTTTTTATTTAGTAGGCTTTTTGTGTGGGTCATGTTCAACATTAAATAAATATTTGTTATATTTTTTATTCAATTCGGTCAATATTATTACCACGCCACCCGATGTCATCCCTCCACAGCAGGCATGTAATTTCCTACACCCTTATTTCTTAACTTGTCTAAGTTTTGGGAACTGGTTCTATTGGATTCAGGAAACGTGCTGAAAAAGTGTATTATGTTTTGGAAGTAGCCCGTTATGCCCTCTCATCACCGTCAAAGTTTCTAACTCATGGTGACAGTATTTTTTATCTCTCGCGTAAACGGGACAAGCGTGTACCCAACACAAGTAAGACTCTGTGCATACTGTAGGCAGATCACGTTTCACGAAAGAAGACGCTTACCTGAAAGTTTTCCTACCCCTTAGCACATTAACCAACCGACGAAGCTTGGCTTTAACTGGCTCCGTACTACTAATACCTGAAGCTTCATTAATGCTTTCAATGTAATTAAATTTATCCTCATAAAAGAGAAGTGTGAATTGTTGATAAACTCGTTTCCTTGAGTCAGTGTTCCAATGAGTTTCATTGATTTTTCCTTGCCGATTGCTTAGCAACAATTTTCTCTTACGTTGCGCATTAGGTTGCCATATGTATGAGATGTTGTTACTGAAATATCTTACGCGCAATATTTAAGTACTAAGTCTGAAGACAAATTGCATAAATTATGCTTTTTATTGCACCACTGGATTCTTTTCACTAAATATCAATTATATTGGAAACTAACCTAGGAATTATAAATAACGTTCAGCATCTGGTCGAATCTAAAAAATCCATTGGCGTTAAAGTCTATTGTTAAATATTAAAAGCAATATTTTATGCCAATGCATTGTGCGTGTTCACAAAATTCACGTTTTTTTATAGAACCAATTACTTTCTATAAATGATTAAGTGTTATTGGTTCTGTCACCGAACAATTAATGAATTATTTTGTTGTGTATACCTCTTCTAAAAACTTTTTCATAGTTGTGAATTTTTTTAGAGTACCTATGTTTATTTTTATAACTCACATGTTGTTTAAAACTATCGTGAAACGTTAGAAACAGTGACGGGTCCTGACAATTAATCGGGTCTTGGTGAAGTTCATTAAAATCGTGTGAGTACAGTTGTTTTAATGTTCAATAGCTAATTTTAACTTGTTTAATTTTAACATGTCTAGATAATTTCTATAGATGTAACATAAATGATGATATTCTTTTAATACTGAATATAAAAATTGACTAGATTGACAGAAAAATGGACTTGTAATATTTTCGTTTCAATACATAATATGAAAGAAAATGTTGACAAATGATTACATTCTATATTTACGTCGCAAAATGATAATGTACTCGCACAAAATGCTAACAGACAAATAACTTATCTCAACATTTTCCAGTGGCGGAGCTCAGCATTACGTCTATTGTGTTCGAGTAAAGGAATCTCGTATTTGCATCCGACCGTGCCCGGAACGAAAGGGAGCCCAAGAACGTACGGCACGAGACGAAAAAGTAATTTTTCATAAGCATCGAGTCTGGTTTTCAATAACATGCCAACTGAGTGCCGACGCAGGTTACAATTCTGTGCATACTTGCAATAATATTAATGGATCGTGTATTGACTCTAAATATGTTTGAGTGAATTAATGACTTACGAGTATGAGCTGTGAAATACCTATATATCAGAAAGACGTAAGTAATGACCTAAAAATCCGCCGAGAACTTGTGTCACGTTCATATAACATAAGGAATTCGAAGGTTCTTGCGCTAGTCACTAAAACTCAGAGACCCGGAACAAATTTGATTAGATACCACATAAATATTGAGATGTGTAGTAATATCTTCAGAACGATATCGCTCGCAAACACAACTAAGAAACTGACTGCGGTATTCTGTTTTTGTGCTATATCTTTTTTTTGCAAGTCCATTATTCATACTAAGGTTTTACGTACAATCAACATAACATCTAAAATAAATTGTCATCATGGAAATACTTATAAATAAATCCCAACCCCGTAAAATCGCGAGTATTCTGCACTCAATGCACCTGGTTGACAGAAGGAAGTAAATTATAGGCGAGTTATTTGCGAGGTGAGAGCGACCCTTGGCGAGGGTCGAGCACGGCGGCGCGCGGCGGCGCGAACCGCAGACGCCGAGTTCGTTACGAACGCTCCACTGACTCCGCGAGTGACACCGAAGCCTCTCCACAACCAAATATCACTCGCAAAAAAATGTATTAAATAAAAATACATACCTTTTCAACTTCTCAACGAGATCGCGAGGACATGAAATTGCAATGTCATCGTTCACATCTCAGCAAATTATTGTACCTGTACACACTTATCCGTTTCAAAGAACTTTTCGTGTATCCACGTATGTCAGAAGTTTGCTCGTGGATGAATGTTATATAAAAACACAACGACTGTATTTATCGTTTGTGTATGTATGTATTTGTCCACCTTTATGAGTAAAAAAGTCGTATACTGGTGGACATAAAATATATAGATGTTTGTGATAGGTAACATTTATGGTAGCTGTTAGACAGGAGGGCGTTTATCTCGCGAGTCCCCTCGCGTTACGTAACAAGCTGATCGCACCGTCACCGATGTCCGCCGCGGTATTGATACGATCGACATTGATATTTAACTTTCCGTCACGTCACGTCAGCTAATTCTCATTTCCAACAAAAACGGCCGGAAATTGGATATAAGGATCTGCGCGCTCGGATCCGGCTACGTGACGTTTGTCGAACACGTCACTACACTATGTGGTAATTTCCGCTCTATGCTCGTGGAAAATTACTTTAGCCGAATGAAATTTCCGATAGCATAAAATAAAACGATTAAAAATATTAGATAGCATGCTCAGGATAAACCTTCAAATCGTTTTTAAAATCAATTTTAACGTCGCGATAAGACAATTTCCTAGAGGTAATATCACGATTTAAAAACAATATACCCGACTGTGGCAACCATTTTTCAAGAGGTTATTTATATTTTTTCGAGAAAGGTGTTGTTTTATTCATTGAGATGCTCGTTAGCGAGTGATATCACATCACTCGCTAAGTCATCGTTCCTTCTGTGCTTCCTTATATTATCTCTTTTTAGTACATATTTCGCGAATTATAATTATTTATTATTCTTTCAGTGTTATTAACCTTTTACACAAAATGGTAGGCAATATACATACATATATTTGCACTCCACGATAATAAATGTAACATAGTAATTACAACCTAAACGCTGAACACAGTTACATATGTTCGAATACGAATGAATGCAATATTACCGCATGTAAAAGTAATGTATTGTTATTGTTTGGCCACAGAGCCGCGCGGACGCGGACGCGGCGTGACAGCGGTGTCACAATCGTGACGTCACGTCACGCCTCGCGCCTCGTACTCGCCATGTCGATGAACACGTCACATATGTAACGTGACATCTGGAAATAGTATTGCTTTATTTAATTCTGCCATCTGTCACTGTAGTTTTCACAACTTATTTGTTGTTGTAACGCAAATAAGAGCCTGAATTACATTATCGAGTGTTCTCACAACATCCCTTTCACAATCAAATTGTATCTTATAATCGATCTAGAGAGATGGCATTGTTTGCTCAACAGCTCCGGTCGTAGCAACTACTACGAGCTCGAAGTCATATGAACGTTGCAAATCGTAGGCTAATCCTATTTGTTTAAGTGTTGTCCTTATTATATTTGTTGTTTGCGTTGGTTGGAGATATACCTGTTTTATGAGCGGCTCGGAATACAAACAACATTCGTCTGCATGTGAATATAATATAGAATACTATTGAACTATCTTTGTTTGTAATATGCTTGATTTACATGAACCTATTTCAAAATCTTTTACATTTAACACAAACACTGCTTGTAAGCGTTAATTTAAAAATCCGTTGTCAAAAAACACAGGGCTAAAGTTAGAAAATGGCAAACAGAGCTTTTGGCACGAATAGGCCTTTATGCCTAAATAGGTAAATACGTGTCCTGTTTGTTTATTGAGTCATCGAACAACTGCCGAAAGGCGATGTGAAATACTGAATGAGCAAAGCGATACGCTCGTAGCGAATTCGTAGCAAGTTCGTAGCTGGCCGTTCGTAGCGTTCGTAGGACGCACAGTGAGCGCCGATGTTTGTCTACCTATTAATATTAGTCAAACAGAACAGGTTTCCCAGATTACCATAATTTGCTTCGATGCATTTGAATAATGAGAACGTGTTCCCTCAGTTCCTCAATTCGGCCTTTGTATGTCTATCGGAGTTGTTCAGTTGTGAAACGTATTATCACTTGATATAATATTGGATAAAGGTATAGTATCGGTTTGTTAAGATCTGGGTATGTTACCCAGTTATCGTCGCAAGATAAGTTTCCTAGTATAAGACGAGGATCGAAAAACTCGTATAAACCTGTTTACTTTTAATAACTAAAAACTACTTAACCGAAGAAAATTATTAAATGAAAAACAATATGAATTATGAGTGAAGAGTATGTTGCTTTACCGAAAATGGATTTCTTAAAAAAATATACCTATATTGCTATGTAACTATATATCATTTCATGAAGTGAGCACTTTATTGTTCATCATTGAAACTTGGAACAGTAAAATTGATGACCTCACCGCAATCTGCTGAACTCTTTCAGACAACCATTACTAGTTAGCTTGATGTGTCATTATTGTATAAAACTTTGTTGGCAAAACACTTTCGTATAAAGATTAAAGATTAGGTGGTTTCATAAGTAGGTCACTACAGTGTCGTTGAAAAATGAGTATAAGTTAGATATTCATTTCTCGAAACTAAAAAAAAATAATCTTTCTTTGTTGACGTTAATGTTAGAATTAGGACAGTTTATATGTACTCTGTATAAATACAGTTATTATAATAAAAAAAACATCGAACAATATTTAATAAGCCCCTTGAAATAGAGTTCGACATACATATCCGGCACAAAATATTACCAAAATTATAATACATACATGTATTCATAAAAGTGCGACTGGATATGTTATATTATAATAATTTCAATTTGAGCAGGTCTCGTGACTGGTGTGTAGTAAGGACGGGTTGGAAGGAAGGGGTTATTGTGATATTGCGGCGTCTCATATTGCCGGCGAGATTTATGTGCGGGCACCGGGCGCGTGCCGGCTCCGGCCCGAGACCGGCGACGATCGCGACACGACTCTACCCGACTCTACCCCATATTCGATTAAGGCAGCAACCCACAGCGGCACACGGAGGTTACGCACGTATGTGAATCTTCTCACACAAGAAAATATTTGTGATCATTGCCACTGTATCTGATGGACACAGAGCTCATCTTTTGCCATTGTACATGTTATGTTCCTGTGTAAAGATAGACGCACGTCGACAAACAAATGAAACTAAGCAGATACCGAGCGCCCCGTGCATTGCGTGCGCTTCAGTGAGTTTGCACCTTAACACATGAACATTTGAGTTTCCTTATCCCACATTAATAAGAGGCTGTAAAACATTTCGCGGAGACAGATTGAGTGAAGGCTTTCGTGGTACACCATATAACGTTTACTGCGTTTATCGCTGTAAGCTGTTAACTGAACTCTTACATGTGTAATTTATTTATTAACCTACAAGATTTGTTTAAGCTTGAATAATATGGCGATTTGTGTAAGAGATTGTAAGTATTCGTGTTTTCTACATAAACGGTATAAAGTACTGAATACTTAATTTCATAATATATCTAAATACCTTTCGCAGTAATATTTGTCGATGTAAAATAAATATGTGCGTTATACATTTTGTTACGTGATGAAGAAGCTAGCGGAACTAAATTTAAATACATAAAATAACTGTTTCACAAAAACTACAAAAAGTGGAGTATTTTCGATTTAGTATCGAGTTCTCACTAGTCTAATAATTCGATTTAAATAAAACAGTTCCAAACTCATTTGTAGAACCAAAAACTAAGAACCTTAACAAATGGGTACTAAACATTACATTATTGCAGTGTTCAGTTGGCAGCCACTGCGACTGTATAATTCAAACTAAAAACTCAATTTGAATTCTATGTAAACAAGTTTGTGGATTCCCAAACATATTCACATAAAATCGTAATAAGCAAACTTTATCAATAGACTCACAGACTATTATTGGAAACTACAGACTTTTAAAGTCGTTATTGTGTTCGATGAACAAAAAATATTGTCCATTAATTAAGACGTAGCGACAGATATAGCTCAAGTATTGGAAAATTGAAAAGTTCCAGAAGTGGGCTCGATCATATTATTATCACGAACACAAGCGGCTTTTGTATTCCTTACCGCGTAATTATACCGCGTATAATTTCGGGTATATTCGGGTCAAAAGATCATTCAGGTCTAAGAGTCAAAGATCGTCCTTTAACTTAAACTCCAAGTTGAACTTCGTTGATAAACAAAATATAAACGGGAGTGAGTAATATCGATGTACCGAATAAAAGTTTAATTGCGAAAGTTGTTTATAGTACGCAGACGGCAAGGCGACTCTTGCGAGATGGTCCCCGGACCCCACGTTGTAGTCTGTCAGACAATTACTAACAGTTCCTTAACTTGCTTATTCAATTCCGTCTCAATAACTATCGATTTCATCGTGTAGGAAGCGACGAAACTGTTTTAGTTAAAACGTTTGCTGAATCAGAGTGGGATTGGTTGTAGACTAATAATATTTGTATATCGTAAAACATGTTTTTAAATAACATTTAGTCAAACCATTCTCAAATAATCCGTGAATTATCTTGTTTCATTATTATTAAAAAGAAGCAAAAACTCAAGTGCTTTATGTACTCGTTTACAGCCCTTGTCACCCTAAAGCAGGGTGTGAAATTAATTTGGGTCCTATGCCAATTTTAATAAATTAATCAACGTGTTTATAAAATTCAATTAATATTAATCAATGTGTTAATAGTAAAATAGGCTTTCATGTATCATTGCCACTTTAACTTTTACTAAGGATTAAATGTAAAGTTCCATTTTTCCATGGTAGTGTCCAACGTTTTTTATTTAAGTTTTTATTTTATTGCCCATAAAGTTTAATATAAACTTATTGAAATAACTTATTAAGATATAAACTTAATAAGTTATTTAACTTATTAGTTTAACTTAATAGGTAAGTTAAACTAATTTTCAAGGAAACCGTCAGATAAATGATAGTATTTTATTGGGTCACTAAAATGTTAGACAGGTTTTTTTCGAAAGTATGGGAGTAATCCTTGCGAAGATTACCGGTGGAACCGTGAATCAAGGCAATGAAATCTGTGCAGATTTATGTGTGGCGGTGCGTTACCGGGCGCAGGCTCCGCACCCGCACCGCGCCGCGCCGCGCTCGCACCGCGCCCGTGCCGCCGCCGCACGCCGCCGCTGTGGAATCCCGCTCCGGGTTTATCTTGTTTACGGCAGCGGGCGCGGCCGCCGCCAGCCGTGTCGTCGCGTCTGCCCACAAGCAATATCGCGCCCGCCGACATGTTGTGCACGTTGAAAACTTGCCACTTTGTTATCCTTGTTTATTTGACACTATCTATTTGCTAGCTTCATCATAGACTAAAGAGTTTCTTTTATACTTTTCTTTTATATTCCTACCTTAAATGGAATCTGTTTGTGTAACAAATCGTTGATATTAACACAGTCTAACTCAGCTACATCTAAGAAAACATAAAGGTAAACTATGTAATCTAATGATATCCAAGAATATGGCATCGACAACAGATACTGAACTAAATAAACGAACGGTCCTTGTTTAGCAGTAACTGCGTTAGCGGTCGCATTACGCTAATGTTTATTTCCAACATGAAGCTTATCTAGTCTTCTCAAACGGCACTAAAATTGTTGGTTGCAAGGTAGTTAACCCTTGCGCGGGCCGGGCGAGCGCGAGCGAGGGGCGCGGGTCGCGGTCGCCGTAAGCCCCGCAATAGATAAAACAGTGATAGAACATGCACCGCGCCGCCGGTATGAATAATTCATTAGTTTCAGTTGCCACTTTTGTTGGTATCGGTGGATTTTCAGCGCTTCACACCGTCAAAAATATGCGTTGGGGTCTGGTTATTGTTAGACTCTACTCTTTACCGTCTCGTTCATTTTAAATGTGTCGTATCGTGGAGAGACGTTTTATGAATTATTTACAGAATAATAAATTTCAGCTTATGCAAAAGCTTGTTTAGGCGGCTGTTTATACATATTTTAAATATAGTGTTTTGATTTCATCTTTGATTCTAGGAGCTTTATTTTTGTTGTTGTTTCTTTTGCTTTAGAATTACAAAATTAGGGTAGATTTTGTTTAGGAAAAAATATCCATAAACCGCCATTCTTGGACAGGTATATAAATATAAGTCAATATTAAAAGCTGTTAGCGAGTCCTGGCGAGGCGTCGCTTCGCGCGGCCGTCTACTCTAACCACCCCTGTGAATCCCGTTATAATTTACGATCATCCCAAAAATCCCGGGATTATTTTTATTCGATAACGATAAAGGTGCCGCTGAGGGTTACCTTTATTATCACTCAGAGTGGGACGACTCTTTAACAACTTTACACATGTAGTACCGTTAAAATGACCTCTTTCTGCATTGTCGTGGAATGCTATTCTGAGCTGTTTTATAGTTCTGAATGAATGTGATGGTGAAAATCTTAGCCTTAGTGGTGTTGGTATAGTTTAGGAATACTTTTACTATTCTTCTTTTATAATACTTACTGTGTCAGTAGGTAAGTTGCAAATTGAAATTTGGTTCGTAGTCTGTTAAGAGCTGTGTCGAGATGCATTCAGGATGTGTTCAAGACAGTGTTTCAAGATTGTTTGTTTTAATATAGTTTGATTAAGATTGATATTTTGAGATAAATATTCCGTAGGGATTCTTTTAGAGCAAACTTCATAAAAATATGAATAAGTGAACCCTTTTTAAATTAAATTACATGTATCGTCGGATACTCGAGCCACGTTGGCGATCGAGACGGCTCGGGGCGTAGGATTAGATGCGGCCGAAAGTGATCCGTTATAATTTGGAGGGTGGACAGTGACGGCTGGTACGCACAGATTAGCCCCTTCGATAAACAATAGCATTAGTATGCGAGGACGCGCTGACCGCCGATCAGCCCAGCCGTGCTCGGATTAATTTGCCTCCTGAAAATTATGGAGGCTCTATGTAGACCGAAACGATCACCGACCCGGAGAATATTGCTTTGTTTTCACTTGTACGCCCCGTGAATTTGTCTTCAATCAGGGTGTGCCTTTAGTGCGGGATATAATAGGATTTGCTTTGGCTTATCATTATTTGTGTATGTGTTGAGATTAAGTCGACTTTCGTTACTGATACTTATACGTTAACGATTTAAATAATTGTATATCCTTACGACAGTATTTTATGATACATGACAAAATAGTTTCCAGCTGTTGTAGTTGTATTGGTGAATTTGTCAACGAACTGTCTGATTAACACGGATTATGAGGTATACTCCTGTGAGAGGCGGATGAACAAACGAATAGACAGCGGAGCCTTAGTAATAGGTTAAATAGTAATATGGTTTCGTTTTCACCCTTTGGGTACGGAGTTCCTAATTTTATGAGATACCGTCACTGTTTCCGCAGTTAACTAGGTTTAAATGTCTTTAAATATAAACAAATCCATTTAATTAGTTGATAATAATCTAAGGATAACATTTTGCTTGTAAAGAGCGTGAGAAGCGTGATATACGATATTCCTTAAGATTTGAGAAGTAAACCATAACTTGCATCAAATGAGTTGCGAATGAGAAACACGGGTCATACTTGTCTTACACTAACTAGCAATCACCTGGACAGCTCACTACCCCAAACAACCGGAGAAATAACCATCTTATCAGAACAAACTTACCTGTTTTGTACTTAGCTCCAACAAGAAACAAAACACTCAGGATTCAGCAACACAATTAAGAAAGAAAACAACATAACTACTCCATTCGTAAACCTCGAAGTGGAAGCCAATGAAAAGCGAACCTCTTAATTTGGGGTGCTTTTAGTGAATGGCAATAAGCGTTAATTTTATTTGTACGCCCTGCGATATCCGGTTTCGACGGAAGCACACGCCTACTGCGCCGCCGCTAAGTAATGAGGCTACTGTTACAAACACTGCACTCTAGATGAAAGGCAATAAATTATCACTCGATGCACATTGCATTTTGAGCTTTAAACCCAAGAGAATAGAGTTAATTCTCAATTGATACAAGGAGCGACCTGTCGCGGTATCAGCTGACTATTTTATAATTGAAAATCGACAAGATTCATTTTGTGATGGCTTAATTCAATGAAGGAAGGAAAAAGTTTAATCTCCTTCTTATATTAATTAGTGTAATAGATTTTTTTCTTATCATAGATTTCGTCTTACAGGTAAAGACAATTTAATTTGATAGTGGTTTTAATATTGGATGTTTTAAATTAAATAATAATCAAGTATTCTAGCCTTCTAAGATTATAAAGAGAAACTGTGGCTGTTGTAATAAATCCATTGTTATGCTCCATTATAATTTGAGATCTGGGCTTGTTATTGTAGGACGAGTTGGCCGGACCGAGATGTAGAGGAGCCGAGCGTCGAGCTCGACGATATTATTTGGAAAATGTTTGTGCTTTCTCTGCGCTTGTCCAGAGACATGCTTCTATAAATGAGCGTGAAACAGTTTGAAGAATTCATTAAAAGAATATTTTCGTAAAATGTCCCTCTTCTAAGCACTCAAGTTTGGGCTGTGCGTATCACAAACAAAGTATCAGTATTCATAAAGTGTAAGTATGTTGGCGCGTAGACAATTTACAAACTTGAACAACTTAAAGCCTTATAAATCAAAAGCTAATTTGGTGCTGGATTTGGAAGTCGAAAGCGATGCGTACGGTAATGTGTTCTTTATATCAAAAACACATTTAAAAGAAGTTAGATTGGCTTACACAAGTTGGCGTTCGTCCATACGTAGTTGGAGCCTTTTCGGCGCCTCAAAGCCGGCCCTAATCTTCAAAGATTCGCCGCAGATTGTTTGCAAGCATTTTGGTCCATCAAAATATGACGGGGGAAACTTTCTCTTCGTAAATTATTTTGACACTTACAGCGGTTTTATAGCTATAAAACATTAGAGTTTATACGAAAAATTCGTCTGTTTGTTGTTATTTACAAAATATCAATTTAATTTCATCGTCATTATCGAAAGTTCTTATATAAGTTTACTAATAAGGGTGCTAGTTGGATATATAAATTATTAAAAGATCAGTATTTAAAACAAGCTTTATTTAGTTTGTTATCTACTCACTCTCAGCATCGTTACGTGTGGTTACGTCGCACCGTTACAATCGTCCGTCTCGTACACTGACCTTATGAACATTCATTACACACTCTGTTATTAAAAACACACTCAGTGGCTTTTGCTTAATGAATATATTTACAACATTTCTATCTATGTGGCGTTATCTTATATATAGCAATTTGGCAACATGATAACGGTAACATTTACATAATATAGGTATGATACTACGTATAAACTAGGTGTAGGTAATTGACAGAAGAAGTTTGGATTTGTTAAAGACCAATGGTGTAAATTATATCTAAATCAGCATTACATTCAAATAAAGTACAAATCCAAATATTTTCTTTAGAAAATACCCGAAGGTATTGAAATCTAAATATAATAGTAGCACAAAATATATGTTCGTGCAATTTTTATAAGTTTTATTCACGCATCACAAGATTACTTTACCTCAATTTTGGAAATATAGTCGAGGGCAGGCAGGAGTTACGTTAGGAATACAGATGGCTACGCTACTACGGCACGATACAGGAAACTATATAATATGTATAATTTTGTAATTTTGAAATGTCGTCAATTCAATTAAAGTTTTATCACAGCGAATATGAGGTTTACATAAGCACAACAAATAATAAAACTTTAAATATCCTCTAAAGACACAATTTTATAATTCATTCAGTCTTACTCTATCTAATTCTTATATTCTTAGTTTATATTAAAATCAATAACTATGATAATAGTGCACTTTGTATTATATATTAATAATAATATGTGTGCAGTGAATTTGTTTATTACATACGTTCACGGCTGAGCAGACTTAGCGCGCTGTCACTCGCGAAAATAAATGTTTGTCGACACGGATCAATTCTGCTAAACCGTGAATTATATTAGTTCGAGGAACTGTCGTACATACAATTTTTAGTTCATATAATTAACAACAACTCTTACAGTAATTACGAATATTTGGTTATGAAACCTAAACCTCTTAAACTATGGTACCATTATAACGACGGCGATGTGACTACGTTTTTAAATTTTGTTTTTATTCTAGTTTACCTGCTTCCAAGGACAATAAATTCATAAGTGTTACTAAAGTAGGTATGTGTTATTTTTTATGTAACGGGTATCTGTTTGATCTTTGGTCAAAGCTCTAAGCTCAGTTACGATAACTTCGATTTCAATTCGGCATCGGCTGGTTGTCGAATACATATTGTTTTTAGTATTTTAATATTCAATTAAATGCGTCCTTTATATTAATATCAAGGGAGGAGTATAATAAAAACCGGATTCAATGCAACCTTATACACAAAAAATATAAAAATATGAATGAATATGTGGAATTAATATAGTTCTCGGACTAGTAACAATGTTGAACGTACAGAAGTTAATAGCATCGCTAATGTGGGGCCTAAAACAAATTAGTAAATAGCTTCAACGTTTAAAAGCTCTGAAATGAGTCTCGTGTAAAGCCGAGTATCGATTAAATTGGTTTTGATGTTAGAATATCCCAACACTAGGCAGACATGTTTCATGTGTGCGAAAGACATAAATTCAGTAACGCTACATGAATAAAGGACCGACATTACAATATTTATGAGCTTATTGCTATTATTTAAATATAAGTACCGTAAAATGTTGCAAAATAATCCGGTTTTTATTTAAATGTGATATAATTACGGCTATACATAAAAGCTCGTTGTACGCTGCCTCTAAAATATTTTTCAGCTATTAAACACAAATTATTACGGTAGAACATTAAACTACTACATAAATAAACATGTTTATTAACTTGTTCTGACGTCATTATATTAAATGGCGTGAGGATGGGAGCGATATAAAACAATTTCCTTTTAATTTGCACTGTATCGGTCGAGCCAAGCTCGGGCAACGCTACACCGCTACACATTGTTCACCCTCGATCACAACTGTGTAACGGTTGTGGACAAATAATAATGGGTTAACAGAATTAAAAATAATACGGCACCGTGATTATTGGGAGTACTACCCACATGGAACTTCTCCGCCAGTCAGCGTCACCTAAAACAAAAATTGAAATTAGTTATCTAGTAAAGTTCTGGTAATTCTAGTTGTTATTAATTTGATACAAACAGTCCCTATGTGTCGTTTTAATTTTCTCTTTCCATTTCCATATAAACGTGTTTACTTTTTGTATTTTGAAAAATTAATAAAAATAAAACTCCATGAAAACACAAATATTTTGGACTAATAATGTGTATGGCATTGTGTTTTAGTAATATGTTAAAATAAAAAAGGCTAAAACGAATTCGCTATTCGTAACAACTTTTAATGAACTGCGGTTAAGGAGGATAAATCTTTCTAAAGAAACGGATCTAATATAATTCCTAAATGAAATCGGACACTGACTACACTCTATTGCAGTGTAGAGAACTAAGGAACAGTCTCAGAAAGTTTCTGGTGAAGTAGATGTAGGGTTATTGTAAGATACAGTTAGCAACCGAGATGGTCAAGTTTATGCGATGAAGACTTAATCCTGTTTATACAGAACTTGGTTCCACACTTTACAATGAGGTGAGGAGTTGACTTGTTTATGTCTATATAGTAAAAATGTATGTAAATAAGTTTTTTGGATAGAACGTAACATTTAGCTCACCTGTAACCTGCGAAGCTCCTCCGACCCAGTTGAGGTGCGTCTTCCCACCGCCTTCATCTGTTTTCTGCTTTCCCTTATCGATTTCGTTGAGGTTCGACTGATACTTAGTACCTGCGTCAAAAATAAAATATAAGTTCAAAGATCGCTAAGAGGCGAAAATGTTTTGATCACCCTAAAAAGTTTATAAAGGAAAAACGACAAAGTAAACTGATTGGGCAAAGGATTCAATATGGCAAGGGACGGGCCGTCGGCGGGCGGTCGGCTAACAGTTATTGAAAAGTTGCGCAATATTGTCGAGTAGCCGGAGCCAGCCGTAAATTCGTAATGGTTGCAAAAAATAAAACAGTAGCGAGCCCGACGTGGACGACGCGCCGTCGGCCGCGCCACGCGCAAAAACAACCAGCCGCAAAACTTACACTCGTGCCGTCGCAGCCCCTAAATGGGATTTTCAAGTTCGCGCGAACATGTTCAAATGATATCGTTCAGCTCACAGATATTGTAATACCATACACAGTTATTGATATCTTTTTGATATAAACTCACTTTGCCGCTTTTCATCCTAAGCTATTCGAGCGCATTATGTATAGAAAGTCGATTCTCATTTTGAATTTATCGTGTTAACAAAGCTTATTAAGAGTTTGCAACAAGGAAGGAGGGTGAACACTTGTCTGTAATAGGTTGGCGCAAGATGTTGTCCGGCGGCAGCGTGGCCGGGAAAATGCCCAACTTCCCAATAACGGCGGAGTAATGACGCGAGCCAAACAACTTACGACACCAAGATATTACAATGCATACAGACGGTACATCGATGCTTCTAACGTAATGACTAACAACCAACCGTCGACTATAAATATACACGATACTAAAACTTAATAGACGTAAACCATACTGCTTTTTATAGCTCCAAAGAGTTATCTATTGTAAATAAATAAACCATAAAAGTAAATTGGAAGTCTTGGATGAGTGTTGAAATAACATTTTATTGTTTTTAAATCATTACCAATTATTAAGTTCTTCGTATAAAAATGATAACTGTATTTTCAGAAAAAAATGTATTATACTACACTAGATTATTACACTTAATATATTACACTTTCCGCACGGAAGTATAATTCAAATAATACATTTCTGTCAGGAAGAGACTTTTTAAGTGCGTGTAAAAAAATCCGTAATAATCAAACTCCACGATAGTAATCAAGTTATGATGTTGTGTAGACACCTATTCCTTACACCTATTAACTTAACATAAACCGATTTTAGAATAATTTTACAACGGCCGAATAATAGCCGCACTTCATAAAATATTTTGTTTATAAACGATTTGGTTATGGTTTATGAGGGTTCATAACATTCGGAGCCAGTTAACAAACTACCGGCTGGCGACAAGCAGATCGTCGTAATACTTTACGGTCTATAAACAAATATAACGGCCACTAATAATAACTGAAACAGCAGCATACAATGAAAACAAACTGAACGATCTCGTGGGGGATACAACTCGTAAAGGTGATATTATCTCTTAATAAACGAAATCGCCGACATAAAAATGTTGTTTCAATGCATTATTGGTATTGATATCAGATATTGATAAACTCATTCGACCACGACGTTGCGAGGTGTAATTAATTACTCTCCGGGCATACGCACTACACACACTTGCTGGTACGTATACATAGTTAGCTATCACACTCGTGAAAGCTCTCTGTGATGTGAACTTGGTGATTCAGTTCAATATAATTGAGATCAGACCTCAGCTGATTGCAAAATATACATGAAAGTTTATTGTACCTTTGTCTGTGAGCGGAGTGTCACGGCGAGGTGGCCTGGAGGGCGGTGGCAAGGTGACAGCGCGAGGATCAGGCGTCGTGGTCGGCGGCGACGACGCTGCGCATTAACAGCCAGTTATTAATACAGACCAATATGTTACAACATGCAATTTATTGCGTTCATGTACTTACTGTACAAGCGGATGGTGCCGTCTGACTCTCCCCTTGGGTTCTTAGCTATGCACTTGTAGGTTCCATAGTCCTCTGTGTTAATATTCCTAATTAGAAGACGCATGTGGGTCTTATATGCAGGTACTCCTACTGTGTTTTCCATGTGGTATTTCGGACTTTCGTGAATCATGTGCCCGTCGTCTCGAGTCCAGTAATTTAAAGATGTGGGGTGGGCCTCCGTGAAGCATTCTAGAGTCACGTTGTAGTACAGTGGTGCACCGACCAGTTGGTGAGGGATCCATAACATCGGTGGAACTGTTAAGAAAAAATATTTAAATTAAAAAGCTCACTTGTTAATGTCTGCTATTAAAATAGTTTATTCTGTGCGACTCACAATCAACGCTGACTTTAACTCGTTTCGACACAGTTGGCGGTACACCGTTGCTAGCGATGCACAAATAAGCACCCATGTCCAATCTTGAAATTCTTGCCATTTCCAGAACCTCGCCTTCCCATTCAGACACTAAAAGTAAACGATAGAAAAGTCAGAACAAAAAACTAAAGCTAAAATCTATATCGATTATGAACTTATTCGATGTGTCACCGGAATGGCCCTTGCTGATGGAGATTTTTGAGTTGTCGTCCCGTTTCCACTTGATGGTGGGCTTAGGAGAGCCATTAGCGCGGCACGTCAGCGTGACGTTGGCGCCCTCTCGCACGATAACGTCGCTCGAGCTCAATGAGTCGTCGATCGTCGGCGGCACTATAAACAAACATTAATACCACTAGACAACCAGTTATTTTCATTAGCGTTTAACTGACGTAATTGTTTGTTTATTTATTTTCAGTTATGTAGATTGTAAGCAAGTTATCATTTTATATTACTAATAACAAAAACAGACACAGCTGTTTGGAGCGGAGCTCGAGTTTTCCTTTTGGAACCCGACGCAAATAGTTGGGTTTTTTAAGTTTGACGTGTCTGTCTGTGGCATTGTAGCTCACAAACAGATTGAGCGATATCGATATAAGGCACACTGAAATAGAACATTGATGAAATAAAATGTTTCATCATGTTGGTGATTGTTTGGGGGTTTTACGACTAACCGACAACATGTAGGTATCCGAACTGTGTCTTGGCGGTGACGGTGTTGATCTGGCACATGTAGCGGCCGCGGTCCTCCTCGCGCACGTCGCTGATGTGCAGGAACCAGGTGCGGTGCTTGTCGTGCGTCACGCTCACGCGGGGGTTGCGCGTGATCACGTGGTTGTGCACCGTCAGAATCGCTGACTGCTCGAAATGCATCCACGCCACCTGTTTAAAAATAATAGTTAAGATATACTCCCGTGGTTAAGTCTTTAATAGATATTGGCTTGCGATACGGGAAGCCGGTTATGGCGAGAGCTTGTATAATATAAACTGTTTAAAAATACTGTTCAATATTATTGTTTCTGGGTATACATAAATAATGTTTAATATTACACAGGCTACATTTTCAAACTTCGGTTAAGGTCTTCAGTACATTATCAAAAGTTTCCATTAAATAAATTAGTTGTAGGTAAAGCTTTTGATACTAATTGTTTTCAAATAAATATTTAGTCATCATTTGCTACATTTCTTGATTTGAAAACGAGACGATGTTAATATTAGACTCCCCTAAATAAGCGCCTACCTTCAGAAAATGTAAAACGTCGAAACTAGGGTGTGGAGTACGCCTCAATGATTTCCAATCGCTCTCCCAATTGGACGAGTGACGTAACGGAAATTAAAGACCTCTCCGAGAACATATTTTTTTTATAAATAAATGTACCGAGTTTATGTCAAAAATAATTCACCTGTCACCAAGTGCGTAATACAGGTTTATTTCGTTTATTACGCGTTTATTTATTTTAATATTCGATCTTTTTGTGAAATATTTATTAACCTTAAAAGTAAAATTAATTTTTTTTCCAAACAGTAAAATGAAAATTTCGAAGAATAAAGGTACAACGAAAAGTCTTGCAAAATTTTAATACCTGTAAGAAAAAATTACCTTCATGTTTTTTAATGACATGACCGGGTTAATATTCTGGACTAATCATAAGCTAATTACTGTATCAACTTAAACGTGTCGTCACCTCTATACCATTAAGAGGATAAATTCATTACGGCTCTCTCTAGGAATAGGCGATAGGCTAACTATCTTATCTACCCACCTCCTTCCAATAATAAATCTTGTAAACATTATCAGGTATGGTAATTCATTTTTACCAGATTTTTTTTTATCATTGAGGTTTTTTTACGTTCTAACAATATACATTCCTGAATACTTTAAGTAAGTAGACATAAATTGAGCTCGGAGACTCTATTCAGGTGGTAACACCTTGAACAAAAAGGTTTTGGTTAGTTGATTCATTGTGTATTTGAACTGAGAATGTGGCCAGCATGTTGCGTTTGGCGCGTGACGTCTAGTGTGCGCGGCGTCTCCGCGACATCTGTGTAATTGCTCGGAGCTGCCATCGCGTCCTCGCTTCGCACCAATTTCCAAGGCATTAAGCGCTTAAAATGCATTTTACCGAGATTGTTATACTCGCTACGAGCAATCGCCAGTTGTAATCTCCCCCAAGAAGAAAAAAGATATAATTCGCTCGAACATGCCATTAATTTAGTAGAGACTATTATAATTTTTCAATTAGTCTGTGGAATACTTAATCCGGCGCCGCTCATATAAAAAATGGCGTTGTTTTTAAAATTCTCTTCTAGCTTGAAGTAAACAATTTCCGTAAAAGGCAATCTACAACTGAGAATATTTATTGAGAGACAGCGCGCTTAAACTTCTGAGCGCTCCACAACTTTTAACAATCCACGATTAAGGGACATTTTCGAATATTTTTAAACTCCTATAGAAACTACACGTACACCATTAATTAAACTACGGTAATAACAAGAAAAATTAAGTCGAGTAAAGTGGTTTCTGAGCTTTAAAAGTTCGACGTGCATTCTTTATCTCTTAATCCTTTAAGTTTGAATCATGGGTAGTTCTTATTATCAAGATCGAGAAGGCAATATACGAGAAGTTTGGGAGCTAAAACTCGTGCCGGGTCACATCTTACCTATCTTAAGTGATGCGGCTCTCAGCCGCTGTCTAATTTATAATGGACTTGAGCAAACTTCGCCCATTTTATTATGCAATGGGACGGTAACCCCTCTAATGACGGCGACCTGACTTGTCGGCGTAACCTGGAGCTCAAGGATATTAAACAGGCTTAGTTATATTTCCAGCGATTTATATGAAGTTTATTTTATTCAAAATATTTAAGTACGATTGTATAGCTAGCTATTTTTCAAAGACTTGTCTATTTGACATGAATAACTACAAATGTATTTAAAAAAGTAGGTAGCATAAAATGTGTATTTTTTTCTAGTAGCAATAATGAGGCGGTATGTAACGCAGGCGGCAGCGACGACGGCGACGGTAGATGTAAATCTGATCTGCGTAATTGTGGCCGGCGTCTAATCTAATCACGACGGTGTGTCCCTCTGCACCGCACTGATTGAATTACGAGCCGCAGCCCGTCGAGTCGCGCCGCCGACGCGCGACGCCGCGCACTGCTGTCGCCGGCTGGATGGACAGTTTTTCAAGTAATTTGGCCACATCGATATTCTTATGAACTACATTAATATTAAATCATTCAAACCGTTAAACGTGAATCTGCCATAACGTACATCTACTCGAAACCAAAGATTAAGGTCGTTATCTTAAAACCGTTATAACGCCAAGAGATATTGCTCAAAGTTCTCTTTTACTGTTCGAACAATTAAGATAAAATTAAATAGGAATCAAAATTTTATAAGCGGTCTGAAGATAAGCGTTGAGTGTTGAACTTAACAAAGTTCGGCAATCGTAGGCGAGGCCTCGCCGCCAGCCGCCCGCTCCAGCTACAACCAGTTACAACGCAAACGCTTTGGAGTTCGTTGAAATTATACTTTTCATACACCATCTTCATTTAACAAAAATATTGAAGCAAACGTAATATTAATTTCATCTTAGTAAGTACTTGGATAAGAGCAAAGCGAAACAGTTAATAACTACGTAGGTAGCTAAGTGACTAATGAAGCTGGAGGAAGTGGCAGATGAAAATATGATATTCGTAATAACGGTACCGGCTAACTAATTTCATTCGTCTGCGGATCCTAAACGAGTTAGGTCACGACGTCGTTACGCGAGTTGTTGCCGTCGCTCGCACCGCTGCCGGCATGCGGCCCATTACGTCAAATATGCAAAATCACCTAACCGCAAATTTTATGGACAGGTTGCTGTTACATTTTTGACTTCAGTTTAATTTAGCATTTAGGACTTTAAATTTACAATTTTTCATTTGAAATTTTTACCGTTTTAGATAGAGGAAATTTTTAACCCTAAAATAACAATATTAGGTAGACTATTGTTATTTTAGGCACCGTAGAACTTTACTCAACACTGAAAATCCTCGTTTCAACGTTTCAGTGGTAAAGTTAAAGCGGCCTATTAACTCGTTATCTTTTAACCACCTTTAATTTAGGCCCTTTTTTCTTTTTATCTTAATTGTTGAGACATTAAGGAGGCAAAGTTGAAGTTCGGTGGCACGGCGGGAGACGCTCTCGTCCCTCAGGACATGCCTGGAAGGCATCGTTTGATTTATAATGGACTCGTTGCAAACTTTGCCCATTCCACCGCGCACCGCACCGAACCTCTTTAACGACGGATCCTATCGCCGCAGGAGATGATTCGTAGACGTGTTTAATAATATTACGACAGATTTAATTATGGAACGTTTAAGAAGCTTCATTTTACGCTATTATCCTAACTTTGTTTGTTTCAAGTTGCGGAATGGTTCACATTTTTTAACTTAATATTCTCCGCGTACCCATTCCTTTAACCGTTATCTGTGACAATATTACGACCATTCCATTTAATTGAGGTACGAAGTTAGAACTCATAAATAAAACTACGAGTATCTAAATCGGGACACTAAAAATATTCTTGTAGCAGTAAAGTTAAACAAACAATCAGTAACATTCATTGCAATATTCTATCAGATGATCTGATAAATGGAATACTATATTGTGAAATTCTGATCAAAGCAAAAAGAGATAAAAGCTCGCAAAACTACTTAAGATACTTTTTACTGGTCTTTGGAGAGATTTGCCCAGCAGTCGCGTTTGATACAACCTTCATAAATATGATAAATATCTAGCTGTGAGAGTTACGTATTCATAAAAGGAAATTTTACATACAATCATACGAAAGAAGTGGATGTAAATAAACTTATTTGTCAAAGTTTATAAAAAAAATCTGTTAGATTCATGAATTAAATATTGAAAATAAGAATGATATTAAGAGCTAATTAAACATAACTGATAAAAAGAACTAAATAGAAATCTTACCAAAAAACTAAATATAGATAAACAGAAACAAAGAGTGAGTACATTTAGTTCAACGCTGTTCAATAAGTCCGTTGTTCGTCGATTTTTGCTCTACGCTTCACGTCACTAAACGTTAGTAGGGTTGACACACTAATGCAATGGTGTAGACAGAAATGAGCGAACATCTTGCACGAGACGGCTTAGCTTAGTTCTGCTAAAAGCCCACTTAGAGATCTCTTCAGCTGCGGATTTGTGCCGAGGGCTCTCGAAGTTTTCACGGAATCTTCGGCCAATAAGTTATTTTGGGGCTCATGTAAGTAGTGCTGATCGAAAACATTTTACGAACGTAACTTCCAATTTAAGAAGATTTCGCTACAGTAAAAGTATTTTAAATCCTCGTTGAAGAGAATACGTTACGCGAGGTTATTGAAATAAAAAAAATCTACAATATTTTTAATTAAAACAAGAATTGGTATAATTTGGAGTGGCGTGGTGAATACGATCATTATAGTGGCAGAACCGCAGTTGGTCGGTCGTCGGAACAAGTGCTCTGCTCCCCTCATCTTGCGCTCAGTTTGCTCATGCGAGCCCCAGTATTAAGGCACGAGAAATATGCCAGAATTTGAACAGGCGGCGCTCGCATGCGGCGCGAGTGTAACATTGCTGCGACTCGTTGTGGCATGTTATTGCAAACCCACATACGTGCTACTGCCGACTATCTGACATTTCATGCCGATGAACCGGCTACGTGCGCATACTTACAGACATTTGCATAAAATAGGAAATCTTTTCGTCGAATTGCGTCATGAATAAAATTTTACATAGGAATCGCTTATTTGAATGTTGAATTACCTTATCAGAAGATTTTAACTTCTAAAGTAGACGTTTACTTTCTTTTACTCTGAATATGTTCCGTAGATAAAAAATATGGTACTTTAAATTAAAAAAGGAATTCACGGTATTTAATAAGATTAAATAAAATACCGTCGTGGTTATCGTCGGTTATCCCTGCGTAGGACCAGCGTTTATGTTATCAACGACTGCTAGTCCTGAGACTGGGTGTCTTTGTGTATATGACTTGAATCTTTGTGAAATCCTCCTCAACACAACTATTAATTCCCCCAGTGCAGAAGTAGTTTTTTAATGTAAAATACTGCAGAAATTCTCTAGATTATCTAATTTTAGTTTTATTTTTAACTAGCTGTTGCCCGCGACTTCGTCCGCATGGTTAGAAGACGCCCTATTTTTTTTACACATTTTCTATTGTATCTTCGCTCCTATTAGTCCCAGCGTGATGGTTTATAGCCTAAATCTTCCTCGATGAATGGTCTATTCGACACAAAAAGAATTTTTCAATTTGAACTAGTAGTTGCCGAGATTAGCGCGTTCAAACAAACAAACAAACTTTTCAGCTTTATATCTTAGTAATAGATAATGCCAATGTCCACCATCGGGAAATAAAAAACATCTGGAAAGACTACTAAAACATCGTCGGTGATTGAACAATTTTTTATAAACCTAATATACCAATAACGTTGTCATAGATTCTGAAATGCTTCGTTATATCTTCCCACGCCGCTGTACGGTTATAAATATAACAGCACGTGCAAAAAGTAGCGTCATTTTATCGCAATATTTCGCATGAGTCAATAATTCTAAAAAAATACGGGCGAAAAGGCAAATCTTTTTAACCGATGCGGGAAACTAATGGCACAGGCGAGGCTTTCGGTGAAATCCGCTTCTTGTTGTCAATACAAGGCAACCGTGATGGCTCCCCCAGTTAAGCCTTTATTTCAGAAGTACGAGAACACTATCTCGGCTTTTATTGCGCCCGCACCGTAGACAGCTTCACAAGTAAATGCAATAAAATAAAAAAGTCGGCCAAACGGAAATCGATGGAATTATCCATTGATGTTCTGCTGTTTGACTTGTACTGAGTTATTCATAGTAGTATTGTAATAAACTTTGCTCTTGGATTTGTAGTCAGAACTAAATAAATTAAACGAACGTAGACACCAGACGTCAGAGTATTTACCTACGGATTGGCTATTACTGACTAATCTACGTTTCTGGTTAACAGAGGGTGCAGGGAGTTTCAGTGGGAACCGAATGAACCGAGCCCCCGGCGGGAGTGGGCGCGTCGGCAGTTAGCCGGCGCGGCGTCACCTTGCGGCTTATCGGCCGTCCGGTCACCGGTCGCCGAACGCCGAGCTCCGCGCACCGCCTGTCGCCGCTCGTCCACAGCTACTTACTACCACCACTACTCGTTACAGATATACGCCGACGTTAAATTCATGTCGTTAAGTTTAATCTCTCATCTTATGCGATGAGTGTTAGATGAAACATTTGAATATCTCTAATTTAATAGTACTTACTACATTAGCGGTCAAGAATTATACAGATAGATAAAAAGTTTGTTTAATTGTTTAAACAGTACAAATCCTTAAAAAAGAAACTAGATGTAATGGTAGTAGACAAAGTAGTAGTGGTTAAATGACTCTATAGTGAGCTTTCCTGCTTCGTGAAAATATTGTAGTTTTTAAACCCACTCAGCCGCAAGAGCGAGGTGCAAACTCGGCGTAGAGGTTGTAAATCATATCTTCCTCCATTTATATGGACACTTTATTACGGCGGCTCGTTCTAAATCAAATGATAAAATGCTTCTTATTTTATGTTTCCTCTCGCCGCCACGCATATTGTCGTCTTTTCACCATGCTCGCTGGCGTCGCGTCCCGGCCGCGCCGCCTCTGAAGCTATCTCGATGAAGCCCGTATTTGTGTTTGCGATAAATAACTCGGTTTGGAAAGAAAGTAGTCTGTTTGGTGCATGCATTATGAATCAACCTGTTGTTCTTTTTTGGAAGTAGTAAGATCAAGATAAAGGAATTTACTTACTTTGTAGGAGCCGAGGTTCTTGACAGAGCAGGCGAGGCGCACGCTGCGACCTGCAGGCACTGTCACGTTCTGGATGACATCCGTAAACTCCGGCTCTTCTACGACTGCAACAAAAAAGGACTTTCACTTCTGTAATCCCATGATCATGATTCCGAACATTTATAACATTCAGTAAAAGTTAATAAGACCAATATTTTCGTCCTTTGTAGTCGCGGCTTATTCCAAAGATATAAATTTAGATAAATTGAAGTGATCTCCCCTTAGCCTTATCAAGCTGGCAAGATTTTGCAGTTATGAGGACATTTTTGTGTCAGGAGATACGATTTGTAATTCTCAAATTATCAAAGCAGAACGCTTTTAAACAAATTGAGTGGGCGATAAGGAATAATGTCGTCGTTTATCAAGCTCCAAGATAGATGGCCCTTGCTCTGCTCTGCCCATTTTAAATGCGTTTGTCTTCGACTTGCCAAATTGGCGTTCTTTGTTTTCTTCTTAAGTTCTTACTTTTATGTCGCTACACGAAGCGCGGAATGGTTAAGTATTGGATTGCGCGGTGAAAACACGATCAGAAGAAGTCTGAAAGTGTTGAACTGGGCGAGGAAGGAGGTTATACTGGGGTTGAATAAGCAAGCAAACATTTGTCATCCCGTAGGAGAGGTGGAATCTATGTAAAGATCGGGGCGATGTCTCCGACAACAGTATTGAGTCAAGGAACAGTCAAACGCTCGCATTCAGTGTGCTGTGTTTGATTAATGGTTGGGATGTTTAATGTCGCGAATACAAAATTTTGAGACGAGGAGTCAATAGGGTTTATTTAGCTGTGGCGCAAAGACTAACCTTGTTGTTTGAGCATAAACATGAATCGTCGAGTCGGTCCGATTGAACAAGCCTTTAGCTACGTGAATGTGTCTGTGTTAGTGTTTGGAGAATAAACTTGTTCAGTGGCGATAGTTAGTCTACTCCCCGTTTGTTTACATATCACTATTGCATTCAGACAATGGATTTATCTGTCAGTTGTAAGGAAAATAAATACATGAAAAGTTTATAACAACTTTGAAAATTGAACATATTTCACATTTAACATTTAATTTTAATCAGTGCTTAAGATTCGATGTCCCCAAAAGACAAACATTTTTCTTAGTGTATACTGTTCGCACATCATAATACATACTTCGCGGCAATTATTATTTATAATTTCTATAAATAAATATTATAAGTGGAGACTAAAGCGTTGAAAATGTTTTCAAGAGTTACGAGTATCATATCTACACATAAGGCAGTGTTTACTCGTCTGTCTGACTGTGTATCCTAACACTTAGTTAAACAGTCATTTACTATTAATTAACCCTAGCTTCCACATGTTTGCCCACGCAGAAATGCGGGAACTGCCGAGGCATCGGACAGAATACTGGGAAGGTGAGTTAGACACTGATAGAAAAGATTATTGTAAGCCTCTGATAAAACACACGATATAAAACCATTAAAAATACCTATTACCGTAATGTTATAGAAAATGTGTAAGCAACTTAACAGAATAACTTTTTACTTTGTAAAATCTGTTAAATAAAATTATCCACGTAATAGAGTCTACATTAGTGTAATATTGTAGGGCGACGAAGCACTTTTGCCACAGTGCCAACATTTAGATTTACCTACTTATATTTGTGTTAACGAACATGGCTCTAAGAGATACCCGACTGAAGATGAAAGCTCCGGTTGTTGCGTGTTTGCTCACCTGATCGTATTAGCTCTAAGCACGACGCTCCATTTTCTACCCGGGTGCCCCTGACTCAACCGATGTAAATCGCGCATTAACATCTATAACGCACCCTATTAGCTGTGTATGCGTTTCTCTACCTCAGCTCAGTCTCCATCGTAACAATGGTAACGTTATTGATAACAGTAACGATGACGCGTATTCATTACGTAAAGCTCCGCGGTATTCATTTGTGAAGTTCTGTTACACAGTCGATATTCCAAACACGTCGTTAATTTTAAGATCGTTACGCAGTCAATCAGGAATGGAGTGGCGCGCCATAATTGATGAATCGATCTAAATTAAAAACTGTGACATCGTTTGTATGGCGTGTAATTACTATCCACATTTGAAGGAAACTATACAAATAATAGGGTACGGAATCTTATCCTTGTTTTCAACCCCGACAGGAGTGTTATGAGTTTCACCACTACACGTGTGCGCGTGTGGTATTGCATTGATGGGTTTAAACGAGTGGACCAATTCGACTTCGATTTATTCGTAACACAGATGCCCGGCTCGTGGTTCTTAGGCATGTTTTATTAAACTCGGATGAGCCATTTTTCAAGAATAGAAATTATGATGATAGATTTGATTAAAAATTATTATCTTTGATTAAAATATATTTAATTTTAGATTACTACTTCGACAAAAACTTTACTAAAGCCACAATGCACAGTAAGATTGCGAAAAATATAATTCATAATTTTACTAATAGTCACGCTAGTGACTTCTTCCGTTCGCTTGAAAAAGTGACTTTGTGAAGTATTTTTGGGATATATCATGATTCGCTAAATTGGCGTAACTCTTTAATTTTCTGACTAGTTAAGTGCTAACCCCAATACATCAGAGAAAAAAATTTTAATCGGATAAGCCTTTACATCTAACACAAACGCACTGACAAACAACAAAAGTATTTTTGGCTTCTATAACGTTTGTTGGTTAAGCAAGCTGCTTTTTTATGAAATGTTCAATGTTCTCTATATATGGGTAGATTACAAAATGAAATCACAAAACCAGTACATCTACATCAAAATGTCTGCCTTACTATTTCATACTTGTAAAATGAGTTTCAGTGTTATACTAAACGTGAACACTAAACACATAAGATGCCATTAATGAGCCCCACTGAGAGGAAACGTACGAGTAATGCGCACGTTTAAGTTAATAAGACTCGAAGAGGCAAGGACTTCTATTTGTTTCAATAATACCGTACATTAAAATTAACAAGGGTAACGTTGGCAATAATCTTACATACCGCACGAGGCAGTGCGGCGCGTGCAAGGGTATTTAGGGGTTAATTAAGAAACCGCAGACAGCGGTGCGGGGGAGGGGGGTAATCCCTTTGTCACCGATGGCAAGACGCTGCCTCCGCTGCGGCTACACGCTGTACTATTGTTGTGATTACAATGTAGCGACGTGTACATCGTGTCGATTAAATTCCTACATGCTGTAATACCTCTATGCTGCATTAAGCCTTATACCTACGTACCTATGATTGATCTTTTCAAAGCTAATGGCTTCATTTAGTTATGTTATGAAGGTGATTAATGCCCTGCAAATCTGCTCTGAATGTTGAAATATAACGTTTCAGGATATTGATCCCTACAGAACGTCGAAAATATGATTGGGTACAAACAAATATAATAAATGAAAAAAAACAAAGTTTGCCCGTTTTTTATACGTTTTCAGTAAATCGCTATAAATACAAAGCACTTAATCAAATTGCATTTACCAACAAACATGTCGAATACGAGTGGCAATTCAAATAATTACGTCCGGGATTGGGTCTACAAAATACTCCAAAACTAATAATGAATGGGACCGCTTCGTCGCTCCTAACTCGGGAATAATCTCATATTAAAGCTGGCCCTTATGCAAATGAGAAGCGGTCAGTCGGAAGTCATCAGGCGCGGACGGGTTGCGGACGGGCCGCAGACGAGCCGGCGACGGACCGGCTTCGGCGCGACTTCGGTCCCGCCGCAAATTGACAGGGCCCGCACCGCCAAATTGATTGCGGCTACACAGACACCTCGTTATAATACCAGTGACGCGACGTCGTGACAAATAGCCTATCTATCGTTCTATGCTTTATCTGTTTTGAAAGGCCTACCCAATTATTGTTTTTGAACCATTACATTCTGAGAAAATTCTTAAAAATTCTTAAAAAATTGCAGCCATATAATAGCGGTCACTATAATATTGATCAAGATCTTACAACATAAAAATTCAAAAGTTTTTGCTATTGTATAAGCTCCTTTATATTAAGTTCCTGCAAGTGTATCGTTAAAGGGAATTAAAGGATTATGTAAACCTGGCCTACCGTGCCCTGACCTTTAGCACTACCTATGTCAATAATAGCGGCTGTTCTTAGGTTCAATGATCTAAGACCGTATGAAAACTAAAAGTATTATGTGTATTTGTAAGTTATGATAGATTGGGATCTAAAGACAATTTATGAAAGTTCGCTTTTCACTTAGATATCTTAATACTGCACTTTCATCATAGTGCTCCTATTCCTTGCTGTAAACTTGTGCGCTAGTAAAACTTAATTGGCACAACTTAGTTATTAGTTTAACAAAATCAATATAAAGTTTTGTTATGGTAAGTGAGGTCCTGTAGCCAAATATTTAAGTTTATACGTCCCTTGTCACAGATGTTGCTCGTAATATTCTCATATACGATCAAATTCTTTTAAGAGATCCGCAGATAAAGAACGTGGCGGCGGGTGTTTGGGCGGTTTCGGACTTTCACTTATTTGTATGCTTTACCCTTCGCCGGGACACGGACGTGACTATTCGAGATACATAAACCCTGAGTGAATACAGAAAATAGAAATAAAGTAACATACATAATATTAGTTTTAGTAGACGGATTGTGGAAAAAATGATGTAGGTCCAATTTTGTTGTTATTTGAGTTGCTTTCCTTTTATTGTGATATTTTATTAGTTGTTTGTCAATACTGTAACTTTTTAATTATAATTTAAAACTACGTTAACACTTATAGAGGCTTAGGTTGTATTGAATCTTTAGACTATAAGTTTTGGGAGAATACATTTAATACATACAATTCCGGTAACTGGTTAGTATTTCAAAAGGACTTCTTAAAAAGGAGGTTTCTCAATTTGACCGTAAATATGCTTTTTTATGTTATTTACATTAACTTCCTCGTTTATGAGCCGATTTTAGTTAATAATTCTTAGTAATAGTTAATCCTTAATTATCAATAATCATGACATGACAGGCATACTACTCGCAATTCCTCATAACACTAGTACATATTCATGAATCAAAACATTCGCAACTCAAAGACTAAGGTAAAACCTTCATGAGTGCAAGTTAATCTGTTTTAGCGATGTTTTGTTGGCCAGAAACATGTTTTTAGGGTCATCGAGGCCGGGTCATGTCGCGGTCAGTTAAGCGGAAGTACGGAAGCAGATGTTGACAGGTCGCGGTGCCCCCTCCCCCCTCACTACACGCCCCGCTCTCCCCTACTGTCACCGGTGCTTACTTGTGATGCCCGGAACAGCCATTCAATCTTGTTGCTCAATCATAAATATATACTCAAGACTCTGCAGAGTACATCGTATATCTTTATCCTTTGTTGTATATGTCAACCACATTGTGTCCATTTTACTTATAGTCTTAGATAAGAGTGCATCTTCAGATGTGTATTACAAGATTTTCTCTACATGGTTTCCTTGGAATCCGGTGCAATATGAAATAATATTTTTGGCATGAAATCCGTAGTAAGGTGAAAATGTTAAAAAAGTCTGTGAATCCAACATGTAGATATAACATTGGTTTGCATTCATTCATATTGTGTTGTTAACATTTTCACTACATTCTATGAGGGTGCCAACTGAATGGTTTCACGATTACAACAACATATTAGTTTCGTTCTGTTTCACACCAAAGCCTGTCAGTATGATATACTGTTTCTAAATTTTGCGTTATAACACAATAAACGAATCAATTGCGAATCGGCCTCGAGACAAATAACATAAGATAATATCATGTATCAACATAATGTACACCTTAAGTAGATGTCTACTACACTAACAATAACTTAATTAACATACAAATTAACAAACAACAAGGTTTTAAAACGATCATGTAAAGAAGAGTACTAAATGTTGTACAAATAAAGTTTCTTCAGGTTAATCACTAATTGAACAAGTGTTTCGGGGCTGGCGGCGTAAGTCGTGAGATCTAATTAAAGCACCTACCGCGGTGCGCCGCTCAACCCCAGTCGGAGCCTATTATCGCGCCTCCGCCTCCTATTAGCATTGTCTCTTCGAGGGCGATACTTATCTTTATTTAAATTCACTTCTTGGTAATTGGGTTGACGAGTCGACAACGTGATTTGCATTGATGAAAATTGGCCAGTGTACCGGGCCCTCGTAACTTACTTCGTCGCCTAATTTGTTTTATTACGTTTGTAAAACGGAGACGATTTTATAGCAGTCACGATTTGTTTACATGTGGTAATCTATACTGAGGTAACTGACGATATGTATACTAGTACCACTGAGCACAGAGACAACTTTGCTCAAATGAAAGAGCTGTATTCATAGCTCTGCAGACTTGTCAGTAAGTGACAGTCTTTGTATGTGAGTTACTGCACTCGTAATAAATTAGGAGGCACAGATGTCACTTGTAGCATTTTTGCTGGCTGCGCCGTATGAGCGCAGTCAAAGAGGATGCGCTTGGTTATTTCTCATTACGGCACACGCGATAAAATCACACAGAGTCGTTGCCTCATTAAAATCTTCTGGTGCGCGCATCTGTAAGCCTTTTGTGAAGGCGGGAGCGCGCCGCTCTTGACGCCTTTCGCGTGTCATTTCGGGCACAATGCCGCGCGGCGAGGGACGCGACGCCTGGCAATTTTTGCTCTGACATGCCAGCGTGTGCTTTTTATCAGTTTATCGGGAAATATTTTATGCGGATACACTGTTATTATATTCTCCTCACGTTAGATTCGTATTCTGTACTTGAATGACGTGTTCATATCTACGGCATGTTGTACAACTTTCATAATACATCCGTGTGAATAAATTATTATATTTAGTTGTTACGTTACATGTTCTTCGTAACGTAATAATGTTCGTGTTCATGCATTTTACTTTTATTTTGGGGCTATTTATATTTGTGAATTTGTAAAGTTTATTTAGCTAATCGTGACTACAGGCACTTTAGATTCATCAGATTGTGAAACTCTAGAACGAACTCAACGATAATTAGTAATATTTGTGGCATATCCCTGTAGAACCAAAGTATAATTAACTATTTCATAACGGGCAACGAGATGTCTTCATAAAGGCCAAGTTCTGAGAAGCCGTTTGTCGCAAACTGCAGACGCAACCAAGTTATTCTAAAATAGAATTACAAGTTAAGTCTCAACTGTTGCTTATCTGGAGGTATAATATAACACTTTCATTTCATTTTCCTTTTCTTCGAGATTATTTTGTAACAGTGAAACTTGTCATAGAAAGAAGACAGCGTCAGACAGCTAGACTTTACAAAAGTAAGAAGGTTAAAAAAACAAGGTTTTAATTGTATTCTAGGTACGTAGAAAGATCTCTTTTATTTACTTTATAATAAACCTCTAATTTGTTCTAATTCGGAAGTTTTAAAGTTGGCATGTAGCCAGTGTAATGGTAAATTGCGCAGTTTGGCTTTAATAATACACAAATTAAAAGTTGTAGATTGTGAGGGGAGTTTAGAATTAAAGCGCACATTTAGGCACAATTTCGTACAATACGGTAGTTCAATATTTAACGTGTTTCACTTTGCATATTCACAAGGCGGTCGGGCGGGTTACCGCTGCGCGCTCACCTACCGACTTGGAATGGTAATGCCGCCCATTAAGCGCGCACTGTGCGGCGCGCCCGCCCTTGTATCTCCAACTTATTACTTCATTTTTGAATTCCTTATATTCGATCATTGGTTAAAGTATCGCACTTAATTGTTCGCTCTTTCGTTTTAGCGATTCATTAGTGGGATGACTGTGAAAGCAAACTGAATGGCAGTTATTTCATCGAATGCGGTAGTTAGTGTATGGAACATACACCACCAGGTAAGAATACCAGTATTAAACCATATTCACTTAATCATTAACAAACAATGTCAATTAATAAATTGAATTAAAATTCAAGGCAATTTTTTTCATGTGTTCGTATATTTTTGTGTAATATTTTGTTCCGGTCTCGATAGTAGTAAACCGTATGTTTACAAATTGGCAATACAATATAACAGAATGGAGGGCACGTCCCGCCGCCGCCGTATCGACGACGCAATGGATGCAGGTCACGAGCGCGCCCGCACCGCGCGCCTGTGGTCCACGCAACACTACACACACACAAGCATACCACATACGAAACACGTTGGACAATTATATTGCACCCTGTTAACTAATATTAGGTAATTACTACAAAAGAATTGAATTCGAAAACAATTTAACGTTGCAACGCGACGCGCATTTATTAATAAGCGTTGATTGGTTTATAATTAAATTAATATTGAGTTTGTAGAGAGTGGTTGACCTAAACATTTTGCCCATTCCGCGTCTTTAGCTTTTTCCTCTAATTATATCTTTATATCGAAGGTCGAAGATGTGATGCAGGATCCTAGGCAATTTTACTGTGAAAAGCGAATATTAGTAGTAGCATTAAATGAAAGAGTTTCTAAGAAAATTCCTAAAGAACCAACCACTTATCTACTCGATTAAATGATCCAAAGTCCATATATGTACTATATTCACATAATGCATGTATACTTATACAACTATAACAAAAGAACAATAATGTCGTACGACTTATGTGTCCGTGTGAACCTAAGTGATATTGAAGCACTTAGCACTTGAGCACTAAGAGTTATGTCTACTGGGTGACGTCAAAGTTCTTATGTGGTAAATGAACGAACAGCCTTAAAACAATTTGGTCAAATAAGCAAACCAAATTTTTCCACTAGTAAAGTATTCTATCACAATCAGGTTATGGTATAAAAAACAACTTTTTAAAAATATCAAACAAAAAAAGTACCTAGTTTCACAAAATCAACTTAGTCCGAAGAAAAAATTTACGTGTTACAATCAAATGTTCTTGTGTCTATGTTGTTTTCGCGTATTAAAGTTTTTGCACATTTAAATATACTTTATATTTTTTTCAGATTCAATATTTTCCACAAAATAATTAATTCCGCTCAGACAATAATTTCGTAGAAAAAACACAGAAAACATGGGAAAGTATTTATAATACTGAAAGGGTTTGGATTGACATACTATCAGCCAACATAATGTCGAACTACATTTCCTTAATTTGCCTTCAACATCCTGCGGCATGTCGTGAATTTTGCATTGCAATGCGGTGCACGGATGTATGACGCAGCGTCTCTTAGGAATCAATGATCCCTTCCGCTTGCCGCATATGTTTGTGTAGCCATTTTTACAGATTTCGTTCAGCCGCTAATTCCGCCAACCCCATCGCAACTCCAAAGCGACTCATCGGGAACGAGCCCTGAATTTTCTAGCTTTCAAAATTTATTTGACAAGCATATATTTACGTAGTTGTATTTATGTTATCAAGAAAGTTAATTGGCGTAGAGAGCAGTACGTTCATGTGGTTCGAATACAGTAAGAGTGAATGGAGCGGAATATGATCGCGACGACAACACTGACTGAGCACTTTCTCCTTGCTCAATAAAGGGAATCTGTTGTGTGAGATACCTTTGATAGGCAAGCGTTCCGTTAGTATGTAGATGTATGCTTAGTGAGTGCAGTTACGTATTCTGTCGTCGGCAGCGGATCGTTATCTGTTTCCACTAAAGGAAACTGGCTTTTCCACGAAAGAACCACCCCAACGGTTTCTGCGTCCCCCTTCGCCCGACTCGACTTCTCCTTTTTGCGTTATTTCATTTTTCTTTGCTAACGTGCACCTGCTAGTTAGTTGCCTGGGGCACTCATTGCCCGTGCTATGTTAGCTGCCCGGTTTCTATATCATAACAAGCTACTATAAAATTTAAGTGAAAAGCGCTACATAAAAATTGGCGTAAATATTTATTTTATAAATATAATTTTCTATGTCCTACATCTTCAGTATAAAGTGTCGTTACTGTAATATAAAGCGCAGGGTCGGCTATGAAGTTTAATGTTAGATGTCAGTACAAAGGATGGCGTTCAGAACAGCGCTAGAACACAGTTTCCTTGATACATTTGTATTCCTTACAGACAAGTAATCAATATCCGTTGAACGCCGAGAGCACGGACACAACTGTCCTATGTTCAACAATTTTTCTTTCAATATCTCCAGTCTAGTCTCCAAGTTGTGTGAAAATAATAAAAACATGTTTCAGTGGTCAACCAACGTAACATATTAAGTTGAAAAGATATTTTATTTTTCACATGTTACATTTCTAAATTATATTCTGTCATCTTCCAACGATAATGGTTTTAAATTCGTAAATAACACGTTAAATTATTATGCGGTAAGTAAATGGTGTTGAGAGGTGTCGATGCAAAAATATCAGACGACGGCAGGACAATATGATATTCTCGTATCGTGAAAAAAATAAAGCTGGTATGTACGGCGTCACGCGTGCGAAATAAAATAACAACGCCAACATGGTGCGGATGGGGCTTGATACATATTTGAATATATTACCGAACACGCAGATAATGCCACCAACATGCCATACTTATTCATAACGCCTTCTCAAACTGTGAATGAATACAAATACAGCATCCCTCTTCTGCAAGGCGACTGATTTTTGTGATCAAGCCAGCACTGATTTATAATTAATGGAAGTAAGAACAAAGGTAACTGTATTGAACTTTAGTGACATTTATCGTGATTATTATTGACTCTTCGACAGTGGGTATTTTTTCTCTTACAGACATTATATAATAACTTTGTCAGCTGAACATAAGCATTTACTATTAATGCAACGTATATAATTAAAAAATGTGTCCTATCAAACAAAATCTATACATTAAAGAAACGACACTGAAGGCTCCATTAAATAGACCATTAAAATAACCTATGTTATAAAGTTTTAAAAACTTTAAATAAAAAAGTATCAGTTTTGTCATATTTTTTGTTCAGTTTCGGTGATAAGGGTAATTTTTGGCTATTTCATTGAGTAATTTCAAAATTCATTATTTTGAAATAAACCAAACAAAGCTGTCCATTTGATATGTCACAAACCTCGGCGTTTAAGACACACGTGATATGTGAACTAAATTTCAACTCAAGTAATAAGATAAGTAAGTAAGTAGATAATTGACTGAGACCAACGAACAGATAGATACACGAGTGATCCTACGAGTGTTCCGATTTTTGTTCGGACGTACGGAACTCTAAAAACAACCTATTTATCGTATTTAAGAGACAGCTCAATGGTTTATACTGATGTATGTATACTTAATCTGTGAAATTAACGTCACTAAAAACAGTTTAAGACTCAATATTACATCTTAAGTTGGTCTTTATGACTAAAACTTTGTAAGACAAAGAAAAGTAAACTACAATAATTGAATTGTAGATATCTGTAATAAAATGTACGGTAAAAATATACATTTTTACTAACAGTACTACTGCACTGGAAAAAACCCTCAGCTATCGGAGCACTTTGAACTCGCAATCATTTCAATGCTCGCGACGAAAAGCCATTGGTGACGCGCCAAACGTCTTTAATTACATCAAAAATAAATGGTTCACTACTTGTTGGTCGCCAGACCTCTATAAAAACATGAATGAAAGTAAGGCATATTAACTAATGAACAGAAATAGAAAGCTGAAGAAAGATGCAAATTTTACGAAAATTATGGATTTCTGTTAATTTTTTCAGGTTGTCAGATTTTAGTATGAGAAACATTTGTGCTCAAAAATTTATATCATATTATTTAATGTTAGAATAGGTTATTTCTTCCGCCATAGCTGCCATTCATGGGCAGACCAAAATCAGTGTGTGTGTGAAAGTGAAACTTACTCTAAGTGTATACATACGCTATAATACCGAGGTTACACGGCTTAATCACGATTAAACTTGGTATGTACGAATTAAGCTCAAATCTCAGGGAAAGACATAGTCTACATTCTGGAACCTTAATGATCTTTCAGAAGGGTGAGGACACAGTAACCTAGTACGTTATTCTACGAAGTTTCATTTTATTAGGATTCATATAAAAAGTGTGAGTTCGGAATGTTTCGGTCGAGAGAACGTTCACAGTTGTGATTTCCTGTAAACACATCTATTGTGTCGCCGACATGCTCACACCCTTCACAGGGGAAAATGTTGTGAATAATTATTATTTGTGTGGCTTTTGTTATGCGTGCTTAGCCGTTCAACGGACGAGAAAATACCAGTGTATTACACACGTTTTTTGATGATTTATATTATATGCATAGACGTGCACTCTAGCTAAGTATTTGTATTTTATTAAATTGGTAGATTCATCTCCGAAACATTTTTTTTATTTTCATACTTATCAATCAATGTTTTTTACGAAGTTATCTACATAAATAGCGTAAAACTTTAAAATAAATTTATTCCCCGAAAAACTTTCTTTAAACTTTGTATTTTTGTTAAATTAAGGTGTTCTCATCTACGTTCATAATTATGATTCAATATTATGAACATTACAACAATTAAAACATAATTAATTAAGGTTTGGTTAAAGGTAATGAGGAGAGTATTAATTATCGGGCACTGTTAATTTAAACGGGAGATTAAATCTGTATTATTATAAGCACTCAAATGCGAAAAAATAATTAAAATTTTAGTTGTAAATATGATTGTTTATTTAAAATAAGCAAACATTTTAATTTGTTTTATTCCGGGAACGTACTTCAAAGAAAAAGGCCAGTCCAAAATATTTTTGCGGCGTTTTTATAATTTGTAAATTTCAGTAACGTAATTTATTTTACTTCCAATAGTTAAAGTGGTTTATGTTAGATCCTTATATTTCATACCTATTACTCTTTACTGGACAGAAAAATAGCGTCACAGATATTCGCATTATCCTATTTTGAGATGTTCCATTGACTAGCAAATGTACGTGCAAATTGTTGACAAATTGATTGTTAATAGGCGTCATCGTTATAAATTCAGAATACATAATGAACAAGTAATTAATTCACCGAAGAATAGATTTTACATCAACGCCGAACTGAACAACGTTATTCACCCAATGATAAATTCATTATTGATGAATTGACTGCACAGATGGCAAAGTAGTGTAACAGGTCTCCAGGCCAAAAACAAGTTCGTTCCCCGCAAACGTTTGTGTTGTATTGTATATATTTGTTACCAAAGCAATACCCTGCACTCGTATTACTCTTTCTAAATAAAACACCAACTAATACACCAAATGTACAATTCTGGCGGTAATTGATCAGTGAACTGTTACTGGAAGTGGTTCAAGTACATCAATGAGATAAACTTGAAGCTCGAAGATTAGACGGCGGCTGTCACCTCGAGCCCTCGTCGAACTCGAGGGCCACTCGAGACAAGCCCCGGACCCTCGCGACATTTGTGAGCAAACACGCCTCTCGCAAAATATGCAGAACGCGCTCTTAAATTAAGTTTCACCTTCCTGTTCAGTTATGTTATTCAAAATAAAGTCAGGAATGAGCACCGTCTGCTCATAGGGGCTTTGTACACTTTCATTAGAAATTTGTGAAGTGCCACGACGTAATAAAACAAGTATGCACTTCATTTTTTTGTTTTTGTAAGTTCCTCACATTGCTTGCTGCTTCATGTAAGTCTTAATGGTGATATAGATGTGAATGTTGAGTTAATAAGAATTTCGGCTATTCAAAGCGAGGCGAATAATTAGAAATGTTCAGGCGCAGCGTCCGCGAGTGATTGATGTAGTGGAAGTGGCTGGTATTGCCGTGCCTCGCCCCCCTCCCCCCGGCATGAGCCTCCAGCCCCCTTTCGCTGCGACAACTTGGAGACATTAAGAATATTTAAATTGTAAATTGCTCTCCTGCACTGAATACCTATTTACTGAAAGTTTGCCCTTTTACACAATCACCGCGCTAACTTGAAAAGGCAGTTAACACACATCTTGTTCAAATAACAATATCATACACTCCTGTTAGTTTGTGAAGTAAACTAAACAAGAACTTAAGTTCACCCACATATGTAACTTATTCCGAAATTCTAATTTTGTGTAGTATTGGATGCATGACATTCCATCGCAACCGAACATCCGTTATTGCAAACATACCGAGTTCTCTTACAACTATTATTAACTTATGTTATGTACGACTATTGTGACTAAGCTTTTACTCAAATATGCTTAGCAAGTTTCGTTTAAACTTACATTTGTGTTTACATAAAAACCGGTCTATTGCGAGTCTGACTCTCGACACAAGGGTTCTGTATAAATAAGACCAAGAAAAACGAATATTTTTTTTTTATTAATCAAATTGTTATCCTTAAAACCGTTGCTTAACGTCGATTTTTATTTGGTATTATAGCGGCAACATAAGTATGTTCTTTGTGAAAATTTCAATTAACGAGAAATAATCTGGTGAAAGACCTACAGTCAGAAGGATAGTCACCGGAACCTCAGTAATCAGATCCGTTTTTACCCTTTGGTTATGGAATCCTAAAAGAAGCAACCTTCACAGAATAATTTTATTAAAAAATGTAGCTAGTGTTATTTTGAACTTAATTGAAACCAATTTTGTATAAATATTGTCACTAAAACACTTGCAACTAGAGGAATTTCACTATAATTAGTAGTAAAATGTAAGCAATCTTATCCAAAATAAAAAGGCTAGACCAAACGTTCATTCAGCTATTAATAGCTTAAAAATCCGTACCTATAACTAAGCCTGTATAAACGTAATAGATGGGTATCTCGATCCACTTAAGATTTTCTGCAAAAATGAATTTAAGAAAGAAAACTCGCAAATGGAGCAAAAAGACAACGCTGTGATAACAATAAGGCTCGTAGATGGGCTCCTGTAACATGAATATAACAAACTAAAGAACCGGCTTGATTGAATCATCCGCTGTTCTTTGTCATAAATCCGACAACGGGCGGCCGTCTAACAATGCGTCCTGAAATCGTTCCATTTCTCATTTTGTTACTCTCCCCTTTAATCTCGCATCCGTAGAAAAGTGGATCAGCGTTGCAAAAGGGCATTGCAATGCAGACAGCAGACATGTCTCTGATTAATCTATTGTGAAATTATTATCTGATGCCCGGCTCTTGATTAACCGAGTGCTGATCAGACAACAATTAAATCAGTAGGTATTCGATTTGCTTCGTTTCTTAAGGGTAATTAGAGATAGGTATTGAAGTATATTTTTAGCTCTTGTCTTCTTTGATTTCTTTAATCTGTTGTAGGTATACTTACAATACAAACACTACGGTAAAAGAAAATTCTGGTACAGGCAGAGGAAGCCTCAACGCCTATGAAGACTTTTTCAAATCAATTTCTGAAGTGACTCATAAGTTCTACGTAGGTACTGCCACGAAAAAAAAAACTCCAACATACGCTCAGTGCATATGTTGAATAATAAGTGAGATGCACACAAAAACGGGATTGAGTATAAACGCATTGTTAAACATTTATAAGGCTCATAAAATTCCAAAAGAGTGTTTTCACGACATAATGAGAGCAGATGGGCGTCCATTGACCAAAACAGTGTGCTTCACGGCCACTCGAGGCGCCCCCTGTCAGCGCGGTGAGAAAAACAGCCTGCTTTTTATTTTCTCCTACTAATTTGAAGTAAGGAAGTTAAGACACGGGTTCTAAGCGGATTTCCATGCTAATCCACCGTAACGACTTTTACTCGTTAACACAGTTTTGTGTTAAACTCTTTTAGAATTTGCATAAATCTTCACATACATTTTCTTTAATATAATAATTTCTGAACCGAAGCGGCTTATAAAACAAAAACTTTGATTTTTTATTAAAATCATAGCATTAAAAATAGTCAACTGGATAGGTTTAATCATCTTGTGACGGCGTGTTATATATTTTGACGCAAATGTCAGCATAGGCGTTTTCTCATAATCCGTGAATGGATGACGACAAAAACGAGGAGTAGAAAACTCCCCATAAATAAATCTGAGCAAAAGAAACATGCAAAAGCCACATAATTGTATAATTCCTGTTACCAGAGAGCAGAAAATCCGAGACAGCCGAGATTACAACCGTTAACCAACTGATCCCGGGACGGAAGAAAACAGAATGTCTCGCGACTTGGATAATGTTAAATTTATTGCAGCGCTAAAATGTTTACGGATATCGCGCGGAAAGGAAACGCCCCGAGGACGGCGAGCTCTACTCACCCTTGTAAACACGTTTTATTGGCTTTATAATATGTTTTACGCGTGACGTTTTACAAACGATCCCCGAGGAGCGTCGAATTATTTTTACGGCACGTACTCGTACACCGCGCGAAAATACCGGAAAATTCAGTACACGAGGGACTTTGTAATTACACCTTTTAAACAAACAGTTTTTGTTCCATGATACGCAACGAAAACAAAACATGAGATTTCCAACATTTTAATTGTACCAGTGGTCGAAAGTGTTCCAAGTTTTAAAGTAAAGAACTCAGCGTCCAGATGAATGATTAGTTTTTTCAACGATTCTGGCCCATCCCAGACATGGGTGCTAATTTGTGAAATCACAGAGTGAAATATGTGTTGTATAGAGTGTGGAATGCGGCGCACTGGAACAATTGCACGCCCTAATACCAGTCAACCGCTTGATGAAGGTCCAGCCGCACCCGCCGCCTCGCACCGCTTCCTGTCAGCCATCGTATATGTAAACTGCTACATACCTACGTGGAACTCTTTAACCGACCTTTACATGCAACATACTCGTTTCTAAAACATCTTGTAAACTATTATAATCCTTATCCGTACATTAGTCACCATGTTGATGCAAACAATACACGGGCTATGAACTAAAAGCTTTGCCATTACGATGAAGTTTTAAAACTTACTGCATTTCCCACAATGTCATAGTTAATAACTTACAGTCTGGAAGTCAGCCAACGTTTTTCGCATATGATGACATTTCTAAACAGTACTACATCAGCAAAATAAAGTTATTAGTCTTTATTGAATTGACATCTAAACATTTTGAAAAAAATCGAGAAGGAAAATACCAATAAGAAAGGTAAAAAGCTGTTTATATAAATGCAAAACAGATCGGCAGCTTGTCAGATCGGCTCAGTGCAGATCCTTCTGATCGAATATGGATTTAGAGACTTCCCCATTTCGTCCACTCAGCGACGCACCCTCCTGCCCTAGCGACGTAGTCGGGCAGCCGAAAAATTATCGTTCGACGTCTAACGTAGTCCTGTCAGAGTTTGGCTGTGAATGCTATTGACATCTATTACTGGTGTTTCGAATAGTATTACAAAATGTACCGCTTAAAACCCTTTTATATTTTTTAAAAAATCAAAATCATATCCTTTAAATTGTAAAAAGGAAATCAATCATAACATTATACGGTTATGAAGGATATGTGATTATAATTTAATGTTGTAGAAGATATCAACAAAAGCATAACAAAATGAGGTAAGCCGTCTTGGTCGATTTCCTTATCATTGGATGTACGTATTAGTGTTGAATGCGAATTTCCTTTCAATATACCTTCGTCCCTAGCTGCGGCCAAATCCAATCGGAGGGATATTAAAACTTTCCGCCCGCTGTACTCAGACCCTTTGTACTGGAGAGCGGCTGGGAGTATGACGCCACCGATCTGATCTACTTCTTTAAAATATATTCAACTAATTTCATTCTGCGGTAGTCCGCATATGCTAGCTTCCGGATTCAGAAGCAAAATGAACTATGCATATAGCATTAAAAGAGCTTTGCATTTCTGTGGTATCTGGTACTGAAAAAAAAACATGTCTGCCCTGTAGGTACTCCCTAAAATTAGACGTTCTTTGCTTTTTGAATACAAAAAATCTCTGTCTATAGATTTTTTTCCGCTAATTTGGCGCAGTGAAGAAAATGTGTTCCTTATTCAGCCTGCAGCGCATAAATAATTAAGAAAGCGTTCGACGCAGCCGCCCCGACTTCTCCCAACTGAGTACTAATTACAAGTTTTTATTCATTTCTTAAATTCAAATATTTATAAGATAACCACATACTACTTGAATATACATTTACAACGTAAAACAGTTTAGCCGTGCTTATATTTATAACTGCCGAGTCTATTTTAATATCGGAGACGCATTTTGAAAACAGATCTGTATCAGGTCTTACGTGTGAAAACCGTACTAATTCATTTAAAATGACCTGAGTCTGTATAACATCATTTAAGAAAAAACTTCTTTAAAATAAAAGTTAACAGTAGAAAAACGATTCGCTTAAAAATAATTGTTTGTCCAAGAAAATTGAAGTGAAACATAAAGCATCTCATTAAGTGAATGATTAGCTTACCTAGATAGTCGCTTTGCTTTTAGAACTATCTCGAATCCAGACGCTGCACACATTAACTAGTTTTGCGCGAACGAAGTCTGCCTCTTAATTTGTATTCGGCCCTCGGACCGCCCGCGCCCAAGAAGCGGGCGTGTGCTCCTTTTGTAGCTTCAGAAACCAATTTGTATACCAGTAAGAAAATTAAAAACTTTCGGATGTTTTTGCAGTTACCTTCTTAACGCAATAAAAGCTTTTTTAACCGACTTGAAAAGAAGATTAGCAATTCGACACGGTTGTAGGTAGCCACCCCTCAGATGTCGGCGGTTAAGTAATTTAAATAACATTTCTGATGGGGACATTTATTTACATATTACCAAATACTTTTCAGCTGTAAATTTTGGAAGATTTATTTAATGGAAAGTACACCTAATACCGAAGCTACTACTTTCATTATAATTAAGATTTTACACGAAGAAATTAACATTTATAACATATCTAAAGCTAAAGAATTTGGGAATTAAACAGAAAGTGACATTAAGACAGATGTTAAGAGCCGGAACAATAATTAAGAGGCTGTCGGTTTGAAACCGCGTCGTCGTCGGCGAGATTTAATTAGTGAGAGAACAATCCGAGGCGGGCGCGGGCGGCGCGGACCTCTACGCCGTACTTTTGCACGCCGTGCCGAGCCGTGAAGCGCAGCGCCGTGCGCCGCCGTGTTACGATTTATACCAACTGAAATCTCTAAGATGCGAATAAAATAGAATTCTAATAGCAAACGAAGATATTTCAAAATTTAAATTAGGTAATTGTTGGCTTTTCATCCCTGCTGTGTTTTATAAATTTTACTTGACTTTGCCTTCTCTATTAAAGAAGACTTTAATAAATATAAAGTCGTTTATTTTACGAAATGTGCAAAAAACGTAGCGTACAACATTGTTCCTATTTATAGCAATTCCGATGACTACAAATTAGGTTGCAAAGTATAAAATGAAGTTCTTAATCTGGTGACGGAACGGTAAAACGGTTTAGGAAAGGGTGTCGATCTAAAGGTCAGCCCTTGAGATAGTACCGACGCACGGACGAAGTCTCGTTTTTCAAATAAAGATCTAATACGATTCCCGAAACGGTTTTTATAACACCCTTAAGCGACGATTCAATGTAGACTGAAACGTTTCACGGTAATGTAGGCACATTTGTATACTCAAATGTAACTTTGACAACATAAAATATGGCAATGGCTGGAGAGATAATGTTAGTACCTGTATACCCGTTTAAAATATTATGTTCTTCAAACGCATACGTATTAGGTGTTCTTTTGATCTCAAGTCAGTAACTAATCACAACTTTTTAACTTTCCTTAGTATTTTTCCCTCACTCCATTTTAGTCGACAAGATACCGCGGTTATGATATACGTCGTATTGGAACCTTGTCTTATTAAAATGTGATATGTTTCACAAAAAGAGTCCGATAATACGACACGTCTGGGACTACTGGCAAATCCGATTTCCCTATCTCCCCATATTTGTATTCGAAGCCCGATCCATCTAATATTTCCTTCCAACTCCACCGACGCTATCTGCGTTCCTTCCTGACACTGAATCTAATCGGAATAGATATTAAAACTTTTCTTACAAGTGACTCGTTCTATCGATTATATTACTGAAATTACGTAATCTGGAATTTTATATTTAATACTTTTTATAACACTATGTTTACAATTTTGTACCCAACAAAAAATGTTATTTGGACATGCCCTTAAATAGTAACATTAATGGATTAGCATGGCTAAACCAAATGGAAAAATTCCAAGCGGTTTACAGATACTTTTGTCAAATAAACACTCAAAGAACGAGGTTTTGATTAAATGAAGCGTCCGAGCTTAGAAATGCGAAGCGTGCAGGCAGACAATATTCCGTGTCTGTTCCCCGAGCACTGCGGTAGCTAAGCTTTGTGGGACTTTCAAGAGGAAACGATAAAAAGAAAAAAATGTTACTTTGATTTCCTGATTTATGCAAAATAGTGCCAATGTCGGCGACAGAACTATACACCGGGAATGGCTTGTTCAATGGACCATGTTTTGATGTAACAATGTTGTTTACTTTATTGTAAACATCAAACGAAGTAAATGTAATTTATCTTTAAATACCTGTGTTATATCCATACTTCTACACTAGTGTTGACGCCGTTGAGGGAGACGCAGACGGATTCGCGGGCAACAGCTAATGTGTCGGACACACCCTAAGCTAGCTGCTAATTCTTGAAAACTTCTTAGTATTAATTGCAATTAGTAAAACAGACTAATAAGTTAACTAAATTGCCACATAAAAGTGTTGACTCCAGAGAAAGTTGCTAAGTGCCTTCATTGGCAACTGCGAATTTCCTGTCTTATCTAATTTATTTAACTGATAGCGGACTCACATCGCAAACAAGTTTCCTGTATGGTACCTACATCTTTCTGCTAGCACAACTCGACACAAACAAATATCTACGAATAGATTCGAACTTTATAATATACCTAACTAGAGTCGAAAATGTAATTTACTTTGCGCATAGAATTTTTCAATACATTCTGGCTGTCTTTATGCCAAAATGTCGATAACGTGTAATTTTGAGTTAGGGGGTTCTGCTAGCCACCCTCCTTGCCACAAATTCCGACCGCAGGTTTTTTTTTATCCGGTCTTCTTTCAACTGGACCCCTCTCCTTTTTGTAATCTCCCTGCCTTTTCAAAACAAGTTCGCAAAAATTACAAGACTGTGAACCCGGATTAGCACAGACCTTAAACTTAGCACATAATGGACTGTCTATACTTACACTCGCAGGTATTTTTAATAGCTTTTCAAATATTGAGAAAGGTTTTTGACCATACAAAGAGAAGCTTTTTGAATAAAGGGTCAGCTTGTATATAAAATGAAGTGTTTTAATCGAACCGTAAAGAAACATCTTAGTTTATGTGTGTGTTGTACAGTGGAGGAGTATAAAATATTTATCAAAAGAGTCCCGCCTGCGTCCGGTCTCGAGAGAGGCCGCGTCGACGACTACCCGTGCTCCCCACTACTTAACACATCGGAACATTTGAATAACTATTGACTCTTTTGTCATGTAAAAAAAACATTTAAAACTAACTCTATTGGAAATGTAATAACATCGTTTAAAATAAAGTAAAACTGTAACCCTAAAATCAGTCTAAGTCCAACGCACGAAGAACGTGGTAAAAAATTTGAATATAAAATCACGGTGCAAACTAGAAAAGCTACATTCTTTACACATAAATCTCTCGTCTCGCCGTTCTGTCAAGTAAACCTAAGGTTATTTGAGAGCCAGACGATGTCCTTAGATTGATTTTGTAAAAATACTTTTAGTACAGAAAGCCGCAAAACAAATTTGGTATTGAATAAAATGAGTAAAATACATGTATAATGTTGTATTTGTAATTTCATCGGTCCACAAAATATAATTGAGTATCAACTTTAAGCAAGCTGAAACGTATAATATATTTACAAGGCCGACGTCAAACATTACATATGCCTTAAAATACGATATTAAACCAGCAGTGATTTATGTTAATGTATCTCTTGCTTCACTAAAGTATTTTTTCAATTAATGGACAAACATTTTTTAATTATGTTTACATTTTTCCTATAGCCACGTGTAGTGTAAACTACAACTCATTTATTAATTGTAAAATCAAATAATACTAAAGTCACTAGTCTGGAGAAGACAAAATAATCAATTTCTCGTTAAATTAATTTGCTGGAAAGCGTTTATTACATTAGTGATATTTGTTGAACCGGTACTATAAATGCAATTTGAACGGTGTGTACGATTTTGTTTCAATTAAAAGGTTGAGAGGTGGAAAAACGGTGCACCGGAGCGGGTGAATGGCCGGTGCTCTTGCTTTGTACGCCACTGTTTGGCTGAGTGAATCGGCCATGTTTCACCCTGTTCAAACACGTGACAACTGTACCTAAAATAAATTATTCAACCTCTATTCCTGTCTTCAATTGTGTGCTGCTACAATAACTCGACAGGAATTGAAATCTACTTTTTGTTTCTAACTACAAATAAATTTGTTTTACAAATTGTTTATTGATGTTCCAAAAGAGGTTTTAACAATAAATTGTCTTAGATGAGTCTGCTGAAGCATTACTCTGGTTACTACTTTTAGACTGCATGAGTAAGAAGCACTAGACTAATATTTCTATTAGGTATACAAAATTTTTATTATACAGACTGGTACTCTATTTCATATGGAGAAAGATTTTAGATTAAATTTATATGAATGCTCCTTCGTTGCGTCTACAAATAGTTAAGTCAATGTTTAATACATCTACGTTTATAATCTAATGAAAACTCTCAATGCAGTAAGTTTATTTCTTTTATCTCAACTAACTTATCTTGAACGTTTAAACGAAAATACCAATCCACCGAGACCGAATTCGTATTGAAGTCTCGACCGATCGATGTTTCTCGTTCAAGAATCAACTTTGAACTTTTTAATTAGTTTAAAGGCAATACATTTGAGATAGCACATTTGAATATAAATAATATATGTTTTGAGTCCGACAAGAACTACGCTGTAAAGAGGTTTTCATTTCTGTCTTTGCCGTAATTAGCCTCCTAAGTTTGCTGGAAGCAGAAAAAATAGAATAAAAATCAACCGTGCCCCTGTAAAACTGGCATAATTGTAAAATCGGTTAGAGTTTTATCAATCGCTAAATATTAAACCAAAAGGCATTCAAAATTAGTATTCGCCTTGCATATTTATGGGCAAGTCAATACCGGTACGGAGGTAATTGTATCGCATAAACACGAACGATTTCATAAATTTATGTGTGATGCTAAGGGCGGCCGGTGGCCGGTGTCGGCGTGTCCGCGAATGAATGGCCATTGAAAAGTCATCAGTTATGTAGGGCGTATCGTCGCGCGCCATGTGGCCGCCGCCGTCCGCTCTTCTACGTAATTTTTTCGCGGGCAATTTTCCACAATTTCCCAAACAACCATCAGCACCGCTTTGCCCTCGCCCTTTATTTAAACCGTACAAAATGCAAACCTTCAAAGCGGACTTATCACAGAATTTGTGTTTGTCCATTGTATGTACATAACACTGTTCGTTGTGATGAATAATGCTGGCCCGACAGATTGTTTTTCTTTTAAAACTTGAATCGTATTGTTAATTTGGCATTCAATGTGTCGGCACAAACTTTTAAAATACAATGAAATAAGTATTTTAATATACCATCTGTGGCCTAAATGCTCAATCCTATGCCATAAACACTTTTCTATCTATTAACTGGTAGCGCAGCATTTACGCTTCGTCAAATATTTACTAAAATATCACCAAAGTTTTCCTGTTTTATAGACTTCAATCAAATATAGATAGCGAAAAAGTGCCATAAAGCCACTAGATCTAAAAGGTAGCAACAAAAGTGAGTAAAAGCTAAAGCACTCTACAGTGGACAAAAATTCATGCAAATTGAATGAAATGTATTGATGGCACTTTCAAAATATTTTTCGTTTCAATGTGGAATGCTTCATAGTCGCACTACATTATTTATTTGACACACATGCCTACGAAAATCGCAGAAATATGCACGTGTCTAGTCGCAACGCACTATTCAAACAATCGAGAGGAATTTTCACTGACACAATTTTTTAAATGCCGTCGCATCGCTACTTTTTGGTATTTCTATCTCAGTACCTATTGTTTATATTTAAAACTTAACAAAGCTCTATGCTGCTTTGTATAACATCAGTAAACCTACAGTTAATCAATACCACGTATTACTATATACCTAGGAAAGGACTGATGTCGCTTCTTGTCTCACTGGATAAAGTTGAATAACCACATTTATTAAAAGAGTTCGTAACAAAAAGCCTCATAAAAAGTTATGCTCAATCTAGTTTCATCCAAGCCAGTTATAGTTTAGGAAATTGATGCAACATATTGCAAAAGAAGATTAATAAAACAGGGAATAAAGTTGGCCGGATTTTTGTAATATCAACGTTTTGTTTGCAAGTATATTTTCCTGTTTTAAGTATCCACAGAAACATCTTACAAGTTGATAGCTTAAAGAACATATATTCCAAGAAAAAATAATTTCTGGATCCCTTAACCAAGACTAGTACCGAATAAACGTTAAAGATACTTACGCATATTATGATCGTTTTTTAGGAACTGCTAAGCAGAACTCCTTTATGAACCGATCAAGGTTCCGTACAAAAAGGCAAAAAAAAATATAAAAGAAATTGATCACTCAGTAGAGTCAAAATTTTCTGTAAAAAATTCAAACTCAATTTTTGCTCCCGTTATTACTTGTTATAGCGACCAAAGACTTAGTATTAGGGTTCCGTTTTTACCCTTCAGGTACGGATCCCTAAAAATGACACTGCTTCAATCCATATAAAGTGTCAATCGACATCAACGCAGGAGATGAAAAGAAGTTACACATAACTCCCTACACTAATAACCAACAAGGTAATGCGTATTGTCATGTAATTAATGTTAATAAATTAATCTACAGTTACAGGAGACAAATTAGACGCAGCCTGCTCGACTAACGACGGACTATTTGGATTAAATGGAGGGTTGATGTTTATGATTTACGGAGGCTTGTGTAATTGTGGCGCCTGGCAGTCGCGGCTTGCGCCCACACCGCCACCACGCGACGCGACTGCGCTACTCGACCCGCCACCTCGCCGACACTTGCAAATTAACACTATAATTACAATGCTTTCAACACCAATTAATTATCACTTAGCAGTGTATTATTAAAAACTGCCGGCTCAGAGCAGGCCTCTCTAATGTCGAAGGTTACCCGCCCCTTGTACGGTCGGAGCGTGGTTTCCGTAGGCGGTATTATTACAAGCACAATGCGCTTTAACACGCTGTTACGTGATGCTGCGATAGCGCTAATAAAACAATGACGATCTGCTCACAATGCGACGCTGTCGGTGTGTTGACTATTCATTAAAGCATCTCGCCGTAAGACAAACAATCCTGTTATGTTATTAGATTTCCTGCATAGTTGGAGCGATTCAGATACAGGCACATAATTATGTGGTTAATTAATTAACAACTTCGCTGTAAAATATACCTGAACTTCGTTAATTAATGTTATAAATAAGCTGTTCGAATATTCATGCGGTTGATTGCTCGATAAATCACCTAAAATAACCAAGCAGACGGAGGCAGTTATCCTATTTGTAAAGACAAGTATGTACCTACGAAGACAGTGTATCGAAGAAACTAAGAGACACAGCTTGTTTGTTCTCGCAGACTAATTAAAAAGTTTGTTACTAGAACTTCCAAACGGAAGCAACATCGACGAGAGTAGGCGTTGATTTTGTTGAGAAATAGATTCCAAGCCCAATACAAGAATAGACGGAAAGAACGTGAAAGACAAAAAAGGAAATGTCATTATAAAAATTGGATCATAACGACGGTGATTTAGTCGTGCAAGCGCGAGACTCGTCGAGCGCCGCGTATGAATATGTATGGGCCGGTGGACACGATCCTACAGATAATGAAATCTGCACACGAAAGGAGATCCGATTAGTTTCTGCCACAATTAGCAGGTATGAGATATAACATTATGTTTCAAATAAAATGAATGTTATTGTGACAATCATGAAATTAAATGTGTGCATCAACGACTATTATTTTTAAATAATAATGGCTTAGCAAAATTACGTTAACATGTGACAAAACAAATACTTACAAAATGTTTTAAAACAACGCTTGTTATTTTATATTACAATCATTTGAGATTGAAAGTATGTTAAAATATTCCAGACCGCACTCTCCGTGTACTGCAAGTAAATATGGGGCATGAATAAAGATTTGTGAATGAGGCTGGGAGATGCGTGATACTCCAACCGCGACATAAGCACGTGCTGCAGCCATGTGATGTAAGTGCAACTTTGTCGACGAAATGTGTACCATGTAGAAATAATATTTATGGAAAATTAAATGCAAACAAAAGCAATATTAAACTTTCTATGTGACCGAAGCAGAGGCTAAAGAAACTTATGTTTAGATTCATATAATTTTGTTTTATTTGATAAGAGCACACGAGTGCGTGGTTGGTGCGTTTGTGCGTCGGTTAACACGTGCGATATGATCGGGCGGCGGCAGCTCCGGCGGCGGCTTCGCGGCGGCCGGTGCTAAGCCCGCTGGTACGCCCTAATAAATTGCGATTTAACTTGTCTCCCGGATAACGCCAACTTTCCCGCGTTTGTTCCGAGCCCGACACTTTTTTCCGCCTCTTCATTTCCTATCTCTTACTTTTGTATTTTCCGTTCTTTCCTCGCCGAGATAAACAGGCGAGAAACGCTGAAAGGGGCTTTACAAATTCAAATTGAACTTATCACACAACTTTTTACATTTGTTTCTGGTCTCGAGTTCGAGGGAAAAGAGCGAAGAGGCATTTAATAGTACAATCTCGGGAAAGATTGATGATTTTGTATCACACCTCGCTTCGGGCGGCTCGTAACGAGTCGGATGGCTCTCGACGTGGGTCGTGCTGCGTCTTATCTGGAATGGGATGCCGCTTTATCTCAAATTACATATTTTACTTGAGACGTTCCTGGAATTGCATTCTTTTTTCGCGACACACATATTAGTGAAAGACTTTAAAGAAAAATTAGAAGCATCACTATCATATTAGAACTCAAAAAGTTATTTTGTGTTAGATCCGTTAAATGTGTGAAGTGGTTTGGACTGAAACAATTTTCCTGTATCTTTCTAGGAAATGAGTTATGAGAAATGTCAACTGTATTTTCTAACACAAACAAGTTGTTTAATTTTGCATTTCGCTCTTTTGTAATTTTGATCATTTATTTATGCGAAATGTATTCCTCAATGCGTTAGCACCTTAGCACTTAACTCTGTACTCAGAACGTGATCTTTGACGTTCGCCGTAATGCTCGCAGACGCGGTGGCGCATGACGCCAGGCGGCGTGCTCGGCGTCGCGGCGGCCGCATCGTGGCAAACATCTTGCATTTAATAAGGCAGCAGTAAAGGTAAACACAATCTAGTTAATCAAGCGGGCAAGGAAGTTCCGCCGCGTGCACTAAATAGCGCTCACTTAATTTGAGGGCCATGTGTGGGCACATAACCGCAGCATATTTATCCCATTATGCACGGCACGGCGGGTAGCCACGGTGATGCGAGTCACGTCGTCTGAAACGAATCGCATGTGACATTATTTGTGAAGATCGTGCTCTATCTTCGTCGGCGACATGGCTGGGACGTGGAGGGATTACTCACAAAGAAGTACGATTTCAACGGTACGATAAAGGGGCGAGAAGTTACACACTGGCTATATTCTCCCCGGGATTAACGCACGGTTAGGCGCGTTTCTTTTATGTACCTACTTACTTTAAGACGATATTGATTTAACGCGATATAAATGGCCATGAATAATACTTGTTTAATCAAATTCTTGATGCGAATAAGTACTCAATACACCTATACACTTCAATGAAAACAAAATCCGTTTCCTTTCAGATGAAACAAAACCAATACAATAAAATTTATACGTATTATATGAGTAAACCATTCAAGCTTGATATTAACGTATGTATCTATATCTAAATATTTATGGGAAACATACAACAATGTCTCATATGACATTGTTTTCATTCACGTTACGTATGTCACCGCGCCAGTACGATGCAATAACAACGAAGTCACGCCATACATCTGTCTAAATATCTACAGACAATGTTATTACTGCACGCGTCAGATGCATTGAGTTATAATCACATAATTCGCATATCAAAACACATACTGTTGATACGTAAATTACGTCCTATTTGAATATGATTTCAAATTCTAATGGCAAACTTGATCGAACATCTATTCGGATTGATTGAACCACTGACTATTAACTATTGATTACTCTAGTAAACATAGGGTTTTATAACTGAGTGTATTGTGAGGTGTTATGACTGCATGACTACGCTTCATTTATCGTTATTTTACTGATACATTTAATGATTTAATTGTTTAATTACTCACAATGAGATTTTATAGAATTCCTAACCAATTAACTCAAATATTGCTAATCAAATTGCGTACCTGTCACCTATCATTTGGGTAGATATACCTATTATATATAGACATAGAATTGATTCAAACTCATCTATTCTGCGAATGTAGTTAGCTATAGGTGCGATTGAGGTTACCTTTCGCCCCAGTATTATTATGATGTAGTCTCAATTACTACGGAGATGAACTCTGCCAAAGTTCGTGATTTATTGGACGATTTTTGCAGTAATGGCATTTCACATAAATTATTTACCTCGAGACTATCATAATTAGAACGCACAGCAGACGACTCAAACAAAATCTTTAAATTCAAATGAATGTTGAATTGGTTCCAATATTAATCAAAACTAACTTTTCTTGCTTCTCTCGCCGATCCATAACGTTTAATTAATAAATACAGGTAAACAGGTTAGAACTAATTACGACGCATCACGTCAGCGTTGACGTAAAAAGGAAATAAAACGATAAAGGGTGTACATTAGTAAAAGGTATGTGAGTCAGCACAATATTAGCTGAGGCCTGGCAAGGAAGTGAGCCGGCTGCCGGAGCGCCTGCTTGGTATGCGTCGCGCGCGCGCCTGCCCCAGCGTTAGTTAGCTTTATACACATTGCAATAACACGCTGTCATCGTCTTACAGAAATAATACTTAAACTATTACGATATTGGTAAACTATTTAGGTAATAAGAAATACGAAAATGTTATTCTATCAAAAGCTGCAACTTCTAATTCTTACTGTTCAAGGTGTCACTTAGTAGGGTGATGTACTTAGTTAAACTTTTGATAGATTAATTGTAGCTAATAACTTCATGCCATTTTCATCATGTATGTATTTTCTTTAAAATCCTGAATTGAGTAAAGCTAATATATAGTACAAACAATATGTACACAATTAATTTAACTGGTTCCCGCTCAGCATCATTTTATATTTCAATAAATTTTTGTGTATAAACTGAACGCGCATTGTCTGTCTGAGGTCGCCATTATAGCAAAATACCCATTCATTTTTGTGTGGGCTCGCGGCGGGCCCAGCCATGCGTGATTTTGTTTTTGTGCGTTTGTTCAGTGTCTGTGAGTTGCGGTAATTTGAATATTTCGAAAACCATTAGACCTGAAATGAAACAGTAGTATGAATTTTGATTAGCCATTTATAATAATTGGTTAAATCTTAAATACTTTAGATCAAGTCTGTGCAATAACTGTATCCGGTAAGTACTCATATGTTTGATTGTTTGTTCAGGTAAACAATTTTATCACGTTAAGTGATGATTTAATAAATCTCCCGATAAACGCGAAGACGTCAAGCGAACGCTTGCAGAATGTGACTGAGATAAAAAGATTGTACGGTTCAATAGATTCAATAGAGCAGATCCCTAAGTCCCAAATTAAATCATGAAACATCTTTGCACCTGGTGGGAGCCTCGCGAGGCGCGTTTGCCTCGCTCGCTGCCTGACGAATCTTTTCCATTATTCTTTCTCTGATTTCATAAAACTGCAAGGAAATAGTACATACCAGCATTATTTTATTAGTCTCCCTATGGTTTATACTTTTATGCTGCTATTTATTTTAGGGTTTTATTTGTCCTATAAAAACGCAAGTAGTGTAAACCTAGATAATAAGATTATATTATTAAGAGCTAAATAAAACCGTTTCGTGAGTTTCAGTTTATCTGATCTCTTTTGTAAACATTGGATGATACGAAAAGTGCTGCAAGTCACAGTGAAGTTGAGTGTTAAGGATTTAGTGTGACCATTCGTTGGAAGGGACTACTATCTCTATCTGTCCATCGAATGTGAGAAAAAAGCTGCGGCTTTAGTAGGACAAATTCGTTTCGATTCAGTCACGTAGCGGCAAGATGGGCCTCTTAGCAGATTTGGTAAACGTATGTTTAGATTTCTCCGAATTGTTTATTGAATGGGATCGAAAAAGTGTTGTGGGATTGTGGCTGTTATGTTGGTTTTCTTTCGTTTATTGCGTGTTACAAGAAAATAGCTATTTCTAGTACTCAGATTTCTGAAATCAAACGTGATAGGTATTAAGAGTAGTTTTGTTTAATTTTGTATGTTATTTTATTGGCATGCAAATTCTTCAACAAATATTATAATTATGTCTCTTTTTTTGCCTTTGTATGGCATTTTAGCGGCATGAGTCACCGAGTTTAAAACAGCAATTACAAGTACGAATAATATCTTTAATAAAACTGTTATAACGTTGTCGACAATTCGAACGTAGTTGCATGTTACGAAATGTACAAGCAAACAAGATCACTAGTCGTCATTTAGCGGGTAATTGCAACGCACAACTGACGCGACCGGCCGACACGTGCTACGAGGCTACGAGCTACAGACCGCTACAAAATGCTACGACAGAGCACCGCACACAGAAAGTAGCTGCACCTACAAATTAAATGAAATAAAAAGTTATTCGGCGAAACATCTAATATTTTAATGAATACACGTTATTTTTTCGTACAAAATGCAAAGTTTTTGCCAACACCACACAACGTTAATAATGTTTTCGGCTATTATAAACCTGCAAACTGTTTGACCTGTTTTTAATTGTACCTGGAAATCGTCCGGTATTAGCAGTCGGTTGTAAAGGCTGTGTGATCATTGTGTGGCTTCGTTGTGCGGGTAAAGAGCGTTGGCGTGAAACACGCCGCCGCTGCATTACCGTTGGAACTTGTGCAAACATTCGTTATGTACTTGTGTCCACGGAAAATTGCTGTTGCGCTGAGCAAACAATACAAAAAGTTATCGTAGTCTGTTGTCTCTTGATATTTTAGTACGTGTTAATTGTGTTAACATTTCATTCTCTACAAAAAAACAGTGTTTGTTGGCACTATTTTGCAACTACTTTAGTCTGATTAAACACTTTAGAGTTTTTAATACAAACGTTTTACATGCAGACAATAACATAATAAAACAAATAATTAATTACTTTTCTGATTATTGCCAGAGATAGTGCTTAATTAAGTGCAAAAGATGCAACGCTGCCACAAATAGCGTGAAACATATGAAACTTTTCGCCAACGTACAAACACAGATAATTAAGGAGCATGAAACCATTTTGAATATTTTATGAATGAGTATTTCATATGTATGAGAGCGTGGCTACTAGAAGGAAATTATATAAATTTGCATTCCTAATGAATACATTTATCATGTCATACCGACGTGTTCTGTTTTTGTCGAAATATTAGGACAAGCTAGTAGAGCTAAGAAACGGTGTTAAAGATACAATTTTATTTAGATATACATTTGTGTCGCAGCCAAATATCAAATGGAATGATATTTTCGTGAATAAATTAGGGTGCAAAAGCATTCTCTGCTAACGCAAAATAACTGTACAATTGCTGGTAGACAATCTGTTCTTAGTCCGCAGAGAATTCGTCGCATTATTGAGTATCGTAAAGCAAATGCGGCCCGGGTCGGTGTCGGCTGCGTCATTTCGGTGACGTTCATTCGGCTGATGAACGCAACAAAACCATGATGCGAGCGCGGGCCTGCCACATTGCGCGTGTAATTGCCGCGAGCGTGCGACGAGCCGCCATTAATCTCGCCAACACTCGATAAAACGCACAAGTCATGCTACAATGTTATACTCACACCCCTCTCGAGCGAACATTTTGTTATGTAGGTATTGTAAATTCTACAACTACTGCGGTGGAATTTATTATAAGATATCAACCATCAAACTGTTTATCTTTACACCACAGATTGATCATCTGCAAGTTTCCACTTCCTTCTGTGTACTCAAAAGCCTTATAAATTAATCATAAGGTCAGAAATCTAATATATAAATCATACAAAATTCATTAAAGTACAGGCAAATCCACCATTACTTAGCTAAAATCACATGAAACACAAAGTTTTCCACATTGAATGTGGTTTTATCTTGTGAGATTGTCGTAATGTACGAACTTACGTCGATAGACAAATAGTGTGACAGTAATGGGAGGGAGCGCATAGGACTCGGGCGGTTAAGGCCCGCGGCGCCGCGCACGGCCGCGAGAGCCGGCGCGGTGCCGAGCGCGAGCGACACTCTCCGGCCGCTCGGCGGACTTCGGCTCCACACTCACAGAGCATTCGAGACAAATTTAATTTACGCGAGCGTCGACGACGAGCCAGTTTGCCCTGCTAACTAGCTGCGACGTGAATGCTGCCACCCTTGTCTTTATATTATATCTGTATAACGATTTAAGTCACTAGCTCCCGTGTCTATATACCCTCACTCACTGATCTACTGTTCAGAATTCTAAATTAAATAAGTATAAACCGGTATTTCTTGAAAAATACCTGTGTAAAAACTGATGTAAAGTTGCGAACATCATATCAATATAACTTCATCTCATTAGTTACGCACGAGCACCACTCATACATGCTTTTAAATAAAATCTTTTTTAAGGTTTTATAAGGCAAATGAAAAGACCAACAGCGGCAAACGATATTGAGGCGACGAGAATGGCGCCAGAAGCAAACAATTCGACACAAACGTTGTTGTCACATTGTCTAAAAATCCAATAATAAGCTACCGTTTTCAATCAAGATCCAGGGGGCACACGAGAGCGGAGCCAGCGGAAAGCTTCTAATAGCAAGCGAGAGAAAACACATTTGTCTTGTCCCGGGCCGTTAGCGTATATTACGCCGGCCTGAGACATCGCCCGCTGCGTGCTTCTTAACTCAGTTTCACTATGTTAACTTGTGCGTTTTTCATCGTTACACTAAAATTAGTCGCAGTTGTAACAAAAACAAAACGGTAGAACAACTTCTGTATTATCATAAACTTTGAAGCTCTTATGATAATTACGCGAATCTACCAGCTACTAATTTGAAATGTAAGTACTTATAGTTTCAGGAGGAAGCTTAAACAAAGCATGTTATGTCGCCGGGGCTTATTAAAAGTTTATTTTTCGAATAGAGGAAGTGCGCAGGAGTTAACTTTATGACAACAACCTGCAACAAGAGGTCCCCGCCGTAATGAGTGAATAGGGAAACTTCGCCTTGCCCAAGTTGACGTCTCTACCGATACTTTATTATTCAAACTGAACTCCTTAGATGAGGTTTCTTCATAACAATAGGTTTCCTAGATATTAAAGTGTACTTTAAAGTTTCATTTTAATATTTTAACCAAATAATAATTGCATTTTCTTCTACAAAAGAGTAGCAAATAAAGTCACGTTTTAAAAAAGAAAAAAAAACAAGTTAATACTCGGTACGTAATATTTGCTCTATTAGATAAAGGCGGTCAGTAACTGTCACGTTGCAACGACCGCACCTATCTACACCTAACACGATTTTAATCTTGCAGTTTACTCAAGCTTATTTTCAAACTACGTGTCTTTGTCAAGTTTCTTTAAGACGCAAAAACTATAAAGCACATGTATGAACTCTATGTTTTGTTAGGGGCAACTAGGTTTGAAAGTTATAACATAAAATCTTATAAAATATTCTTTTGCGCAGAATAGTTTAGTGTTCGACAAAAGCAATAACACTTGGCCTCCCGCCTTCCGCAGTTTACACCAGCCCTTTCTTAGGTTATCGGTATATCTTACTAGCTGTTTTGTTTATTTTCTATTCAGTTTAGTACATTATAAATCCAGGACATTTTTGTATCGATTTAGGTAAGTGTGAAATACCAATTGCTTCTGTTATGTTTTGTGTCCTATATTTGCAATACCCTTAGTTGGACGTTTCTTTGCAATCACCTACGTCCTTCCAGCTCTCTTAGTCTGAGGACTTAAAAGCCGAACAAATCTTTGTTTTTTCGTGATCCATTTAGTAAGAGTACACTACATCCCGGAATGAGTTGTGTGGATCAGTTCCATTAGACATTAGAACACTTACGCAGTGTACAGTAGTTATGACAAAGTGGGCAACATGTTTGGCGCCGCCGCGTCTCCTCACTTTTGTCCCCTCTAAATCTTATAGTAACACGGTGTCATAATGCAAGCAAGACACAAACATGTCTACGTGCGCCAACCTTGTTAAGTGGTTTGGAAGAAAAACATCACAAAAACTTTTTTTATTGTCGTAAGCCATTTAAGCCGTATGTATTTCTTTTGTATAGGTAACGTCGGAGTTAAGAAAGATAAAAATATGTTTACTTCTATTGAGTTTCGTCAGAACAATGGTTAGTATAGATTAATTATTTCTAACCTCATAAATAAGTACATTAAGACGTTACTTCTTTAAATTTTAAAATAGGCTCTACAAAATCTTGACACCCGCCAGAAAAGCTAAGTGACCTATCAAAATGACACAACAATAAAACTAAGCACCCATTAAACTAAGTGATTAGAACTATTGCAAATGAGATATTAATTATCTAAAAATTCAACAGAAAAAAGATCCAATTCAGACAAATTGCTGTGCAACAAATAAAATGACCGAAGCGAACAATTATAATATGAACAATTGTGAAACAGAATTCACAACATGAAGCAGATATGATCTCATAAAACCTACATAAATTTTAAAAGCTATCAACAATTAGGGGAAGAGAACCCTTGCCTTGCTTAGAATGCAGTGTTTCCCGGATAAGGAATGCGATAAAAGTTTACGGTTGTCGAATAGTCGTAAAAAGATCACCGCATAGAGAGCGCATTCCCAAATCCTCGGTAAGCACACGTCTCGTGAGCAATCTTACGCTAATCGATATTATCTCGACTATTCTCTTTTGGTTACCTTTTCATGTGCTTTAATTCCTTTTTAAAGACAATTTAGTAATTTTGCGATAAGAAACAATGGGTATTCATAGTTTCATGGCCTCTAGCTGTATAATCAAATTAAAAATATAAATTCCATTATCATCTTACGTGTTTATGACGACAATTTTATTAGATAACTTGTTATTACGTATTTCGGGAGCATTGAATTGAAATGACGTTTTCCATAATAGGTGTCGGAGACGTCTGTCCCCCTTGAACTCCATTGCGGGACTACATTCACCCGGCACCCGCAGTCGGCAGCCGGCAGTGCTCCCCCGTGCCCGACCCTGGCCCCGCTACACAGCGAATATTTTTTGTGGGGACATCATAATAATAGCTCTGTATTACTTCAGGAGAAATTCCAAGAAGTTTATAACTCGAGATGAGTTTCGTGTTCCTTGTCATAAATAATAAAGCGGCCGTCGACTACAACGTTGTGCAGATTTTAAGTAAAGTAAAAATTCAAGAAATAATTTTTCATTTTCGGGTCTCGAGTCAAAAGGAAATTGTTGGAAGTTTTTGAAATTAATGAAGATTTCATTGAGAACATGACACGACTTTTAAACCTTGACTAACCATCCGCTAAGAAACCCTTCTGTGATTTTATCAGAACCCTATTGAAATATTGTCATATAAATTTTTACTAGATATACATTAACATTCTGAAAATGTTACGCTTGATCAGGCTTCCTCAACAACAGCACAATATAAAGGGTGACTCGAGACTCCGGACTGTCGTACAGCCATTTCTTTCACATCAAATTATGCGCATGATAAATTACAAATAGTTTGAACCAAGTGAAATACTAAGTAAACAAGTAAGACAAAAGGCCACTAACTAAACATGTACATACTAACCAATCAATCTAATATCATAAATTTCGTTTAACGCTCAAACTATCTCTAACACGGCGGCGGAGGCACTATTCTCTCCCATGCTGTCTACAGATACTACTTAAGTTAATGGATAAGTTGCGAAGGCACGGAGTTTACTTTGTGTTTTCAGGTAGACGGACTTGATCGAGAAGTTTTCTTCGTTAATTTGAACAAGGCAGGAGCTTTACAAAACTGTCAGGTTAGTTTCAGGAACAAGGCGCCCTGATTATTGAGTTTATAATTACGATAGAAGGAAAACGTACAAATTGTTAATAACTATAAACATTCGTGTGACTTTTGCATCTCAAAATCAATACTAGGATACATATATGTAAAAGTTTAAATAATAAGATACCGGTAAACCTGCGGGTTTTAACTTCGTCCGAGTAAGTAAACATTCAACAGCGTAACAAATTACGACTGAATTACAAGTTATTTTCAAAAAAGCAAGTCGCCCCAACTTTCTCCGCCTAAAGAATTATGAAGATTAGCATAACAAAGTAACCTGAAACTGTGTTCAGGGAATGCGTTGCCTTTTGCAACTCACAAATCTTGTGCTTTATTTATTTCCAAAGTTTAAACAATATTGTAGAGAATTAACGAGGACACATTTTTTATGATTGTTCTGTCATTGTGGCATTAAAAGGCTTCATCCGTAGACTAAAAACCGGCGAGCGCTCGCTCTGCGATTCGAGAAACAGGCCTATAACTCGCTTTTGCTACCAATTACGCTAATGGAATTTATTTCATTTGAAACCTACGTTCTTGCGAAGTACGTACTATGAGCTCAGGGCACTTTATTGCAACTTGAAAGGGATACAATATAGCTTTTATGAACTAACTTTCAGTCAAGTGAGTGCTAAACTTTACCGCTTGTATGTAAGTACTGATTAAGTCTTAAGAGTAGTTGCTCAAACATTCCTATGCTGGTGGTTTATATTTTCCAGTTTTAGTTGAGCTAGTTTTAAAAAGACAGAAAAAAAAGTAGAATCGGTTTGATCATTAGATCATTTTCATATTACAGTAATGGTATTATAGTGATGGATCAAGTTCGCGTATTAAAAGTTAAAAAGTAGCCCTTACAGGGCTCGTACGTGTTCTTTGTCTCAAGTTTTGTGCTCACCTCTAAGGAACTTCCCCCTCGGAACAACTAATATTAGTCAATTAGGTATTCAGGACGCGCACGGCGCACCCCGCTCACTGCTGCGTCTGGCGACTGCGGCGGTCTCGCTTTCGGTTCAATTCCACGCTGCAATACCAATTAAAAGAATACCGAAGCATGCTATCTAGTGTTGCGAACGTCTGCTGGACTTAGAGAAGTTCTACCTATGTTCATACCATAGATATAAGTAAATTCAACTAATAATTGAAATTGAACAAGTAGTAAGTAATACCCCAACGGTCATCACACATTCTAACGATTGGTATTTGCATGGTGTGGTTATTTTTTTAATATCAACATTTCTAAAAGCCGGAAAGTTACAACATATTTATCTTTTACTCAGATATATTTAGATATTCTACGCATATCAATATTTAGGGTAGACAGTAATTCTGACAAAAAAATCCAAATTTAAATATTTTATGTTCGTTCCCTTATCATATTCTAAGAGTTCTTTTTAGAAGACTCTTGGGTGTTACGACTTTTATCGCAGGAAATCTCTCTCCTCTCTGCATAATTCATCGCTATGAAGTTGAAACCGAAGTCGTAAAAGAAATCGTTCTATGATTTCATGTCTTCGGCGGGAAACTTTCTACTTGTCTTTCTTTTGAATCAACGGTCGCCGCGGGGCATGTTACCTACTACTGTATTATCGACGATTGCAGTTCTGATCCTTTTTAACTGTCTGGGCTTTACGTAATCGCTTATACTAAGTATTTCAAGTGTTACGTCTGAAAAAGGAAACTTATTTGATTATTTTAATTAATTAATAGTTTTCCTAACTAGCTTCAGCATATTAAGTAATTATACGAAACGCATATGAAAGTACAGATGAAGATATATCTTCGTCCTAAGTTAGTTCTTTTAAAGTAATTAGGATTGAAGTTGGAAGTCCAACTGCCAAGTTCGTATTCATGCAGTCGCATCATGTCAGGTAATTTCTTAGCAAGTTTGTAAAATATTCAATGAACAGTGGCCGGTCACATTTTAGTGCGGTGTTTGTTGCAAGTTTATTTGTAGCCTCATATTTTACTTTCTACATGTTGAGGCCCGTCTAACTCCTGCCAACGTTGGAAGCTTCTTCTTTCCAAGAAATGTTTTAAGACGAATTCCGAAAATTTCCCCTCAACATCGCGATTCAAAGAAACAAACTTATATTAAAGTAATTTAAATGGCGTCTTTGTTATTCTTTGCCCAAAGTTAAAAGTTATGCATTTTGCATTTTTGCGCAATCCAAATGGAAAACATGATTATAACTTGAAAATAAAAACAATGGTTAGGACGTAGAATTCACGGTCAGTTATGCAATGAATATAGCAGATCTTTTAAAATAATTCACCCGCTTATGTCTAATTATAGTAATTATGTAAATTATATATGTCACTAGGTCAAGAAAACCGAACTTGTTACAAACAAACGTTTTTGTCAACAAATTAAAATGACAACTTTAGATTATATTGTTGTTTCGTAAAGTCGGTTCCAACTAGGTTAATTTGAAATTATAATGTGATTACCTTTGTCTTGGATACAAGCTTGAGGATGTCCTTCGCTATAATGGTTATTTACTACATTGGCCGCCGGGGACAATATCTGAACAAGGAATCTCAGACCACTTTCTTTTATAAAATCTTAATTTGTTATCTTGCGTTCAAAAATTATGAGAATGAAAAAGCATCCGTCCATTGAAACAAGCTGCTGCCAATATTAAATTCTTAAACCTTGGGAACAAGGTAAATTAAATTGCCTTTTGGAGTAACGATAATAATATAAAGATTACCAACTTTGTTTTGAAGGAAAACACTACAAGATGCTGAATAAATGTACTTCTTTAGCTGTTTCAGGTGATTTGATATCGATTGAACTTTAAGAGAACGATTAATATGCTGCTATCTGCTATCGTTTTTTCTGTACTATAACAATGTCTTACATGCTACCCGCTAAATTTAAGTTTATTTTCTTCTAATAAGCGAACATAAAACGAACAATATCTCTCTTACTTTTCTGGGGAACTTTAAATAAAGTCGAAAAAAACGTTCCCATATTATATGATAACAACATGGAAATGAAATTACAGAGCAGTGAGCACAGTTAACAACATTGACATTTATAAATCAATTTTTTCCTTCATAAATCCCCTACAAACATTTTACAAATAACTCAGTGATTAATATTCAGTAAAGCCGATTTCTTGCCGATTTAATGTGAGGATGGTATTATAATATAAATAAAGCCAATCTCCCCACAAAATGGACCGTGTGCCTGCCTAATCCTGTAATAAATCATCATTTAGATCGAATAATCATCATAAACCTTACGTCGGCGTCGGCGGTGAGTGAGCGGCGAGCGACCGCGGCCGATCGCTTCCATACATCATGTGGCGATTACTTGTATCAAATAAACATTACGCCGGACTTGCCTTCTCATATTCCCAGAGAGCCGCACGCCGGTACACCAATAACGATATCATTCTTTTTTGGCAAGCAAATACATTTATGATTGCATTTATCTACCATAATTATAGTACAGTATAGTAAAGTACAGCGCGCATAAATTCGGCTTGTCCAATATTAACTACGCAAATCTTTAAATGATCATTAAAAACTAGTATGCTACAAGCATATATAAATGTTATTGTTTTCAATATCCAAGAATGATACCAAAATAAAATTTATGATTGCAGGATGGAATGAATTTAAAATCTTGCGGCTACGTCACTCACCGCTGGGAGCTAGGAGCCGGGAACCCCGACACCCCGGGGCGACCAAGGAGGACAAATGATATTTTCCCGAACCGATACGATTAAAAATTCGACAAGAACGGCTGTGTATTTTGTAGAAACACGACTGTTAAACCCTAAGGCGTAGTCTCAAGATTTTCGAAACGGATGTTCCGAACGTGCTTTTTGAAGTCTTATTTTGTTCATAGGTACGTTTTACTATCATAATATGTCTTGAAAATAATGTATCTAATCTTCACTTAAATGTGAAAGTTAATCATTACTTTTAAATAACCTGCTCACAAAAAAAATATTAACAAAAAACGTGTCAGTTGATATTCTATAGGCGTTTGTATGCAGGTAACTAACAATCTGAATTAAAACGTAGGAACACCTACTTTTATCTGGAAAACTGTTATAGAGCTACGGGGGATAGAGTACTAATAAGATTATTTATGATTTATGTTTTAAAAAATTAAATAATCATTTTTCTTATCGTACAGATTTCAAAATACGCATAGGTTTTTAATCGTTTTATATTTTCTTCTAAAACATCGTACATTTTGCAGCTGTGGTTGGCAGCGCCATCTATTCCCATTAGCCTGAACTAAGCGTATAGGGATAACTGCCTACTGGAAATGCTACATATTTTTTAAGAAATTCAATATTAAGCATCTGAATTATAATGTTATAGTGCTTCAATGAGAAATAAAGAAATTGAAAAGCTATAGTTTGTAACCGCTAGGGTTTGCTATATATTGATAATTGTTGTAGAATATCTTTTTTTTAACTAGCTATTACTGACAACAGCTGTTGTAATGCATACTACTCTGTTTGTAAACTTTACAAGGACCTAAATACCAGCAATTTAAATATTTAAAAACATTTATTTTAAAACATTTCCTACTTTAATCAATAACGAACTTAAATATGTAATTTAGAAAAATAATCTTTGGAATAACGGTAGCGATACGGGGTACACCCCTAATACTGGCAAATTAAAAGGCGCTGTAGTCTCTGGGGAGTCCCATTTTGAAGCGGTAAAGATTTGCGGAGGGTGCGGACCATTCTCTATGGTCGACAAGCTACAATCGATCATTAATTACGTTTAGTCACATTTACACGCCACATGTTACTAGAAACGCTCGTGTAATGTCCCTTTAGAACCCTACTTATATTATTTTATACGTACAGACTCACATATTTATGGATAATTAGATTCTGGATGCTGACAATACTACTAATATATTTCGTTTATGATCGTTATGTAAATCTGTTAGCACTCATATGTGTCGTTTTATTTTATTCAACTTTATTCATAAAACTACATAGTAAAGCTCAAGTTCTTCTATAATAATAGTTTGTTATTGTTGTAAACGAAGAAGTTTTAATAAGTAAGAAAGAAAAACTATTTTGTGAAATCAAAGTGAATGTAAATTGCATGCTATAAATATTTAAACTCAAGCGCAAAGTGGTTAAAATTGTTTCAAAAGAATTACATTTTTTTAAATAACATTTAAATTAGAAATAGCAGCAGCACGCCTTAACCCTCGTCATGTACAGGGTTGATCCAAACACGTATCGTAGTCCGTCAGCAGGCGCAAGGCTATATATAAAGAGTATTCAATTTTAAACAATACTTATGAAATATAAATTATCAAAACTATTTACGTCTAGTAAGCTACCCACACCTTTGTATAGGTATATAATATATTTTTGGTATTCAATTTCAAAAGTTATTTAATGTTGCCAATGCTTGTTATAAAATATTATTGGTCGTGAATTGAACGAAGTAATAACAAGATATTTACTCGGTGGGAAGAGAGTTCGGTTGGCGCAGAGAACGCGTGTGCAGATAAGCATCTGCTGAGTGGTCCCCTTGTGTTTTTCGATCGACACACGCTCTGTGTTGCTATTAATTTCTGAACCGACTCACAAAGCTTGGACATAATGTGATTATATTTGCAAGTAAAATGAGTATAGCACTATAATTTTATACAGTCCTATTATGATGCCTGCGGAAAAATCCCTGTGTGAACGTTGATAGACGCTTCTAATAAAGATGGAGATATAAAATAACGATGTTATATCCCAGCCAGAGACGATCGAACGCTGAGAGTTATGTCTTGAGCGGGCTCACGCAACTTGAGACGCAGTACGCACCAGAAACTAACTGAACTTGAATAATGAACGAGGACCAGTTATCCGCAGCTGGTATGACTAATAGCTCGCACTATACACGTACGTACGTGTGGTACACATCGCAACCACAACGAGTCAACAGGTTAACCGCAAACTACATGCTGCAAACCTGTGGTCATCGATCTATTTACTATTCACAACCTCCGCGGAGAAGTGCTCAAAGTAAAGCAAAAATACGAAGTCAAAGTTTGTCTTCACCTTGACTTGCCAATAAGGAACACGTTCCTAAAAATGTAAAGTGAGGGGAGACGGTAATATAAATTCCACGCTGAAACAACAAATTAAACGAAGCCGAGCCACTCGAAAAGCCATAAGTACTCATCTCAATTGCTACCGATAAGAAATCCAAGCCTTGGCAATGTATTCGAGGCACGTTTCGGCTCACGGTTTTTTCTCGCTATACTACAGTGGCGTTTAAAACGAATTGACTCTTAAATTCTTCAGAATGAAATGCTGTCGGAGTTTTATTAAATCGAGTGTAACCATTCCTGACATTACGCAAATGGCGGGCCCTCCCCTACATCTGTCGCAGGGATGCACCCCCTTAATAAGTGTTAACGCTCGCCGGCTGCGATGAACACTCCGTCCCGGCTCAAGCTAAATCTCTACAAATTCTTGATACAAATTAATGCCGTGGGAGGACTCCGCGAACATCTCTTGTAATTTCATTTTGTATTAGCAATGTGCCCCTAACACACTGCGGAACTGTTACAGCGTATGTAACGGTAAACGTCCTTAATAGTTGGTACTGAAGTTTATCTACAATTTGATAGAAATCAAGATGATATTGCTTTTCATTTCATGCCTCAATGTCTTTATTTAATTACATTATGCAAACACTTAGCTGCGAGAGTAGGTTAATAAAATGTTTAAATGACAGAAAGCCTTTAACCATATTAGATCCCCCCACAGTTGATCACAAACCTGTAGCATCGCATGTAAATTAACTGGATATAAGATATTCCTTAGTTGAATAAGCAGGACAAGTATCACAAACTTATCCATTGTAATGCCCATAAAAGTTCCCGATATAAATCATGCAGGGAAATGAAGTTATAGCTATAATTTACGTACAACAATAACATCATACAAATTGCGAATCATTTCTATTTTTCAGGCCATTAACTCAGAACAATAACACGGCAGCGGAACGGGCGAGAGTAAAATAAACGCCGAGCGAAATAGTTCGGAACTGGTATCATCGTTGCAAATGTAAATGAACAATTAAAGCGCTCGCCGTGGCCAGGGACAATGATGATAATTATTTTAGTTTGCTGTCGGCGTGGTTGTCAGTCGGCACCGGCGCCCGCTCCCGCGCTGGAATGCTCCTCGGACCCCTATTTTCGCCATTAAACAGCGACACTTCTGCTGTTCGTAAATTATTATCAGCTAGCGCTTTCATTACTCGGTTCCGTAACAAAGGAACTCTCTCCGAATGTACGTAGTGATTCAACTTCAGTTCGAGTGCGCCTCCACCTCTATTGTTCGCTACCAGAAATCATGACTCATATTAGGCCCCGAGGTGAAATTTTGATTAATTCGTTACACTATTCTCGGTTATCGGTAGTTCAGGCCGAGGAACTTCGCTGAATGGAAGCTCTGAGTTGTGGAATAAATTGCATCTGGTTAGTTTCAAACGTCGTTTATGCATGACGTAGAATTATCGCAACCCTCAAGAATATTTGTAACACGGTACAAATTCTCACTATTTTGAAGTTTTGACAACAGTGTGATTAATGTTGTTATCATATGATCATAGTTTTATTCTTTGAGGCATCGATTTGTATAAATATAGATAGTAACAAAGACCTACAATAAAAAAAGTTCGAGTCTATCTTGCGCATGAAGATTTCGTACCATTAGGTATCTACAAAAACATGTATCTGGGATAGGAACCCCAATATAGAATGGATTTTATATAGATATCATTATTTAATTCTGTTTAGATATTTTTTGCTAGAGCGGCAGCAGAAATACAACATCTATGACAGCTACAACTTTTTACAAGGTATACGCCGCCTTAAAAATCATATACCAGTTCATAATACTACAGTTTTGGTTCTTATCGTATTAGATACTTACTATTATTTCAGAGAGATTGAAAAATCTAATTTTAACATAATAATAAAATAATTACACTATCCACGATATAAAATTACCTCTAATTGATGAAATCCAATACAATGAGTGTGAAAGTAAACTATATTTATATGAAACAATAAGTATATATTACCAAGTATACTTAGTTCATAAACAGATGATTGATTTAATTATCTACTGTATTGAGAATTGAGATAATGAGTTGACGCTAGTTGACGCACCTAGTATTGTTAAGTTTGGTAGAAATATATTTTTTTTTCTATTTATATGTATTTTAATGCCACATTATATAAAAAAACAAACAATTTCGTCCAAAAAATTAAAATATTTTTTTTAGTGTATGAAAAATAGATGTTAGTCGATTCTCAGATCAACTGAATACGCACATAAAATTTGGTAAAAATCGGTTTAGCCGTTTCGGAGGAGTACGGTAACTAACATCGTGGTTTTTTATATGTTAGAACGATTTTTTACATATTACACGGGAATTTTATATATTAGAAGAGTTTATTTGGACAAGGCAAAATCTTTATTTAAAGTTGAACCAAAAAGTTGACACAACTCTTGTTAAAAAATAGGTCAAGTGTGAGTCGGACTTTAAAAACACTCCCGCACTAAGGTCTAATCCTTGTGTCGGGGTGTATCACAAACGAGGATATGTCGGACTCCCACCGACTAAAACCACACCGGGCCCCTTCAACTGCCTGAGCCAGAGCCACGGGATCGCTTGCTCATGCTTCAGCGCGACTCTGACCGGCCTATGTCCTTTTGGACTTCTTCCCGAAAGATTGGTTTAAAAGCCAAGCCCTCATTCCTCGTAAGAACGGACATGCAGGACGACACGTCCGTCTCCTTCTTGGCCAGAGCACTCTTCACTGTATAATGAAAGTCAAAATTAAATATGGTCTTCAATAAAATGGCAGCGCATTACCTTCTTTTTACATATCTCTAAATATGGGTATCAAATGATGGCTTGTAATGCAACAAGAAGTAGGTATAACGAATATCTAAATTGATAATTTCTGGGTTCTTACTATTTAAGATCGGCATTTCTTAAAACTCTATAAGTTTTAAGAAATGCCGATCTTGTGATGCAAAAACAGTTGATTGCACAAACGGAAAGGCCCATGTAAACCTCCCCATAACAAAATAGAATCAAACCAAATAATTGATCAAGTCGTTTTAGCAAGAATAACGTCAGCTGATCATTTTTATTAATTCACACCCAAAAAGTAAAAGTGGAATCTAATCCTATACTCCACCGTCTTTACTTTTGCCACCTTGTCACCAGACTATGTCTCACGGACCGTAATAATTTAACGGTTGATTTTTTCACATACATAATGTTTTATTTTTTATGCAATTACAAGATTTTAATAGCTTCCTTTTTTACTTAAGTATTATTTATTTAATTAGTAATTTATGTACACAAACAATTAAGATAATACAGCCAGGGTTCGTTTAAGTCGATCCAGAAATCTGATCCCAGTATCGCTCTAGCATTATCTATGAAGCTTGGCGCTTTAGTCATTAAGTAGTTTACAACAAATTAACACCGAGGAATCTCAGATAACGATATGCTAATTACGTATAGATCTGAAGTCAATTGTTTTATTAAGGAAAAGCAAATACCTAGCAGAACTTTGGCCAAATGATTGGTATCAATTGTTGTAAAAAAAAGCAAATAATGTAACCTTAAAGTCTCGTACAAATAGATTAGAAAAACTATTTTTTTTTTGAGAAAAATAGTTTTTCTAATTTCTAAACTCATAAATTTTATGACGATAACGGAAACAGAAACACATGGTTCACAGAGACCTGATAGCCTGTTGATAGACAAACAGATACAAAAACGCTTCTTGATCTTTGGGTACCTACCAAGCAAAAACAAAAATACTACTTATGACAGTACCTAAAAATGAGCAGTTATCGATTAAGGGACCGTAAACAAAAAGCAAAATTGGAATCCTATTACTAAAGCTCCACTGTCTATCACCTCTCCACGTATATGTTACCAAGACTACCTCATAAACCCTCATAGCTAAGCAGTTGAAGTTTTCAAAGTTGTTGTAATACGTTTACCGCTCTTGCAGCAAATAACAAGAAAAATTAAGTTTAGCAATAGTCAGCGCCGTCGGTGAGGTGAAGTCAACACTTGGCGGGTATTTTTTTCATAAATAAAGAGTTTATCAAAAAGTAGCTCTATGAAGCTAGACTAATCAAAACAAAAAATATTTTCTGGTATGCTCAACGTTCTCAGAAATAAAACAGTATTCCACCTCATAGTTCACCAACACACAATACAAGCTTCAAAAATAACAGCATTAATAACATTTTTAATTACGACAAACTGTTCGCGCTGAGCAATATGTTTAAAAGGTTTTTCTTTTGCAATCTGAATTGTAATTACCGATTTACTCAATTCAGCAATCGGATTGATTAAACGTACCATGCTTCCTGAATAATAATATTATTGGCTCATTATAGGTGTGTGTCTGACCAAACAGAATCTTAAAGTTAATAAGGCAAAGGGCTATAGGATTTGTTATTTTTTACACAGTTACTTTATTTTTGTCCTTTCAGAATTAAAAAGTAAATTCAATACGTGAACGAAATAAGGCCGCATGCGTCCAGGCGTCATCCGATTTATCTAAAAGCTTTCCTTTCCAACGTTGTTGCTGTTGAAATCACTTGACAAACCAAGTTAGTATCATGTGTCCAGCTATCTGATAGGATTCCCGTACTGTTTATTAAGATTGACACAATATTGACGGCAAATGGTTCGCAAATGAAATTTTGTTGATTCAAAGCTCATTTGTAAAGTGCATCGGATGTCTGCGTATCAGTGGTCGTGCGAGTAGAACGGGAATGAAAACAGCTCGCATTCGACAGTGGCGGAATGCTTTCAACTCGCGTAATTCAGTTAAACGAGTAATTTATGACTGGCCAAATTACTGGCATCACTATTTCCGACTATCTGATGCACGGGCCCTAACTGTTAACGCGATTTCGTGTAATGTTAATGTAACCATGCATCTGTATAATTACTACACTTTGAACGCAATTATTTTAAGTTGTTTGCATTGTAATTAAAATTATGTCTTGATTGATTTAAGGAGTTATTTTGATATTTGTACGGGTCGAGATATATTAAAATCTGATGGAATAAATATTTAAAGTAATTTTGCAAACAGGACTTCCTCAAGCTAATCTTTATATTCCATATTAGAAGCGTTAATAAAGGTATTTAAAAGTCCGTTGCAACACTAAAATTGAAGAAGATACGCAAAAAGTCAGACACCATTATTTCGTCTGTAACGTCCATGAGATTGATTAATTTCAAATAATCAAGATCAAAAAACAAAAATCATACAATTTATACCATCACTGACAATTTATAACAACTTAATTCCAAAAAATCTGAAGAATCTGAAACAGATTTTCTCCAACCCAGATTGAATTCTAAGTTTTAAATCACAGCTGTAAGAAATGATACAAACCTACCCTCTTTTACCAAATATTTGTAACGCTAAAGTAATTTTTAAAAGTTATAGAAAAAAAATAGGAAAGCCTTACACATGGTGTCCTCGTTACAAAGACACTGATTATTGGCCTGGTGAAAATCAATTTTCGACCGAAAACTAAATAGTTTCATCAGTGGCTCTAAAACAGTTGCGATAACACCGGATTAAAAAAAAAGGTACTTTACGGGTTAAGAACCGTACACAGGAACTTATTCCTCTCAATAAGGTTGGTGATTTAAAAAAAAATATAACTCTTCAAACATTATCTTTAAGATTTCTATCAAATACTTAAAATATTTTGATTTTTTATTATATTTACCGCTACTACATACAATTTACATACATACAGCTGGTTTATAACTTAAATTGTGTAACGCATGCCAGGAAAACAATTTAAATTGTTATTGCAGTGAAGATTTATTAAAAGACGTCGTACATAAGTAAGGAGTACATAATAGGTGTTGTTCTATTTTGAGACCGCCCACCGTCACGCTAACGAAGAACGTTGAAATGGTAATAACAGAAATATTTGAAGACAATATTCAATATTATTAAATAATGACAAAATATATTTCTCTTTTGCGTTTTTTTTCTTTGTGACATTGTGACGTAGAGAGTTCTTCAATTAATGAACTAAGTTAAACACTTTTTTATCTAGGTAATAATGTTTTGCTGTATTTTAATAGAAAACTAGACGACTTATTTCTATATCCTGATAAATGCGTAGGCGTCTTCTCTTTTAGGTTTGGTCCTTGGTTTAAAATCATGATGCATCGCAGATAAAATATTTATAAATAAAAACCCTCACATATCTAGGTTACCTGAAACCCTCCTAATGAGAAAAAATCTGATGACGAAACAAATTTTAAACTGCCAACGTTAGGTTTTAATTTATTCAACTTAATGTTTAGTGTTAATTAGCCGCTTAGATATTGGCTGATGTAGCTAATAACATAACGCACCCTATACATTATATTACCTACTCCCAATTAACAATTTTCTCAAACACCAAAATTTCACGGCAGTAAATTCATTAACTAAAAGTGACCACCTGACTAAATAAATATGACTATGATAGAGAAAAACCTTCTCTACTATAGTCATATTTCTTTAGTTTAACTAAATCTAAGCCAGATTTAGTTAAAGCAAGAGAGCTAAGATAGAATGTGATTAAGTTACATTTACACCATGGGTTATACGGTGTACTGTACTGTTAGTAACTTCAATTTCGGATAATACACAGAAATCATTATTTCGACCCCTACAACTGAACAGCTACGATAAACCTGAATTCTAAACTTCCATATAAATTAATACAATAACGTGATATCAAAGTAATACAATATTAATTAGCTAACAAATCACAGTATTTTATACAACGCCTTTTATTCGCATGCGGAACAATAGACTAGTGCAACTAATATTGCATAGGATATGAGGCACAATCCAACGGCTATTATTTAAACATCATGTTAAATCTACACATCAAAAATTATAATGTGTACAAAGTCCCGCTAAGTATAAAAAAGTGTCTGTGGTTAATGTGCGGTTCGAACCATTGTGATATTTTATGCCTTGTGTAAAACATGTTTTATTACGATAACAGAATATAATACTAAACCATCACATTTGTATTCCCGAGAGGGATCGCTAGAGCTGTTGGTGCTCTAACTAATGCTCACCCATTGAGATTAAGGTTACATAGGGTGCGATTCTATTACATTTATAGAGTACGTGTATTATTTTACAAAAATATTCGAAAATTATTTAAAGAATTTATCCCTAAAGTATCTCCTAAACATTTTTTAAGGAGCTTACTATTTAAAATAAATAAAAACGTATAATTCACGATATGCAATAAAAACCATGGTATGTTTAAGTGTTAAAAATGAAGCAAAGCTTCCTAGAATCAATTGTATTTAACAAGTTTCCGCGAAAGAATATTCTACGCTCTCTACTTTTTTAATCTGCTTTATAAAATTATGAATGATTCTCTACTTGAAGTTTATCACGCTTATAGGAACTCTATATTACTAGAAATATAAGTCACCTGGAGTAAGTACTAAGTAACTTCGCTTGCAAGTGTAGAGTCAGTAAAAAGAAACTAAAGATTGGCCGTAAAAAAATCCTTAACTTGCTTCAGGTTAACTACTTAGATTTGATGAAATAGAGACTACGCCCATCAACTCTAGCTTGTACTTTAACGTGACCCGGGGTATCTTTTCCCCTGTGGTTTAACCCAGGACGGTGAGAAAATCGCTTTTCTCAGAGTTAAAAAAGCGCAATATGTTTCCATTAGCTACAACAAAAAATAACTCATGATCCTAGCCAGCTTTTTTCCATACAAGAAATAGATCTTTAAAAGCTTTACAAAATTAATTAATCGAGAACTCTACCCCTCATCACAAAACAAGTTTCAATCCAATTTTGTCTTTAAGATTGACTGGCTTTCAATTCTCTCTTTATAACTTCAGTGGCAGATATTTGTAGGTATTTTCTTTGAATTATGTACATTCATTCATCATTGTATAATTTAATATTTTTCTTCCCTTTTTGTTACAACGAGACTGTTCCTACCTACCGAAGATTTAGCTAGAGAATTTTTTTCGTATAAAATTATTAATTATTTGTTACATTTAAATTGTTGTAAGTAGTTTCTGCGCATTGTGATTATAATTCTCGCTTTGACACTTGTTATATGCTGATAATATTATTATTTATAGTAGTGCGCTGATAATAAAATGACTTCATTATTCAGCATAATATGAGCAGTAGTTATATTACTCCGTAGCTATCGTAAATAAAAGTTAGGTGGGTATTATTTTTGTGTTAAAGTGAAAATCAGCGTCCAATATTTTTGAGCTGTATTTATTTCTCGACGGTTTGAAGTTCAGCGTTTGATTCAAACCCGCTACCCTAAGACCCGACGACAAGCTGAGAGCGTAACATTCTAAGCCTGTTATCTTTAGAAGCACAACTATTTGCTACACCCGTAATCTCTCGCTGGAAACTTTTGGCTTTAATTTTGAGTTTTTATGGTACATAAGTTATTTCAATATAGCTAGTGTACCTGAGTTGGTGAGTGTATTGTCGCCGAGTCCAGTGGACGTATCAACATCAGCGTGAGCTTCAGCAGCGACGCTGGCGAGCGCACATGCCCACGCGCACCCGGCCACCACCAGCCGGGCACACTGCACCCCTACGCAATTACTGAGCTGTCGCCGCCTAGCCATATCACATCACCAATTAAATCTCTTTTAAAACATTTACTTCCACTACAAAACTTATTAAAGTTTCTGAAAGTTGTCAAAATAATAACAGTTGTATAGTTTCAACCATTTAAAGTAACTATGAACTAAAGCTTTTATAGAAAAAGTTTTAAAATGGTTTTTGCGTATCGCGCGGACGCGTCGCGGCGTCGGTGTCGGCGGCGGCGTATCGTGTGCGGCGGGCGACGGCAACGTGGCGACTCGGTCGCGGCAGTACTGTCGGCGGCTGCACATCGCGCCGCGACCGGCTCCTTCGAAGTCGCCGCGTCTCACACCCGGCGCGAGGAGGGCCACTGCGCGCGCAGCTTCCTCGCGGACCAATCGCGCCGCGGGGGAGGGCCCGCGCGTAAGACGCACGGAAGTATATGCGAAGGCCTATGTACAGATGATAGCGGACAGGTGGTTTCGCGGCCGTAATTAGGCTCCTGATAACTTATTGCTACATAAATATGCTTAAACGCTGGACGATTAAGATAGCGCCCGGAACCATGTCGAAGTACCGACCCAACTCCCGGCTATTTCACCTACCAATTTACCTTTCTGCAATGTTATGTACTTTTCGGGTAAATTGTAATATTCCTGAATACATTTTAAGATATTGTAGTAAGGTTTAGCTTAACTTGTAAAATACGGCTAAGACATTTTTCTACTTTGTACTCTACATTTTAGGGCAATCTGACTGTTATTTTGTTTTAATACGTACCGGAATATAATTTAATTCAGGTTGGCACTTATCTTTAGGGCGGGGGCGGGTTGGGGGGTGACACGGTTTTCCTTGAATCACGTTATTTGAGGGACTTGCTTAGAGTGGTTATTATTTGATTCTAGCTGACGTAGAGTAGTGAAAACCTGCGGACAACAAAATAGGATTTATCATAATACAAAAAGAAAGTAGAGTTATCTCTTGTACAAAAACTTTGAAGTATAGGTAATTAGTATAAAATTTTAATAAAAATATTGTTTAGTATTTTTGGTATTAATTTAGTGTATTTTTATATAAACCTTTCATACCAAGTAACTTAAAATCCTAAATACATATAACATACAAAAAAGACAAATCTAAGTAGGTACCTACAAATAATATTATGTCAAACTATGAACTTGTGTTATTCCCGCTCGTTGTAAAACATCAATACCTATAATATTTTGCTTATTTGCCAACCTTGACCGAACTTTCGACCCTGGAACAAACTTAATGAAATAATTAACTTAACCGGGTCAATTGATGGAATTTCTGTTCTCTGGAAAACAAAGCTGATTTTCCCTAAGTAGATAAATACCTGTATACATTTAATGTGTATATGTGTTATTTAAAGGTTGTTGTCATTAAAACAACAAATGTTGTTATTTCTGTCTCAGAAATAACAAAAGACGGTCAGGTTTGAAATAATTTTGCCATCCAGGAGAAAAATATTTAAACACAGAAGAAAAAAATAAGTGAGATTAGACCTTATAAGTCAAATACAAAAAAAAATCTAAGAATTTTATTAAATGAGGCATAATACTAAAATAAAGGTAGGTTTTAATTTCTAATCTAGGTTCAATGACATTTTCTTTTCAGCCTCATCCATTTTCTATTGCTCACATAAGTTATCTGATGCTTTATTCTCATTAATTTAATTTGTAATACTAATAACAGCGTAATACTTACATATAAAGTTAACGTTAACGAAAAGTAGTTAGACACTGTTTCATAATGTTAAAGCAAGATCTTTTCAAAGTCCTTAGGTCGGAATGGTATCTATTTAATTGGATGAACATCGTAAATTAAAAGTCGACCGAGATTTCTAAAAGAAAGGTACCTGTAACTTCGCATATAAGTACGGATAAAACCGGCATTTCTCAAGAACACGGAAACAGTTCAGTAATATCCAGAAGTTTTAATGGTTTTCGGAATACACTTTGGCAGAAGTTAAGCTATTCGATGATATAATAAGTGTAACTTACGAACTTTTTTGCACTAAGTAATTCAGTTTTGTAGATAAGTAGGTATCTGAGACAAAAAAAATATAGATGTGGTTTTAAGATAGCTTCATATTATGTAGTTTAATATTTTCTAAATTCGAATATGTGTTTCCTTTTTTTATTGCAGGTCAGATATTAAAAGTTTGTATTTATGTATTATGTACAGGATCATAAGTCCAACATAAGAGTAAAGGAAAGTTTTTTTTTAATGCAGCATTTAAATAAAATTTGAAAGCAGTTTCTGAATTCGTCCGTATTCTGTTTTTTTTTTTTGTGTTCATATCTTCGGAATGGATAAGCCGATTTTGTTGATTCTTTTTTCATTTAACGTAAAATAGCGGTAATTTGGTACCACCATCAAGTTTGGCTCAGTAGTTTCATTTCGAAGTCGTTTAACCTATGGCATCATATTGGGTTGTATGTAAGCAGAAGATTTTTGTGATCCATTCCCGAACTAACATCGTCTTATGCGACTTATCTACTTACCTTACACTTTTCTATTAATAGATTTATATAATCTGCGTAAGTGCCAATTACAACCTGAGGTTACGTAGTAACTATTTAGTAATCTGTGCCTGAGGTATGAGAGCGGCAGGGTGGGGAGGTAAACAAAATACAATCGACGACGTGTACATTTTAGCGCCCTCTCCTGTTCACAATTCTTCACAACTTGAACTTCCCACATTACTTCGATCTGGTTCAAAATAAAAGAACTTCAGTAGCATTCAACATTTTCTTCCCCGTAATCTAAGTTTGACAAAGTAGGTAACTTCGTAATGAATGGTGAATTACAAAACCTAACTTAAGTGTATCTGCTTTCGATACCTACGGCTTTTTTTGCAAAAATCTAGAAATAGGTAAGTAGGAACTAATTAGTTGAAATAGGTCTGTTAATTTTGTCTTCTATTTGCCTACGGGCAGTTGTTCGCGGCTTCGTTTCTATAGATGTCGGTTATAGCTGCAAAGAAGTACCTAAACCTTCTGTAACGAATTCGGATTTAAAAAGCCTATGTGGCAGATACCTCCCCTCCAAATTCCATCGAAATCGATCCAGCCTTACGTTAAACCACTAAACAACATAAAAGGAACATAAAAGCTTAAATTTACAAGTATCGGCCCCTATTTATATGCTTTTAAACTTGAGTAGTAATAAAAAAATCCACAGCTCTTTCTATAGAAATGTTGATGGAAAATGCAGAGGTCTAAAAAAGTAGTAGATTGGAGATTAGCCTGCTGCAATTTCTTTAACAGAGAAAAAGTTCCTGTAAAGTTGTAGGTTCTGTCCTCAACTTCTCTTCATTCCATCGTCAAATTCTGATTGGATGTCATTAAAGCGCAGTAATTTCGATTTGGTCGGTTAAAAAAAATGTATTTCTGTTTAAAAGATAACCTCGTTACGGTCTGATGAATTGTAATTGTGTAAGCGTGTAACTGTGATTGTTTTACGATCATAAGTTACCAACATTTTAATTTATAAATCATGTTAACAATCACTTCCCAAATTAAATATACTTGCACCATATAATGTAATGTTGCTTTATGTAAAAGTAAATAGCATGATTCAATTTTAGATTTAGCTCCACTAATATGCTGAGAAAATGTCTCCACGCTTATGACCATTTTATGCAACATTATGCTTGTTCCATACCTGCCGCCTGCGAGTGACAAGTACTTATATGGTTTATTGATATTTATTCTACGCCTGGGTTATAAGTACTGTGTATGTAAATTAAATATCGGTTAAACCCCCACTATACAAGGTTTAAATTCAGTGAGGAAGCTGCTTTTTTCTCAAATAAATTGTTCCATTAATATTTTTACGAATTTTTACATATAGCACGGATAATTTTCTTTGAAAGATATGCAAAAAAAAGTCTTTATGCGGATTCAGTTTATTGTGACAAAATACTTAGATGTCCAATCAGTAAATTAATGGTAAGGTCTTGCGTGTCTATGAATATTTGACATTTTTCTGACAATGTCACTCCGCTTAATGTCAACGTATTGACAGTGAAGCATTCCAGGTTGTAATGTAATAATTCTAGCATACAAATTACTACTTAAAATTTTCGCTATTGCTTGTTTCGGCTGTGAAACAAAGAAAGTAGATTTCCCGTAATTTCATCAATTTTATAAATTTGCTATTTAGTCATCAATGACGTTTTGCAACACCTGAATAGTGTACGCGCTGTAACTTTTCATGATAAGTAAACAGTCGCTAGAGATATGTGTCTCAATGTTTTATATTAGTATTCATACGTAATCTTTAAGATTTAAATTACAATGGATCAAAGTAATCGCCAAAGGAGAAATGATTTAGATATAGATAGTTTTCGAAGTGAAGAGCCAGGGTTTGATAGAGCTCGTATGAGAAGACAATCCGGAGGCTTCGTGGATTTGGGCAATGAATCACAATATGGTACAGGTGGACACCAAGCTTCAGGAGCTAATGAAATTTTTGCAGACATACAGGTAATAAGTTCCTACAAACTTGTATAATGTGCCCTGCCCTAAATATAATGTTCTTATTTTATTGTAGTGCCTGCTGTGCAAATGTAAACAATTGCGTTAAGTTTCGAGTTTTGAGTTCACAATAAATTATATGAAGGTTAACAAAATAATGTTAATTTAAATACATAATCACATCCTTTTTTTTGCTTCATCCATGCTAGTAATAGTCTGATGAAGATAAAATTATAATAACATTGAAACTGGACTAATTTACGAATTTCATTTACTTTCATTTAACCCTATATTTGCTTAACAAAAGATGGCAATCGCTATAAACATGTAAATACTAATACCACACTTATCTAATCAATGAATGGAAAGATTTAAAAGAATGATATGCAATACTTCTTTTTCTAAGTGCTTGTGTACTTGTGTTTCAGGGTGATGTACCATGGTGGAAGTCAAACTTCTTCATATCCCAGCCAGTACTGTTTGGCACTTGGGATGGGGTGTTCACATCATGTCTCATAAACATATTTGGTGTCATTGTCTTCTTACGATCAGGATGGATAGTGGGACAAGCTGGCTTAGTAAATGCAATATTTATAGTGCTTTTTACAGGTATAATGCAAGACTTAAAATTAAAATAATACAGCTACAGCAAAAAATTAAAATTCACATTTAATTAAACAATGATTTATTTGATAAATTCAAGTCTATATTAAAGTATATTATCAGTTTGCAATCTATTTACATTAGACCTCACTACATACATACTTAACTGAGATGTTTCTTTTGCAGTTTTTGTAGCATTGATCTCAGTATTGTCAGCTGTGGGAATTTGTGAACGATGCAGAATAGAAAGTGGTGGAGTATACTTCTTGCTAGCCCACACCTTAGGGTCTAGGATGGGTGGAGCTCTTGGCATGATTTATTGTTTTGGTCAGGTATGAAATATAAATAAATTATTTTATTGTTACTTTCCTGATAATCAATAAAAAATATTCAAAACTACTTCAAATGGTTTCTTATGAAATCATTTATCTCAGAGTCTTGAAAAAGGTTTCAGTTTAGGTTCTTTTAGATTAATTTCCATTTATTCTTACTTGAATTTGAACAATTAGTTTTGTTATTTGTAAATAATCACTTCTGTTTCAGGCTGTTGGTTGTGCCTTAAATGTGTTTGGTTTTGGTGAATCAATGGCTGGTTTTGTCATTGATGACCCGCTGAGTGACACACACAAGTGGGTGTCAAGAGGCTTTGCTATTGCTGCTCTACTACTATTGGGTACCATAAATGTGGCTGGTGTAAAATGGGTAGTGAAGTTACAATTTGCTCTGCTCATGATCATAATGTTAGCAGCGTTAGACTTCTTTGTGGGATCATTCACCACTGTTCCTACAGATCCTCATTGTAAGTGTTCTAATAATTCAGTGACTAAATTTGATACATTAAAAAGCTATAAAAATTACCCAATTATAAATGACATTATTGTATTGTTTTTCTCTCTTCTTACAGTACAGCTTGAATTCAAAGGATGGCTTAGTGGTGTTGCAGCTAATAATACATGGCCAGCCTACCAAGATGGCTACACATGGTTCAAATGCTTTGGAGTGTTTTTCCCCACCATCACTGGCATATTAGCTGGAATAAATATGAGTGGAGATTTAAAGAATCCCTCTGTAAACATACCAAATGGCTCCTTGGCTGCAATTGGAACAGGGTATGTTAGATTAGAAAAATCCTTGAATTACACTTTTGCATTCATATGAGCATACATCTAAATACTGTTCTGTATTTTTCAGGACGTTTTTATACCTGATGTTCATAGTAACATTAGCAGCTACAGTTACCCGGGAAGGTTTGCTTAAAAACCTATCGATAACAGCCGATATTTCAGCTGTGACTGTTTTATTGCTTGCTGGATTGTATGTCAGCTCCATGAGCTCGTGTTTGGGCGCTATGTACGGAACACCAAGAGTGTTACAAAGCATTGCCAATGAAAAAGTTATACCAGGATTAGAATTTCTTGGACATGGGGTAAATATAAAAAAGGAAATATTTGTTAAGCAGCGTTCAAACCAAATGTTTAGTAACCTGCCCCCTATCAGAATTGAACTAAATTGTATTGCCATGCCCTAACTTTTTTGTACACACTTAGTTGGTAAGACTCATGATGAATCAAGATCAATAGGTAACATAAAATTATGCTCTAACAATAGTTTGCTGTCTATACATTTGGTTTAACGCGGCCTTAAGTAATGTAACTAATAACTCATCTATAATGCTAGGTAGTTAGTTGTATACCCAACCCAAATTCATCCATCAGATCATAAAGAAATAAAAAATACCGGCTATTACAAAATTGTGTTTTACACCTAATATAAACTAGTTTTAACGTTAGTTACTGTAATTTGAAGTAAAAGTTAAGTATGTACTCAAATAAAGTAGGTTAATTTAAAACGACGTAATACTCACTCACTTGGTTATAAAAAAATATTTTTCAAACAGTTTATTTACTTATTAGGAAAGGCAAGACCTTGTCTGATACTAGTTTTCGCGAAGGCTTTCAAGCTCAACTTCCACAATAGACTTATACCAAAGCATAGAAAACGAGTCAAATAAGTCTAGATAATGCCATGTTTATTTACAGAGAGGTCCAAACAAAGTACCAGTATATTCGATGGTGGTAGTTGCCGTGGTAACAGTCACATTCATCATAATCGGTGACATCAACCAACTTGCACCCATTGTCACTATGCCGTTCCTCCTCACATATGCTTGCATTGATTATTCGTACTTTGCTCTCGCTCAAACTTTTGATTTGCAACATAGACGCGAAATGAGGTATGATTTTTGTTTTCTTTTTTACCATTATACATTTCAGGTAAAACCTAGATGTATTATTTAAACCCTGCAATAATTTTAAGTTTGTGAAATGATCGAATACTATTGTCCTTCAATCTTACATATTAATAAAATTAAAAATTGTAAACAGGTATCAAGGTCATTCATCACAACGTGACACTCAAGTGTACGGCGCCACTGGAAGCGATCTGGATTTATTGTTCCCGGAAAGAATAAGGCATAAAAACGTTGGGGTAAGAGAGATTTTTTTTTATTTACTTTAAAAAAGTGGCGAAAATAAGAACGAGAGTCGTCAATACTTTTCCTACAATGTTAATAACAAATTAAATACATTTTTACTTTAGAACAGCATAATAAATACAGTTACAAGTAAAACAGTATAAACACCATTACAGTTAAACACAATTCCGCATAAATAAAACCATGTTATAAGTATATAATTATAATTAAATTTTCAAATTCTTCTAGGACTTCACACCTTCACCAACGGATTCTGCAATTATGAACGGACGGATGTCTAACGGAGACGGCGTTCGACGACCAAGTATTAGCGTTCATTCCAAAAACAAAAACTGGTACTCTCACCTATGTAACCGTTGGCTATCCTTTGTTGGGGTAAGTGAAAAAAGAAAAGAGATACTTAGTAGGTTCAGACTTAAGAAAAAAACCACCCGTCATTTATTTTATTTTCAGGTAGCAATAAAGTTACTGCTCATGTTTCTTGTCCATTGGGGCTACGCTCTCGGCTGCCTCATTATTTTGTGGTTGTTCTGGCTTTACATTGGGGCGGCGAACCCAGCATTGAAACCAGGAAGAGCATCCGAATTCCGCTTTTTCCATTGGATGAAAATTTCCTTCCTACAATTAATAGGGTAAGCTATTTTTGATAATAGAGTATCTACCATCGTAGACTATATTTATAACCCAACTGCGTCAGAAGGCATTAATATGCATGTACACTCTATGTTGACCTTTATATATGTATATTTCTTCAACTCTTTAAAGTTTTGTTAGGTACCAAGATTCGCAGTCGGATTTTGTCAGGTTTAAAAATTTACTCGTTCGTAAATGAGATGTGTAATATAAACAATGAACATAATAAAGTTAATTTCATTATTTTACGTCACAGAAAGAGGCCTTTAGAATACGAACAGTTGGTTGTGACCCCGGTGCATGCAGATATAACTCTAGAACAGGAGCGATTGAACGATGACAACGAAGACTTCGCATCACGCCGCCGCTACCATCAGTCCACTGCCCTTCAAAGCCATCTCGTCAGCGTCGATAGTTAAGGACTTTATGGCTTTAAAATATTGAGATTGCTACTTGTAAGCTTACACAATACGTCAATCAAAACTTGCTAAAATATTCGATCAAATAGAGCTCTTGTACTAAGTATCTTCAATTCCAGTCTTCTATATTTCCGACTATTATATTCTGCTATTTAAATTATCGTCTTCTGCAGACAATGAAGAATTCCAATATTCGGTTAAATTGTGATTATTAGGCTTATTATACACCTGCATTTATACTTTATACTTTTTGACAATTATTTTAATGAATACGATTTATAAATTTCCTAATGAAAACATGAACTACTTATTCTCATTAAATTTTTTAATATACTTTCGTGACTAGCTATCTACTTGACGCTTTTTATATAATGTTTTTAAGATTTATTTTTACTTATAGTAAAATTTCCGCACAATAATAAGTACCCTAGTTATTTCAGGAAAAATGTTCTAAATGATTAACGACATCGCGTCATTAAACTGCTGATAAACTATCTAACAATATTGTAACGTATGACTGATCTAAGCTGTACATAACAATTTATTTTGTAATTTATGTCCCCACTAGAATTTGTTAAGATTTAAATTAAGAAATTATTAATAAAGCTATATATTTATTATAAATTGTACTCTACGTTTGTAAGATAATATCTAATTGGACCATTTTATTAATAAATTATTTTTATATTTTTATTATTTTTACATTTCAATAAAATAAAGACTAAAAATATACTAGAACAGTGTTCTACACTCCTGGAAAAATGCAATCGCCCACTACTAAATCGAAGTGACTGAATTCAAAACGATTTTTTCAATCAGTTAAGTAATTTAGTCTGTGCAACTAAAACGTAGCCTAGCGTTACATGTGCCCCTAATTACCTTGTTGTACCTTTTGGTTTAAGCATGTTTTGGCAAATATGATTTTATCGAGCAAAAAGATCTGCTGCTCTGTAGAGACAATGTGCATGACTCATTCTATTACGCCGCGCTAAGCAAAACACGGTTAGAACATTTTCTTTAAGCCCTAATTTCAAGGGTGGAAAGATACCGATATGCTGTCTGATATCTATATGATATTTATGCATATGCTAGAATCTATAGAACTGCGAAACAGATTCTAATGCAGTGATACGAGTGATAAAAGAGTAAGCTTCTACGAAATTATAAAAAAATAAAAAGGTATTCAAAAGAATTATGATTGAATTAAATGTCACAACAACACTTATTTACGAATCAAGCTCCGACGTTCACTCTAAAACTTGTATAGAAATGTGTACAACGAAATTCTGTAGTGCATAGAATAACTGCATCGAAGTCGTGTGGAGCCGGGATAGTTTTTTAGTTTTTAGTAACTAAAAGGGTTAATACACTCTAAGAGTCTATTATTTTATCAGCGTTTTTAGGAATTCGATCTACCTACTCTTGACCTACTCTTTGATAAAAAAAGACATTTATTAATTTTTAATGAACAGGTAAAATATAAAAATCTAAACTGTATATTTAATCTGTATTATGACGACTTATTTCATAGCTGTCGCTGTCTGTGGAGATTTACAATCTGTGGTAAAAGAGCACAGACAGAGACAGACTGTACTCTCTCAAAAAAAAATAGTACAGCATTATTGCAATAGCGTGTTGCTGAGAAAATATATTTTGAGAAATTCAAGGCACAATAAAACTATATTTGTGATGTTATTAATTTACTGATATCGGTAAAGAAGAGAACTAGTGAATTCTTAAAATGGCTGACGATTTAAGAAATTATAAATTGCAACTACAACAGGTCAGAAACATATTTATCGATCATTATTTATGTCGGGGCTTGTCTTTGTTGCATTTTGTTATGTTGTTAATTTTGATCGTTCCAGGTGGAAGCAGCGTTACTTACGGATGCTCAGAATGAGGAGTTGCTGAAATTAAAAACTGACTTGGAGGAAGTAATAGAGTTGACTCAAGATCTTATAAAAACTCAAGATGGTGACTCCAAAGTTTCTAATATTCATGGTTCTAGTAATGATCATGATGTTACAGCTTCCCTGTTGGCGGCCGAGGATGACGAAACCACGCACAAGTTCTTTTCAAATTGGCAAGTTGGTGAAAGATGTCTAGCTAAGTGGAGATCAGATGGACAGTGAGTAAAATTTATATTGGTTTTCTTCAACAACACGACCGGTTATCCTTCCGAGAACCTGGAACCTTGAAAACATTAGTTAGCATGCATATTCACTAATACATTTAAAAGAATACATATTGAAATTGCTAATTGCAAATTTACTGAAGTAAAAGACAATTAAAACCAATCATTATCAGGAATGTATTAATTGTAAATAATTATAATTACCTGGATGATTAACAATCCTTGCGATATTTGCATGTGTTAATTATGTATGTCTATATTTTGTTATAATTCAAAAAAAGAAGTATTCCATTTGAATAAGTGATGTCAGATCTGTTGTTACACAAATACATTAAAATTCTTTTTACCAGATACTTTTTACTTTTCATATGGAAGTAATGGTTTTCATAACCAAAAGAAAGTAACCAATATTGATCAAAAATATAATATTATAATAAATACCTTCAAGTGATCTGATATTCTAAACCTAATTGTTTGTGAGGATGGATGTCTGTTTCTTTTTTCATGCTTAAAACCACTGAATGTTTGGATGAATGAAATTTGGCACAAAGGTAACCTATAATCTATATTCACATACCATACACACATTAAGTTGAAATTACAGAGTACAGATTGTCAATACTAAATTACATTTATTAATACAAAACACCATGATACTGAATGTTCATTAATAAAACAATGTGTCTTTTTAGATTCTATGAAGCTCTTATTGAAGATGTTACGGAAGAAAACTTAAAAGTAAAGTTTGATGGCTACAGTAGTCTAGAAGTAGTATCTGTTAATGATGTTAAGACTTTGCCAGGCTCAGGCACTAAGAGACCACACAGCGGAGATGAAAGCAAGTAAGTTAGAATCATGTAAAATTATAATATCTAATTACCCCTTTTTAATGATGTTTGTGTATCTTATTGTTGTCCAATAATAATAATGTCCTGACTGATTTAGGCTAGGTGGCTAGTGTTGCTAGCACTTGTGCACACACATTTGTGCCAAGACAGGTGCTCTCTCTGTCCCCTTATTCTAATATCTTCGCTAAAACAGCTTTTTCAGTGTTTGATACAGAATATTTCAAATACTCCTGCTTTTATTTGACACTATAAAAATGCTTTTTTCAATCTTAAGCTATTGTTGTTTATTTACCTCTATGAAGAAATCTTTAACTTATTCTTATTACAGACATGGAAAAGGTTACAACAGAGAATACCTGAAAAAGAAAAAGCAGAAAAAACAACAAAGGTTTAAACAAATTGAAGAGGAAAGAGAAAGTGAAAAGAACAAATGGCTCTCATTTCACACCAAAGCTGCCAAAAAACCAGGTGTTAGGACTAAGAGCATTTTTGCTTCTCCAGACAATTTAACTGGCAGAGTTGGCATTGGCACTTGTGGCATATCAGGAAAACCTATGACTGAGTACACACCAGGAGAAAAGTGGAAGAAAGGAGGATAATAAATGTGAAATGGTGGTTAGTATAAGTTAGACTTACTAAATCCAACACTGTGCTCCAAACCTGTAGTTCTACATAACTGGAAGGGATTGTGTGATTTATGTACAAAAACTTGAAACAGGATATCAGATTTTCAGATATTGCAATAAATTGTGCCCATACACATTAATGAATTCATGTAATAAAACACTTATGGTTATATATATGCCTTTTGTATTACTCATTTGAATGTTACCTCATAATATATGTTACATTAAGCGCCTGTTTCACAATCACTGAGTAGCCGCTATCTGGCAGATAAATTGAAAAATTTGACATTGCATATGAAAAAAACTGTCAAGTAATTTAACGGAAACTTATGTAGCGGTGGTGAAAGAGACCCTAAGAGTAAGAACTCCCTTTTAGTTCTTAACGATTTTGTTTTCTTTTTGTAAGTACATAAAAACATGATGGACAGTCATCGCAAGCCACCCACGGTTGTCCTGAAAATAGAGGTCATTGACTTCTTTACTCCTTGACGCTCGTAAAAGTTTACGATATTTGTCTCTTATAGACTTGTTGTCCGCACCCTATAACCCCTGACCTTTGTTTCACTAAAATCTTTAAAATCCTATTTAATGGGAATTGAGTTTCTTACCCCATTGAAAGCTCATTGCTGGGATACGAATGTTAGATTTCAAAATTACTTATTCAACATCACTTCGTCATATGGACCCGATTGCTGTAGACCTGATTTATAAGTAAGTATATCATAATATATGTGGCAATGCCTGAGGATGCTTTTTCACGCAAAGTCAGAAGCGATTTAAAAGAAATTGGCCGCGCATCTAAATCAACCTGAATTAACACATTGGATACCTGCTGTCTACGGAATGAGGGTGAAACAGCCGTAAATCGCGGCGCTAAGCTTGTAATAAATATACTTAATAGGTTACAGGATTCGTTTTCCGGAACACTTTTAAAAGGTTCCGTTCTATAAACGTAACCAGTGTACATGTGTACAACATGAGGCTCTCCAAACAGGGTAATAATTATCCATGTCAATATGTAACTCCAACTAAACAAAGAGTTAAAATTAAAAATATTGACTTCGGCGTTCAAGATTAAGGGTATGGACCTTAATCTCTTCCTCTAATCGCGGGTAAGGATATTTTACGTGTACATATCGTAATTAGATGATATGGTAGCAGCAGCAATATGTTACAAGGAAGTATGGTTTCCAGTCGCTCATGAACGAACGTAATGAAATCGAATCCGACACGAATAAAACGCAATCAAACGCAGTCATGGCTTTAATCCGACTGTAGATTATATTTTATATTGCTGATATTTATTTTTTCTTAATCAATTTAGTTGTACCGCGTGGATAAGAGTAGGTAAGGTTATTCCATTCAAATAGTCTGCTTTTTTTTGGTACCAACTATATACGTGTCTGTCTACCTATCTACTTAAAAAACCTAAACAATGTAAGAGCTATTAACACAATTACATGTTTATATAAATATTTATGCATAGTCTGTAGTGGCAATGAGTTTTGGATTTCCTCCAAAGAACGGTGTTATCCATTGCTGCTACGTAGGTAAGTTGATCACGCAAACTGTTATCAGATCGATTAGCGACGTCACGCGTCGGTGGATCGCTCGCTTTTCCCAGAAACCAAAAACGCTCGTTAAAAGCCCATAGTGATTAAACGAAAGACAGTGCCTGTGCTATAACGAGTCTTCCTGTAATAGTTGGGTAGATATAAAAACAACTTTTCTAAAATTCAAGTTCTTCGAATGCTTCATCATAAAGACCTAAGATTGCTATCTGTACCTACACCTAATCGATCAATATTGCCAAATAGTGGACATTATCATTTTTACGCTGGCAGTTGAGGCAATGCCCGGAAGGAGGGACATAACGAGCACTCCAAGTATTCTGTAAGTTTTTGTAGACATTAGCGGTAAAACACTTAAACAACTAAGTATTTAACTATATAATTTCCATGCTCAAAAATAATCACTCTACAAGCAATATTTTTTCTAATCTAATATTACGAGATCAAACAGGTCAGATCAACAGAGAAATCAAACCAATTTCCGTTAATTTTCCTGGGGGCGAGCTTGTTAGCAACTTCCCCAACTGCTCCAGTCTTACTTTTAATTAAATAAACATAATTACACTTTATTTTCAAATTGTATTTGTTACCGTTTTAACACAGCTAGATACATACAAAGAAAATAATTTAGGCTTAGGTACAATCAATCAAGATACCTACAATTATTTTGCTATAGGCTGTAGGTACCTACTTCAAGCAGGCACTGATAGTCGTTTTATTATATGTAGGTAAGTAGTAATTTATGTCATCAAAATAAGTAGGTATGTATGTCAGACATCACGGGGATTGCCTCTTTGATCTTGTGGTCGAAAACAACACTTCTAACTGCTGAGTTTGAAGGTTTTGGGTTTGTTTTCCAAGTTTTGTTTCGGGTCAGTGCTCATTCCCAATGATGCGCTATTTGTTATTCGCTTCGGTTTCACATAAGGTTGTTTATGTTAACATTTACTTGTTACTGCGGATATTTGAAAGCTTAGGCACCTACCACAAATTTGTTGCTTACCTATTTGTTACCAACTATTTCATATTCTTAGCTAATTATATTATCTATTTGTACATCATTCATTATGTAGGTAATACAAAGATATATTATATCCGGACCATTATTAACCCATGCTCACAGGCACCGGATTTATAAAGTACTAGCTGTTGCCCGCGACTTCATCCGCGTGGTTAGAACATATAGTAAGTTAGGATTTTTTGAACGGAAGCCCTCGAATATGAATAATTTTTCCTGTTTTTTCCACATTTTCCATTGTATCTTGGCTCCTATTAGTCGCAGCGTGATGGTAGGTATATAGTCTAAAACCTTCCTCGGTGAATGGTCTATACAATTTAGTATTTAGTATTTCCTGCGACTAGCGCGTTCAAACAAACAAACAAACTCTTCAGCTTTACATATTAGTATAGATTGTTGCAATCGGTTTACATTGCTTAGTCCGTTCTAGGATTTTGCTTCATATAAAATTGTGACGGATATGCCAGCCATATGGGGTGATGGAGTTAACAATGTTATCTTAATATTACTTCAGTAAATTCCGTTACCTAAACACGAGAGCTACGGAAATTTTACTGCATTATCACTCAAACCGTAAACCCATATCATACCACTCATACTATGATTCTGCTTATGGAACACAGATAACAATGAAAGATTTTCAATAGTCCTACGATTATGTGGAAACTCAAAAGATCACACCTATCCACCTTCCTAATCCGTTTATTTGCCTAGCTTTCATACCAAATTTGTTATTAGGCAAAATAATTTAAATAAAAACCGTATAGAAAAGAAAAGTCACCAAACGTATAAGTATATATTTATTTAGAACTGCATAAGACTGTAAATTTTTCAGGATTCAGATAACAATGCCTACGTGTAAACAAAACCAAAATAATACGAGAAGACGTAACAAAAAGGCAAAAAATATGTCAAAAATGCGTTCATACAAAATATACCTTTCGAACATACTCTAGTTTTACAAATATAACAATGAACGGATACTCGCGCTCAATAACATTGATGGATTAACCGCTTTGAATACACGTCAGCCTCCGCTGTAAAACAAATCGTGTCCGTGGCATTCATAAATATATATAAAATAATACATTTCACTATGAAAGCGCGCTTCACAAAGCCACCAGTTTGAAAAGTATCGTCAAGCCTCCAGTCATCTCTTGAAGTCTTAGGTACTTTTGGGCAAAGATACCTGCGGGTGAACCACTCGCTTTTCAGCTATTCCGACAATGTGATAACTTGATAGCTGATTGATGACGATCACACTGTAACGACAAAGAATACAAATGTATCATAGCCTGCATTCTTACTCGTACATCTTTATTTGATTAAACTAAGATGATGATGAAAATTACAAGGGCACATGAAATATCACCTGGTGACAGACAGCAGAGCCTTGGCTATAAGGTTCCGTTTTACCCTTTGGGTGCTGAACCCTTATAAAAATGTGTATTGTACAGGAAGGTAGGTAATTATGAAAACTATCTTTGAAAGCGACATGAAACGTAGTTCATACTAACTACAGTTTAATTCCTCATCTAACAAATCGGAACACTGATCGCAAGATAGCGTGTAACCTAAAACTAAAGTTAACCCCTCCTTGAGTAACATGTACTGTAGCTTTAGTTCGTTCGGACTGCAATTAGTCGTCGTTTGATTATCGGATTAGTGTAATCACAGTGCAACACAGACTACACGTAACTTTTACTAATAGGTTACTAATATACGGCACGCGCGTAGGCGTTAATGTAAGCAAATCAGTCATGTGCGCCTCGATGTTTACAAATACAAGCCGTAAATTAGTACCACTTCAATTCAAACCGTAACTACGCCATCATATTTTACAGTTATTACTTTTAATCTTTAAATAAAAGACTAGGATATCAGTCGTAGGCATCATCTTCATTACTACATACTTACCTACATTCATATTGCGTATTTGTTTTGTTTTTACCAACCCTCTCAAAACTCAGCGGCTGTTTGCATTTCTGTCCCGCTGATCCCCTATAATGGAGAGACAGTGTTACTTTGGTGGTTTTAGCCTCTTATACTCTACCGCTTTCCTCAGGGAATAGGGCGGAAAAGCATTAGAATTTTCCTGGGCAAATAAGCCATTAAATTTATAATTACTTATTATACCTGCAGACCGAAAAGTAATCCCGTAAGTAACTCTAAACACCACTCCGGTTATTATTACCTATTGATCTGCAATAAGAATTGGGAAATATCTTCACTAACAACAAGTTTATTTCGAGAGATGCGTTGAAGTATGTAGGAATGAACCACACAATATGTCAGCAACTTATCTCTCGGGCCGAGTCGTAAACCTCGGCTAAGAAAAGGGTTACTGATGTTTTTGTAGAGCTACGTATAGCTCTGACCCTGCTTATCTAGTACCTACCTACGGCTTGTATCAAATCTCCTCACAAGAATGTTCAGTCTGTGTACATTGCATTCGTTATTGATATAAAAAAATTGCAAGTTATACATTCAATTATTGGGAAGCATGTTATGTTAATTCGATGATGATTTAAATACCTGTAGTGTTTAAATTTATAGTTAGAAAAAAATATTTTCAATAGAACATCACGCCGACTTTTCAAGAATATAAAAATTCAAGTCAGCCAATTCATGAGCGCTACGAGTGCTACGAAACTACGCAGCGAGTTGATTATGGTCATTTTACAAAAACCACGAATGATTATATCATTATCAGTAATCGGGCAGTCTTTTAAAACAGGCCTCCAGTCGAAAGTTTCCTCTAATCAACTTCATTATCAAACCTTTGTTACAGAGGAAGGCGTTTAGCCAAAACTCTACGCTAGCGGCTAATAAAGTCCCTCCATCGAACAACTGCTTTCACCATTAGCTGGGTAATACAAAATTAATTTTAATCTTTATTACACTTATTATCTCATCTCCAATTATCTCGTTTCCAATTATGCTTTAGTGACAACTAAGGCTAAACAAGACTTTCGATGACTTTATCGGTCATAATTACCTATTACTTTAAGAATGAAAAGTTAGTAATATTTTAAAAGGTTTATACATTTTTAATTATTTAATCAAGATAAGAAAATTTTAGTAGGTAAGCAATTAATTATAAAAGCGCGGACTTTTAAGTCCGTAACTTAAACAGCTAGGTTGCGCTACGACTACGACCACAACGCGTGCGATACAACTGTTACGAGCGTTATTATTATTCTGTTACATACACAAAACGTAGAAGTCAAATATTTCAACTCCCTACAGCTGTACATCGCTGTAGATAGGACGGGGGTCAGTCCCATGAGGTTTTCCTTTCTCTATTAACACATTTTTTGTAGAGCACACAAACTTGGGTAACACATGCGATTGTTTATTTTGGCACACAATTTATATAGTCTACTTAGGTAGCTATAAAAAATGTTTCTCTTCTTTTAAATATTTTGTAGGGACCTCCCAGCTAAATAAAAAATTTGCCCGCCTAAGTTATTTGCTAGTAACTTTTTATGAAACTGTAGGTACGTAATCTCGGCTTGAATTGAATCACAATATTAAATATGTAGGACCGACCTGAGTTTTCCGTTCAGGAAAAAATTCACATGCAGGTACGATGACCTGGATCGTCAGAGGTGGCCAACAATTAGAATTAGAGGAGTGCGGGCGGCGGCGGCGGGCGCTGGGCGGCGGTGGTGGTGCGGCGGCGGTGGCGGCGTGGTGGCGGGCGGCGCGCGGCAGTCGGCGTCCGCGGGCCGCGTCAGTCGCCGCGCGCGCGTGCCGAGCTCATGAGTGGCGGGGATTATGGTCCGCGCCGCACGAGCCGCCCGAGCGCCCCGAGCGCGCCCGCCGGCCGCCGCCAGCGCCGCCTCCGCCGCCGCGCCGCGCCTGCACCACACCACCGTCTACAGCGCCGACACCATAACGCACGCTATTACACGTCTCACGTCTACCGGAATGTAAATATTTATGGATGTCAGTTTTCAGTTGTTTAGATTGGCTGTGAATTTTAAGGTACGTAACTAATGTCTGGTGTTTCGATTTTTGCACGACACGTATTTAGAGAAACGATTGTGTCGATTGATTAAACTAAATGGGTCGATTATAAAATTAAATAAATAGCATGTCTGTTCGATATCGCATTGTGCTTTGTGCCTTTGTATATAATTGCTGACTATGACTTCGATTTTAATGGCGTTCGAAGTACCCTTCTATATTTGGATCGATAGTTTACCATTAAAGGTAGGTAGCATTAGTCGAACAGATTTTTCGCATTACATTACGTGATTAAAATATGACGGCGGCAAGCGACAGTGCGCCGCCGCGAGTACGCCAAATTGATATTCATAACAATTGACAGCCTTCATAAAGTTTAATTAATTATCACAAACCTTTATATTACGTTGTAGGTTTATTGATAGTAGATTTATATCAAATATTATATTTTCTGCTTAATATTTATTTATTACATTTTATTGGGATGTGTTATTGCTGGATATTTTAGAGCTCTGTATTAATTAAAATAAAATCAGCAACACTGTTTAAATGCTATGGTAATATAAAATATTAAAGTTTACTTAAGAAATTGAACTGCCGAGGTAAAGATAAACAGGAACAAACAAATACTACATACCAACGTGACTCTACATAACCCACACAACTACATCGCTGTCTTTGTTTCTTCGCCACACGAATTAGCAGTAATAGAGTTATGAATTTGAATCACAAAAGCATTACATAGCTAAAAATAAAATTTTCATTGTTATTTAAATAACATTATTCATTCATTGGCATAAAATGTTTAGGTGAAAATGAAATCGACAAGGCGTGTTCGGGTACATGAAGATGCTATACGCCATAGGTAATATATTACCCTTTATTTTCTTTTCGTAGACCTTGCGTAGACAAGATACCTACCTACCTGTTTATTTATTCTACCTTAGTTATTTTTGTCCTTAGATAAATTATACTCTTTAATAAACTATAAATCTTCAAAATAATTCTCTCGCCTAACTTCTACCTAAATAATTTTATTTGCTTCAGTAAATAACTAGTTAGTGTAAAAATATAAATTACAAGCTAATAAGTGTTTACATAAAGAGTACCTAATCCTATAAATAAGATCAATATGATTAAGCTAGGACTTCATTGACATGATTACATTAATTAAATGTCCTTAAATAGTTTCTAAATGTTTCCGTCCCATGTGTCGGTTCCATTTAATTACGTAACTGGACATCATTATGTAATCAGTTACAATCAAAATAATAGATAAATTTGAAAAATCTCCTAAAATAAAACTTAGTTTTTGTAAATGTTTTATAACAAGCAGATTATATCTGTGTTCCAGAAACTTGTCCATCTTTTGTAATATATATTTACGTAGCTAAATTTAACTATGTATATAATAGAACTATTATTAAATTTCTAACTTCTGTAATATACTGTTTAATACCGTAAGGAAATAATACTTTATCTGTCACTTAAATATTTAATAGAAACTATCAAATTTCAATTGGCATAATTTCAATTGAACTTAACGGAAATGTAGGTACCTACTGAATGCCTCGAAACCTGGGTTTGAACACACTATTACCTACAATACTATTCTATAACTTACAAACGCACATTTCCTGGTCACTTTCCCTGTTAGCACTCTACTGTATATAATACAAATTTGTGGCGTTTTTAATACACAAAACTAATCCAATCACAAAGTGCATAACAAAAGTTAGTAATATTTTAACATATAAAATCAGACAAGCAAATAATTAATGAAAACGTGTCTCTCTTTAATCTAGTTTTACGTAGTCTAATTTACTAGTTCCATCTATTTGGAGATCGCATAGAAAGATATCAGTAATTTTGATTAAAAAAGCACTTGTTCCGTCAATCACGATATTACGGTTTTTATAAATGTTTTAGTCAATTAAAATGGCGTGAATAGTAACAATAAATAAATATTCAACTCTCCGTGACATGTAGACATAATAGCTCTATGAACGTCATTCGATAGCTGATAGCTTGCATGGATGAAATACAAATAGAATATAAAATGTGGAATATACATTTAGGAGAGCGCAATCATAATCTTTTTACTCGTTAATTTTTTTGCCTACTGCATCACTTAGTAGAAATGAGTACAATGTAAACTTATCACTGTATCAAGTAGTTACATTACAGAGAAGAGTGCTTCATATGTAAGTTAAACATAACAGACAATTTTCAATCTCAAAAGCATCGTACTAATACAAAGAAACGTTTTTACAGATAATTAAAATATAATTGGCAATTTTTTAATGTCAAACTGTCATTTAAAAAGAAGTTCCCTGTATCGAATAATTGGTAGCATGTAGCCGTAGGGTGGAGAAAATAAAAGCCATTTTCAATCGACTCTTGAAATAGCTACTTTAATTAATTGTACTAACCTGAAGCTGTAAGTCACATGAAACCGTGAATTAGTTCGTTCAGCTCTCGGAGCACGTGGTTAACTACACAGCCATCTTATTTGTAAATGATTAACTGGTGAGCGGTTAATCGAAATTCAATTGGCGATGAGCAATTTATTCGCTACAGGTATAATTTATCGACGTACGTTCGTAGAGGTTCCGATAAAAAAATGTACAATCAATAAATCTCTGTCAATATAGTTAAAAGTGTGAAGCTAAACCGTTTTCTTTTAAGTAGCATCGTTGTAACATCCTTCGTTTCAAACACATTTTGATCTAGTTGAGAAGCTATGTCGTTTCAGATTGTGTTTCACTCAGCCTCAGTTCAAAGTAGAAGGAAACGTTCAATGGCGACCCCTAGCTTTAACTCGGCCATAGGAAAATAACTCTTTCAGTGAAAACTTTCTCGAGCAATCGATCCTATTGCCAGTTGAGATACGAGCACAATCAATTGTTGTCCATTTTGAATGGACTTGTTCCGTACTTATTTAAACTTTTGTTGTGTTTTCTCCTTATAGATCACGCCTTACTTTATTCATAAAGGCTTGTCAATGTTCCCAATGTAACTCTACGCCCATTATTTGTCTATTATCCCTATTTTCTTTTTAAGACAAGAACACTTTACATCCTCGGTAAAGTGAGTATGTACATAGTTAAAAAAACTAATTTAAAATGATTGCACACGAAAACCTACATAGGATAGGTAGGTACTCTAAACATACTTAACCTTGCGGAGCTTATAGGTATTGTCTGGCTATAAAAGGCCACATCGTAATAACAGCATGACTGCAAACAATTATTGCGGGCAAGCACAACGTGGATATCTAATATAATTTATGGATAGTAAAAATAAGATTGGATCAAAACGTGATCCCTGTGGAGAACACCGGCACGAGGTCATTACAGCCATTGACTCGTATCTGTTTTATCACTACCTACGCCTTGACTCTGTTCCCTAATGTATAACTACAGATAATAATCTATTATTTTCACCTTTTTGTAGTTTCCACTAATAACATGGTTTATTTTACGACAATGCTGACGGAGTATTTTTTATTCTTTGACAAATCATATCACGATAGATAAGTATGAACAATGTGTTATATGAATACAACAAACTAACACAATTGCGATGCGACGAAAGGCTTACATTGAATGCAATAAAATGATATCTGTCGTTCAGTCCCCTGCGGGCCCTGCGAGGTGTGCTGACCTACATGTACGCATAGCACATAGGCCACACAGGCCACATAGTCTGCACATGACGGCGTCGAATCCCTCGAGATAGGCGCACACCTTAATACTATTAATCATACAACATGGCAAGCCAATACAGGGCCGTGTATGTTTTGTTACAATGTATTGCTTAAGTCTATAAGATCTATCCCGTCAAACTGAGTCATTGACAGAGTGCTCCACGTACGTATCAGTACCGGAAATTCCCGAAAAAAAGTCGATCCAAAGAATGCATGAATGCTGAATTTCCGTTAATTTTATTATATTAACTGGACTTTAATAATACTCTACTACTAAAACTATTCACGTACTTAAAATAAATCACAAACACAATAATCTTGAAAATGCTTATTGCAAGAATTCCTCTACGCCTAAGCACATTTATAATATTTAAAAACTTCTTCGCAAGCATTATCGACTTGCCCAATAAACAACAACATATGCACGCATAAATTCTGTGAAACTCATTTAGCAGCAAGGCTAATTTTCACGCCAAGGTAATTAACTTGGTAGGTATACATGATATTATATTCATCGTAAGCAGAATTAAGGGGGAAACTTTGACACGGACTTTGATGTCGGCTTAGGCAAGTATACCTTCTTCGTCTTATAACGTCTTGTTTAAGCATTAAGATGTCATTCACCAACAAGGATTACTCGTTTATCTGTCTGTCTTAAGTGTATTTTATAAGTGTCTCGGTTTATTGTAACACATTTGAATACACATAGCAATAAAAAGTCGAATGAGCCCATTTCCCTTGTACAAACGGGTGATGTTGTAGGTAACTACTACTAGAAAAAAAAAACTATATTTAAGTAAGCACCTCTGAATAAATTTGTGCTGTTAAATGTCATGAAAATTGCTTTTACTTAACCCATAATGGTCCCTTATTTCGTATGCTCAATTTGACATTGAGGTCACGTTATAATACGTTTAGTGCGGAATATTCACACAATATCCCTTGGAGAGTAACTAAAACTCCTCTATACGTAAATCACTACAATAAAACACTTGGTAAATCCATTTGGCATTACAGCAGAAAATACGACATACATCTACATGCTTTAATAGACAGGTTGGCCAAGATTGAGTGCGTGTGTAATCTATCTATGAAACAAAGCTCTCTGTCTAATGCATAAAGTTCTTGCAGATATTACACGGCGTATATTAATTAGAATTTGATTACAATACTGGAACTAATCTATAGTTGTGCTACTACAGAGCGCATAATATTTTACACATCGGTTACAAAAACACAGTTAAGTATTTGTAGGCACATCCGTTTTCACGCTGCATAGGCGTAATATAAGTATCATTGACTGAACTCTGTATTAATAGCAGCCGATATTGTATTCAATTTGAATCAATTATTTTTATTACAAAAAATTGACGTATACAATAATTATACAATTAAATCACAATAATATAAACATGACTCAGACAAAGTATTTCATTTGAACTTAGTTTTTTATTATAGCTAACATAACGTATTCGTAAATGGTAGCAACTATCCAATTTTGCGAAATGAAAGCTGGCTCGCAGCGGTTGTAGCTAGAAGTGATACGATGTTGTGGGTAGGACGTCTCCCAGCGGCGCGCGGAGCGACGACGAGAAGGCAAGTTTATCGTCGCGATTTCATCGCTTTTCCGCCGTGTTGATAAACGAAACCGTAGTCGCGCCAAGAACAGAGTATACAAAATGCTAGTTAACTGTAACTTACGATGTATGGCACACTGCATTTATCACTATATGTTAATTGTCGCTTATGTATGGTAAAAGTAACTGTAGTAATCGTTTTTACTCGCTTTTAGACCGTTTTATCTCAAATTGTCACAGATTGTGTTCATAAATATTGTGGTAAACTTAGATCTATGTGTAAGGAAAGCATTTTTGAATGTGTGTTGTGTATTTATATTTGCTTAGTAGTTATAATATTACTAAAACGATGGTTTTCTGTTTTATATTTTGTCGTGCACAGAGCCAGCAAAATTGTTTTCGAGCAAAGCACTTCGAATTTCCACGGCACGCGATTTTATTGAATTTCATTCTGCAAAAAGCAGTTAGCGCTGCAAAGGGAAATTTCATGTCAGTATTTTTAACTAGATGGACTTATTACAAGGCAGCTGCTAACTTTATTACTCTCTGCAGCGTGTCGACAATAATATGTCGCTTTATATTGCATTTACCCTGAAAACTACCGCCTTATTGGAGCACACTCTTGCCACTTACTTTGGTATTATTCTTCCTTCCTCTTCTTCACTACTCGCTACAAAGTTTAAGTCACATACACCATGAACTACAAACACTTGTCCATCTTTATTTCCAATGCACAAGCCTTCACAGAAAGCATGATACTCGCTCTGAATTAACTTACTTAAATAGATCCTGCAATTAAAAGTTCTATAAGCTCTATTAAGTACTCGACCTAAATCAAAGAAAATACTAATTTACATTTCCCTACTGTGTTTTTTATGGGACTAATATGTACACTCCTTAAATAATGTAATTAAAAAATTAGTCAGTTTATGCAAAAATAACTCCATAATTAATACTTGTTACATTCTACTAAACCAAAATCTCCACGAAGCAATCTATTGCGTTATTTTGTAAAGTTGCCATAAAAAGTGGAACCAGATTAAAAATTTAATCGTCTTCTGGTACACCCGAAAGATTTGTATTTGATTATTAGATATCATAAACAAATATTACTCATACCACATGATGAACAAATGAAACTTGGTAACAAGAGTAGAAAAGTGATTTAAATAAATAACTAAAATTATTAAATGAATATAACTAGACTCTAAACCTCCTCACTAATATAACTAACGTGTATGAGTAGTAAATCTGAGGCAAATAATGTAAAAAATATATTAATTTGACGTTTTGAGAGAGTTAATAGTGCCAGTAAGGAAAGATGGACCACGCAATGGATTAAATTGCTGTCCTTATTACAGGTCAATGAATAATCCCAATAAATGAGTTCTTGGTTTTGGGCACATGGTCTGTCATTTAGGGTGGAGTATGATGTGGCTCGGTTGAGCGTAGTGGCGGTGTGCTTGGTTGCAGTGAGTGTAAGAGTGGCGGCGACCGGCTGGCGACGCCGCGGATGTCGCTGCTTGGCAAACCGCTCAGCTACCGCGCCACGCGACGCGACGCGCGCTACCGCCGCCTCCAGTCCAAGTTCTACAATTTCCTCGAACGGCCCAGGGGCGTCAAGGCTGTCCTCTATCATATGATCGTGTAAGTGGCCCTCGAACAACTTATTTTAATAGTCCAATATCAGAAACAATAAATTTGGCGGCAGGTAGTACGTGCGTTATATTAAACAGATGACATTACAAATCGCATTTGCCTTTTTCGGAATCAGAATATTAATAGGTACAGGTATCTATTTATATACATTACGTGATAGAATAAGTTTTTTCTTACTTATAACAATATCTACAAAATACGACAGTAGTTTGTAGTTTCAGTAACAGATAATTTAAATATCATCTATACAAGGCTCCAATCTCTATTTAGTTGTTGTATTTTTGTCCAAAATGGTATATGTGTTAGTTAATATTCATATAAATACGCAAATTGATATGAAGCTGTAGACATAGTCTGCCAAAAGGAAACGACTCTCGACGAAAATTACTCGAGTGGCAGTTTCAAACGAATTATCGTTCGTATGCCGTGTAATAAACGGGACCTTTACACACGACTGTAGCTACGTAAACAGAACAGAGAGCTCTGTAATGAACGACCTAACATTAATATTTTCCGGCATCCGGCGTCGTAGCCGGCGACCCGCTATGATTTGCTACGAGGCTACGACTTGCTGCGTGCGTCCCCAACATGCCAATGAAAGAATCTTTCGTTGTAATTTTGTTCGACGAAGTCAATGCCACTACTGGGCCCTAGACTACACTACTCGTGTTTGTAACTTATACGCATACCATATGCCAGTACCAATTATATTAATATTTTCTCGTGCGGCTCAACACACGCAGGTTATTTTACAAGAAATGCTTCATGCTCAATAGACTTATTTAAAACGACACGTTTCGTTTAAAATAACGCACGCAATTAAGATTCTCGATTCAATCTCTCTTAGTATTATAGCCAGACACAGACTTTTGTGTTAGCTAGCTCTTCGGTTATTATAATAATATAAATACACGTTTCTATGAAATCACACGCATCTTATTCCACACAACAGCTGCAAATGAAATCGTGGGAGTTAAATAGGAACACGCTTAATCCCATTCGATGTTAACTAACGTATTTATCGTCGAATTCAATTACGTCAGATTTTGATAGTTAAGTCAACATTCTGGCATTCTATTGGCATTACAAACGTCACGTCAGATTTAAAGTAACATTTTTCTGTTCAGGTTTCTGATGGTGTTCATGTGTTTATCGCTGTCAGTATTTTCTACAATTGAAGAATACGAAGCAAAAGCAGGAATTGTCCTTTTCTATATGGAGACAGTAGTTGTTATTTGGTTCGCTATCGAGTTCTTTTTAAGGTGAGTCTAGATGTTAAGTTACTTAGGACAATTTCAATCCTCCAAATACAACATCAATCCATGTTCTAAAATAGCACAGATATATATTCAAAGAGACTATTGAATCCGAAAAAAGGTTGCGTATTCCTAAAAGAATTCTCGTAGAAATCGCGCGCTTATAAATATCCATTTCAATAGTTTACACGGCGCGATAACTGTCTATCTCGAGTTTCAATTCCGCTATCGTTTTTCAGCGGCCGTGTTTTGTTTGTACGCGGGACCACACTGTAAATAACACTCTCATAGATACTGGTCTGAGAGCTTTGCGCGTGATGTACCTAGTAATTCGTCACTCAACGTAGACAGATTACTCTGGCTTCAGTACACTTCCAGACCATTATTATTTTTATAGTTTTTTCTATTGTATTTTGCTCTATTCGACTAATAAAAGCCGTAACTTTTTATGCGAGGGTATAGTTGGGTGGGGATATTTCACTTGATAAGTATGCGTCGTAACATTGATGTGATATTTGTGGGAAATATTCTAATAAAAATTGAATACTGAAAATAGCCATGTTTTATACATTTTTATAGAAATATATAAAGCGATAATAAATTTTAAGAATTTTCGCAACGGTGTGCCGGTAACTCTTAACATGTATACTTAATGTACTTATGCTTTTACAAACTTAAGTGATCTTATGTACTTTCGATGCTACGAAACTAATTAAATGTTGATTGAAGTTTGTTTTTAATACACATCAAAGAAGTTGCGGCCCATCCTCATGATATAATCTCTTAATCGCCTTTAACAACACCCCGAGTCCGTCGGGAAGAAGTTAGCCTATTCTTGGCCGGAAACCAAGTGGAAACTTACTAAGTAAATTGCTCTAAATAATACTAAAAGCTTTAAATAGAAGCCTTTTCATAGTATGAAATTTAATGATTTTATATTCGGTAACAACTAAATAATTTTATATCAGAATTTTTCAGTGTTCATAAAATTACGTCAGACTTAACAGCAAAAACAGGCATTGTGTGAAAATATCGACCACGGCGCATTGTGGTAAACACAAAGAGGGCCAAAGTACATGTCGTCGTTAACTATTTGACTTTGACGAGTTCCGTGGAAAATGACAAACGAAAATTGTTTATAACGAAATTTTCAGTCTGACTTGCTTTTGCAAATTACGCGAGATTGTTTGTAAATTTAGTTGAAGAAAAGAGTTTTAATATTTTAAATGATTTAGTTGAGATGCTACGACGCTGCTTGGTATTACATGACTCCATGAAACTCTTTACGACACGAATGTCAAATGCAAACTTTTTTATGATTGGCTACATTGTAAAGGTCGCCATCAGAATCTTATACTCGAACATCAATATTCACACCCACACACGTACGAGTTTGTACACCAGTATGTGTGTAGTGTGGTATAAAGTTAGCTCAATATAGTCGACGTGCAGCTGACGCCGGGTATCCGACACTTGATCGCTGCGACACCTACCTGTGATCTCAAACGGTCTCAGGCGAACAAAGCTGCAAAAGCAAGTGTCTAAATAGTTTCTACCCACATCTAGTATATATCTTTGGGTATTTTTAACGAAATACCCAGACATATAATTTGAACTATAATATTATTAGTTATCCACTATTTATTTTAGAGCATATTATTCCTACATGCTATATTAAATATTTTTTATTGATATCTGGTATATACTATATTACCCTCTTTGTGTGGAATAGGCACTTTATAAAATCAATCGTAAACTTCGTACGAATTTTTATTACCACGTACGTTACTCGCGTAGTAAAATATGATAACCTCGTAATTGCACAGGATACGGGAGGTTAAATATCAAGTGTCGTGACGCAAGCAAACTGCGCCTATGCGGGAAATACGAAGGGCCGTAAAAAACCCAAAGTGACAAAAAATATAGAATGTCAGATTAAATCGTCTCCCTTTTTGGTGTTATTATTAACATTACCAATACAGTTTAATATTGAGATATCGTGCTAAAAATTAGTTTCGTTACGTCACGATTTAAATTCAAATTGTGTTCATAAGTGTACCTTGTTTTTTTTTAAACTGATTTTTGTTCCATAGGTTATGGTCGTCAGGATGCAGGTCCCGGTACCAAGGCTCAATAGGTCGCCTCAAATTCCTGAGGCGACCGTTCTGTATAATAGGTAAGTTATGTTTTTTTACTAAGTGAACTGTTCTGTTCTGTATAGTATTAAACGTGGCCATTTTACCGCAACCCAATTTTCGTAAATTGCAAATTAGCAAAACCTTCTTTTTATTTTGATTGCTTTATATAACAAAATCATAATAACTGATCCAAACAAATAACATACAAAATAAAAATCAAAACATAAAATACCCTTACCCAATACAAACACCGTTTTTGATCAATTCACTTAACCAGTATCAGCCTATTAATCGGAAAATCATTCCAGTAATGGCCGCTATTCATTACTAGAATCCCCAGATTTCAATTAACGATTTAATTTTTCAAGTTGCTGAGCAGCTATTAAAGCCTATTTAAAAACAAGCACAAAAGTTAGGGAAACATTTTTTATAAATTGCTTTACTTGTTAGATATTCCGGTATTGATATGTAAAATGTTCGCAAATTACTTTCTCGTCCTCATCCGCTCAACTTTTCCTGTAAGCATTTTCCTGTAACTTGGCGATGTCTTACTAACGCGAAACTCTCGACGAGAAATACTTTGATTCTAAACGAGTATCGGTACAACATGTTACGTAATTGCTTAAGATCTTAAGAAAATAATTGGCTATTGTGTTTTAATTTGAATGTATAAATAATTCGGCAATACTGACCAATTATAAAGCAGCGGGAGTGTTGAAAGGTAATCCTTAAGATTTTACAAATACAACACAATAATGGCTGAAAATGGCTGATATAATTAAATGAAACATTAATTTCTTTAAAAAATCTTTTTTTTTATATTGTGCAGATCTTTGATATAAGACTATACTTTTAACATTTGTTTGCGTTGCACGAGGATCACCAAATGGTGGGTTAAAAAACAACAAAACAAAGAACAAACTTCGTTGACACTACACGTTAAGGACGTAAATAAACAAACACACAAAGAGCAACAGAGGAGACCCAATTTAAAACGTCTTCCAAGAATCGTCAAAGGAAATTCTGCGCGAATGCCGAACAAATATCATAAAAGAAGGGAGTTGGAAAAAATGTCGTAGGTTTGTGTCCTATGTACTTTCATCTTCAACATTTCCAAGTAAAAGTCACGTTTTGTGTATAAACCGTGACGTAGTGACCCTATTTCAGGTGCGAGCAATCCGCTATGACCTTCGCATTTTCGGGCTGCGTTCCCCTGACACCAGTTTCGTGTGACCGCTTTGCGCTCTCCAGGGAGCCGGCCGCCCGAGACCGTACTAACCGTCACACATACCCGCACGACATTACTGCCGGCGACAATAAAATGAACGGTGCCATCGCCCCTCAATTATATATTAATGTTGCAGTACTTCCATTCGCGTGGCCAACGATTGCGGCCTGTTTCAAATATAAAATTTAAAACGTGATTTCTGTTGCAAAACCAATTAACGTTGCAGCTTTAATTTTAACGAAGCTTAATAGTCAATCTTAATACCATAAACGCGAAAACATTGTTCCTTAATATTTGATAACGGTTAATAGGAAATCAACGGCAAAACTGATCGAGAACTAAAACTCATGTTTGGTAGATACGTTTCCTAATTTAACGAATCTCCTTTTAACTTTACATGCTAAAATCTGTCCCTGGCACAAACTCAAAAGATGGCTTATTCGTCGAATAAAAGAATTAAGCTGTGAAGTAAATATAGTTGCTGTCAATAAAGTTCAAAAGTGCTACGAGATGCTACGACGTAGCAGTTTTCGAGCCCAATTTAAATTGGACTAAACGTGAAATTGAAGTGAAACCTTTGTGAAAAAAAAACAGAATTCATTACAAGAATAGGAATTGAAGCAGAACATTTCATTTCAGAACAAGAAAAATGAACCGAGTTTTCAGAACTGTCCGACAACGAAAATATAAAAATTCTTAAATCGTGGTTCATTTTATTCCATGACAGCTAAGAAAAAATAACGCGAAAACTGTATTTTGAGAAATTTTACGAAAACTTTCTTTCAATATTCAATTCATTTTATCTTTCAGGTTTCTATTAAATTAAATGAGAGCTCTATTTGCATTAGCACAATTGTACGTAAAAGTTTAAATAAATAAATTTGACATTAACCAATACAAGAAAAATGAGTTCTATCTAAGCCCTTGCCCTTTCCCCAAAAACGATAAAAGTCTAAACATTGTTTTCGTTGTACAGATGTGACGACGATACTAGCGTCTGTGGTGGTGCTGGGCATGGGGTCGTCGGGGCAGGTTTTTGCGGCGTCCGCGCTGCGTGGCCTGCGCTTCTTCCAGATCCTGCGCATGGTGCGCATGGACAGACGTGGCGGGACCTGGAAACTTCTCGGCTCCGTCGTTTATGCTCATCGACAGGTACGAAATTATTATCAGGTTATTTTTATATTAATCCACTAAAGATTATTTTAAGTATGATATACCTGTGAGAAGAGTGAATATACCTCTTCAGGGCAGGATAATAAACATACTATATTAGAAAAAGTTTCACAAGGTTCATCAACTCATTTTATTTTTATTTTATTTTATTGGGAAAACAAACAATTGTACAATGTGTCTTACAATAGAAAAGTTACAAATTATACATAGGTAATCGTACAATCCACGACGTTTCCACGTATTACAAATTCAAAATGTAAAGGTACAATCCATGTTTAGTCTATGATTTACTTACAAAACATAGTAAAAGCAACTAATCTAGGTTATCAAATATGCTGAGGCTGTCCGTAATTCTTTTTTTAAATATTTGTCGATTGCAGGCAAAAACATCAATGTCGGTAAATTTCTCATTATAGATCTTAACTATTCTCTGTAAGGGTGCTCGCTCTCCCGCATTTGAGCGACTTGTAAATGTAGCAAATAGCGGATACGTTCGTGCTTCCCTTCTGATCACTGTTCTAGGCACTATGTAATAAATGTTATTTACTAGTTCGGGACACTCGTAGTTGTTGTGTATTAGCCCGAAAAGAAACATTATTTGTAACAATATACGTCTGGATTTTAACGGGAGTAGTTTGCACTTTTTAAGGATGTCAGTGTATGATGAGCAACCTATGTGGCATTTATATTGCATAGCTTTTAAATACTTGCACTGTATCCTTTCAATCGCGGTATTATATTTGGAATAATAGGGGTCCCATATAGCGCAGGCGTACTCAATTTGAGGGCGGATAAGAGATGTGAAAAGATAGAGATAAGTGGCGGGCCGTTTAAAATCGGTTGTGGCTCTCATTACAAAACTGTACATTTGAAAGGCTTTCGCGGTGATCTTTTCGATGTGTAAATTTAAATGCAGTTTGCTGTCCAGGAGGATACCAAGATCTTTGATAGTCGAATCACTGAGTAAGGTTTCGTTGCACAGGGTATAATCAAAATTAATAGCTTTTTTATTTTTGGTGAAGCGTATTATTTTGCATTTAGAAATATTAAGTTTAAGTTTGTTTTTATCACAGTAATCAGACAACCTGTGCAGGTCGTCTTGTAGGAGAAGTGCGTTTTGTATTGTTTTAACTGTGTGAAAGACTTTAAGGTCATCTGCGTATAATAAAAACTTACTATTTCGGAAACAGTCCCCTATATCATTTATGTAGATTGTGAACAGAAGGGGACCGTTCATAATAAGAACAGAAGTTTTTTTCGATATCAACGTATTATTTCTTACAGAAAGTGTTTATTTACATGCAGTGATGTGGCGTTTGTAACATCACCGGGCTTCACCGAAACACATGTAGAGAATCTTTGATACTAAATAACACAGTAAGTTGTTAATTCTAGTGTCTTGAAAACTGTTTCCTGAGCGAGATTGAAAGACATTATTCTTGTGGCTAACAGTAAATCCACGCCACCTAGTTAAGTACTTGATAACAAATAAGCCGATTGAAACTTATTACAAAGTCTAACTTACTTCAGTGACTCAATAACTTTAAACCCGAGTTAATTCTCAATTATTCTTTATTTAGTTTATTTTTCACTTTACTGCATCGGGTAACATAATGAAAGTTTACACGAAAGCTGTGTTCCGACAATCGCCGTTGTAAAAGGGGAATTCACCGGATTTCACCTGAATTACTCTACGATAAGGCACTAAAGCCCAACTTTATGCGCCCCTAAATGGTATCACGTGGATACTTTAAAAGAAATGAAGTTACGGACAGCCTTGAAATAAAAAAAATGAGCTTCCTTAATTTATCATGTATGAAGTGATATAAATACTGTTAAAATCATACTCGATATACGAACAAAAAGAGGCATCATAATCGCTAAGTACAGAACGTCTAGAGTGCTGTTGAGTGTCTATAGGTATGGGTGTAGGTAAAGTTCTTTGTTGTAGCCGCACGTTTTTCAAGAAATTTGCATAGCTAGGCCGCGACCGACTGCGGAAAACGAAGGGAACCGTAATCTAGTCTACTCAGGGTACAATAGGTTACATTTATAACTCGCAGTGACGAAGGTAAAGCGAAATTCGCTACTACGGCACACGTTGTGTCCCTTTGGCATCCCTTTTCGTAAAATTTACTTGAAGTTGCAAAAATTTCAGACAGATTTACAGAATTATAAAATTAATTGTAACTGTACGTGCCTACAGGTGTTATTATAACTAGTCAGTTAATGTGAACTTTAAAGGTCATACTTAGATACCGTCGGAAAAATGTTTTACCCTTTTAAAAATAATATTGTCTGTAACGTGTGTGATGTCAGAATCCACTCCGCCAGCCACTTCATTAGCTAACTATATTGCAGCTTGTTTGATCTAGCATTTGGTAAAAAGATTTAATCATTCTAGAAACTGTAGTCTCTGTAGCCTTGAGAAAATGTTGCTATAGTTTGTCAGACAAACGATGTTAGTTTGTTATAATTACTCGAAGTTGTTGATTATTCAAATTAACTATCACAAACGTTATCATAGAAGATTTGTAAACTTTATTAATAAGACGGGAATGATTTATCACAACACTTACGAAATGCAAAGCTGCAAATGGAGACGTAGTTTGACTTTGTGGAAAAGTATTTGGGCACTTATTTTTCAATGTTCACTACTAAAATACAAATCTTTCTTAACCTGACGGTATAAACCGTAGATTATTTCCCAAAATACTTTTAATCCACAAGATGCAGAAAGTTAAACGACAAATTTATATTTTGAATATACGATTTCATAGTCAGTTACATTATTAAAATCTTCACGCAATGTGTGCCGTAATTGAGCACAAAAACTTTTTAGATTCGATATGCATATTGCATATATTATTCATTATAATGTCGCTTATCTAAATAGCTTGGTAGGCACTTTAATACACTTATTTCATGCGTATAGTATTTTAACTGTGCATGTGAGAGGCGTTAAACACGCTTCCAATGTAATTTTTGGTAAAGAAACTACACGGGAAATGATGAACAGACTAATTATCACACGTAATAATGTCAAACTTGTTCTGAAACTGCTTTTTTATCAAGTATTAACCTAAAAGTAACTTCTCACCTTTTCGCCCCGATGCGTCCTCGATGGCGTGCCACGAGGCAGTATTCTGGGTCCTGACTTATTTATGACTCAATGTTGACCTGTATGTTAGCGAACACAGCGATTCGATTTTCATTTATTTTAAAGGGCGATCAAAAGTGTAAAATATTAAAAAAAAACTTGCTCAATTGCATGGCTACCTACCACAATTTTTAAAAACGTTTGAACGAGTTTCATTTTCCCGAAAACATTTGACCTATTATCGTAGCACCTTTTTTTACTGCACCGAAATGACATTTTACCACAGTCTCATAAGCCCGAATATCAATTCGAATTTTATGGATTCGACATTTTATCAAGTTTTTTTTTTAAATCTTCGAAACTACACTTTGTTTTAAAAAAAATGTATTTTCATAAAACTTCAACCTGAAAAGACATCGTCGTCGCCGCGTTTTCTTTTTGGAACTTTTTAAGAGGAAAAATTCCATCATCCATTACTTTTACAAAAGTTTAACCGATGACGCAGCACACGCTCAAAAGTGATAATTTATTCCCGGCTTCACAACATTTGTCATTGCAGCTCTGCTTCTATTGACGATAGCGTGATTGCGTAAAGCCTATATCCTTACTAAAGCATGTATTGATGTAACAATTTAGAATCAGTTCAATAGTTTTAGAGCTTATTAACAAAAATATATGCCTATTTTATCTGCGAACGTATACTCTTCTATTTTCGCAGCTTTGGCTTGATGATATATTCATTTAATAGTGAAGTAACGGGAGTAAAAAATAAAAGGACGTCAACTTGTAGCTTACTTAGTTTGTAATGTGGGTAAACGCAAATAAACCTATTACAAATAAGAATAATTCATAAATAGAATTCTCTGGGAAATATATTTTCTTGTTACAAATTCAATTTGTATTGAAAGCTCTTAAAATAAAATTGAGGCAACATTAACTTTCAATAAACTTACTTAATTAAAATTAAAGAACAAGTAAAGTTCGATTGATTTACTTTCCTTTGATTAGTGAACTTTATACAGACTTCATAATCAATTAGTCCAGTTCAACAACAGAAATACTGCCTACGCAACATCAATACTGGACTGAATCAATAATTATTTAAAAAATATACGTTGCCCTAATCGTAACGAAAGGTTTTCTTGCAATTTTAAAGTTTTTGGAAATGATAACAGGGACAAATCAAATCAAATCCTGCTCGAGCATACAATATATCTATTAAGACCCTAAAATTGTTTGAATGGAATGTATAAAATGATTATGTCCGTTAAAATGTATGTTTTCTTTATGATATACATTCCATCATGTTTTCATGCTTTTATCAAACAGCAGTTCTATGTGCAACACCAGTTTTTTTTTATTCATTCCTCTTAGACTTGAGGTCACCAAATAAGCTAGATATTATTGTTAGTTTGTAAATCGTAGAAAAGTTTCTTGTTTGCGTTTATAAATGAACGTAATTATAGTTTACTGATCCTTGTAGCCCGCCACGATCGTTAATCATAAACTCTTAATTATTCAAGATTAACTTGCCATAATTTATTGAAGCTGTAATTTATAATAAGTAGGTCACTCCATGATAATATCTGACGACGTACATATTACAAATGCATTTATAATTAGTAACATGTTCATATTCGTACATATTTTATTCATAATGATTCGGTTTTTTCATTTCTACAGATGTTAAATTTATTTAAATGAAAAGAAACAATTCCTACATTATTTACCACCGAACATAAAATATATTTCAGATTTTGAACCAAAATTTGTGTAACATGCATTTTTTGCACCATGCGAGGTATGAACCCGATGCACGGCGCGCAGTATTAATTGGCTTGGTGACCTACTCTTAAATCTGTACAGTCAGCGGGGATTAACATCTCCATAAAAATAGATACAGTTTTTATCTTATTTTGCGTTTTAATCACTTATGTGGGTATAATCAAAAGAACGCAAATGGAAGTGATAAAATCAAAATCAGAATCTTAAATTTAAATACACAAACAAAATAAAAAAAACGCATTAAAGCGTCTTCGCTCTTTAATTGTTGATAGGTCGGTTACAATTTAGAGTTCAATAAATTGGTTTCGAACAATTTACTAGTCGATAAATACGTTTACAAGACACAGTAATAGATTTAATGTTGCTCTTAGCTTTTGCTATGTAAAATACGATTGTGTTTTAGTTGGAAAATCGTTTAGAAAATCCATTTAGTCATGCAAGATAAACGTTACTCACTTCACGGCATATTTTTGTGCAATGTTTGAGCATAATCAAAGATCTCTTGATGAGACAAGTTAATTATAAATGCTAAGATTATCATTTCTCTCTGAAAGCAACTGCGTAAATCGAAGATCACTATTTTTGACATGTATAAATAAGTTCTTGCGTTATGTATCCCCAAATAACGGATCACTCGTGAGTGGCATGTTTAACATCTTTATGAAATTGAAGGCATCCTGTTTGTGTAAATGTAATTCTAAAAGTAAGTGAAGCTAAACCCCTACTATAATCATTCAACATGCATCGGACAACAAAAAATAACCACAAGATAGCAACTAAAAAGTCATTTCATGCCGGAATAACCCTAAAAAGAACAGCGATGTAAATTAATCAGTGCCGCTTTAATCTGTGCTCTGAAACAAAATAGTCCCCTTGGTGGAATAAAATCTCAAACAACCCGACTGTAAACTACTTTCATAATAGGATTGTAGGTCAAGTCACTAGTATGTTTCGTTCAACACTGGTAAAAAGAAAATGTGTAAAAGTCCTATTATATCGCACATTTTTAGATTAAGGAGGTAATTAACGTGTTATGTAAGTTTCGCCTTGCTGAGTAAGCATTTCCTTGGATCTGGCCGCAATTTCCTCCCTACTAAGTCATGGTTGAGTTTGTGTAGCTATAGCTACAAGAACGGAGGGACTCAATATCTACTCACAATTGCTTAAGGTTAAAGTTGCATGATCACAATGCAGAGCAAATAAAGCGGAGCCACTGCCGCATTGCTCGCTCCTGCTACATTATTGACTTTGGAACATTTCGTTCTTAAGCAAGCACAAATGCTACCATCTCGTTTCAATGCAGACGGGTGCTAATTTAATTTCTAATATTAGCATTAATACGTGGGACTTTTATTTGACTGTTTACGTCTTGAATAGTTTATACGTCTACGAGACTTGCCTATCCACAGGGGACTTGACTTGCGCTCGTACAATATTTTAGTGTAAGTAACAATTTCATCCGCAAAAATTCACCTTCCTGACTTTATAGCTCGAAAGGTGTTTTGGTCAGGAAATGGTTGTAAATATTTGGTTTTATTTCCAATTTTCTTGTCTTCATAAATTCACTTACTTATATTTCAGTATCATTCGAAGTAGGAAAACTTTTTGTAGTAATTGTGGTAAATTGAATAACGGGCTTGAGGCGAATATCTACTGAGATTTTGTGAAGCATGATGAACATGCTAGATGTTGAATTGACAAATTGTATAGAATAAAGTAATATCCAAGCTTCGAGATACGGTACATTAAAAAATATCACAATATAGATACCATTAAATGCCATAGCTATGAGTAAATAACAGACATCTTGGTCGGAAGCTTGGTATTTAGAATTCCGTATTTTCCCTATACCTTCTTACATCGGTCGGCACAATAGAACATTCTTAACGTGCCTACATATTTTACGTGCTCCAGAATTTCTTCTTAGACGTGCAAATTTCCTTGTAATGTTTTCTTCGCCAAGGAGGATATGATAAATGCTTTGCCCAGATGCCTAAGAGTCTAGGTAGCAGGTGCCCGAACTATAGTGTTTGCAAAATATAGAAGTGTAATCCAAATACACATGAAGTATGTAAGTTAATGTTTTTGAGCAGAGGCAAAGGAAGGTAGCGAGGAGAACATTCGTACAAAATTAAAAATCCAATACCTAGGAATCGCTGAAACAAAAATGTTTACTTGCTTGTTCACTTTTACATTTAATTTTCGCAATACAAGATGCAGTTTTGTGATGTGTACGTATGGCTTTAAACTGGATTAAACGTCTACAGTGACTGTATTTAATACCCAGCCAATAAACGACCTCCTCGTAAGTACCCATTACAAAGAAAATAAAAGCTAAAGTAATTGGACCCCATCAGACTCTCGCCAGAACTTAATGTTTGGAGAAGGCAACGTTAATGTAATATTAATGATAAGATATAAGGGACATTGAAATAATATCAGTTGTATGGAAATCATAAAAACGGAATGCTTTCCGATGTTTTTTTTATTCGTAGGTATAACAAAATCTATTTTCATTTCTTTTGTAAGTTGATTTTAAATATAGGGTAAAATAATGTATTTTGTTCCAGGAATTAATCACTACCTTATACATTGGGTTCCTAGGACTGATATTCGCATCGTTCTTGGTTTACCTAGCTGAGAAAGACGTCGCTGACACCAAGTTCAAAAATTTCGCGGAAGCCTTATGGTGGGGCGTAGTAAGTGTATTTTTTTTCGCTTTAAATAGTTATTGCATTGTTTTCTTTGCCTTACTCGTAAGAAGTATGGTAAGAGAGAGTTGATGGGTGTATTTAGATGTGGAGCTGTTATAATGTCGTTCGTAATCGCAGATCACGCTGTGCACAGTGGGGTACGGCGACATGGTGCCTCAGACCTGGCAGGGCAAATTCATTGCCTCCTTCTGCGCGCTCTTGGGAATTTCGTTCTTCGCACTGCCTGCCGTGAGAATCACTTACATATCTAATTGACTAATGCAATCTATTCCAGTATGTATCGGATCCGCCTAATTTATTTGTTTAGTGATTCATTTATTATTACCGTCGTGTCTGTAGATTTATTGGTCTTGTATAACAAACAAAGACATTAGTCAGTCTCCAGATTGCTACAATCACGATCATTATTATTGTTATACAACGTGTAAAATAAATGATTTTCCTATTTTTTATAATCAGGGTATACTGGGTTCCGGTTTTGCACTTAAAGTACAGCAACAACAACGACAAAAACATATGATTCGAAGACGTCAGCCGGCCGCCACACTTATCCAGGCACTGTGGAGGTGCTACGCGGCCGACGAGCACTCAATGAGTGTGGCTACTTGGAAAATACACCAAGTGCCACTCCCCAGCCCACAGCCCAGGTAAATTCAATCATTTCTATTTATGATATACAAGTAGGCACGTACAGCAGATGCTCAACTATTCAACTGCACTTGCTATACTGTCTTATTAATTCATTGTGTAGTATAGTGCTCTGTATGAGAGGACACAGAACTATTTTCTACATAAAAGATGAAATAGTAGAAGGCTCTGATAAAAATTACGTTTGTTTTTGTCTAATTGGATGACTATGCGCTATTTTCATCACGAAAATTGTGGATTAGTGCAACTCTGAAATTTAACTGAGCGTTGCACGCCCCTGGTCTCAATACGTGGGTGAGGAATTTCCAGTCACCAGTGACGAGCGTGTGTATATTTGACAGCCGAGTGATGAGTGCGTCGTTCAAGAACAATGCATCGTTTGTGTCGCGGCTGCCGACGATCCGCCGCCACAAGAGCACGTCCCTGCACTCCCCGGCGCCGCACTCCAAGCCCGCGCACAGATACGACGTCAATGCTAGTGCTGAAAATCTCGGTAAGAATATACCTCTACTTTTCATTTAAGTTTTACTGCTTCGAAGTTTTATTTTTAAGCAGTTATCATATACAAATTTAAGAAAATTACGACCACCATTAACCTACTTTAATACAACTCTACTAGGTACATTATGAACTAAAAAATATACATTTATGAATAATTGTTATTAACTTAAATTCATTTAATAATGACAAACATAGCTTTAGTATATACTTACTTCAATAAACCAACACGGAAAGCCTTATTAGGATTCGCACTAAATCACTCATTTCTAAGAATGGACACACAGCATGGACTTTTCATAAGATTTTTTAAACAACTATAATGGAAAACTTACTTAATACAGTCAGCATTCGGATTGCTATGGCAGGCTAATAAGATATCACCAAGAAATCAGATTGGCTACAACCTCGAGACAAAACATCACGTCAAAACTAAATGAAGAGGGAAATCAGACAACAAATGACAACACATCGGCTAACGAGCGTAGAGACCAGATCACAGATAAACAAGTTGGGAGTAATAAATCAATATAAAGCACATAATAAAATGTTCGCTGCCACATCCTTCCTCCACATACAAGCCATAAACGTCGTGCACTTCAATCGCAAACTTTTTCAGTTGGTAACACAACAAAAAGAACAAATATTCATCCACACTCTCAATTGACGAGCCGTTTTAATTAGCGCAGTGTTGTGCAGTGTTTGTGACATGTGAAGAGTTCGCTGGAATGGAGTGTGATGTCATTTATTGCCCTGTTCCGTAGATAATCATACGTCGGGAGGGGACCGTGCGTGTTGTCTACTACATTGTTGGAAAAGCTGCTTTAAAGGTTCTGTTATAAATATTTTAGACGGCACTATGGCATGACAATATTACAGTCGATAAACTTCCGCTGCGTTTCTTGATTCTTATTAGTAAATACTTTCCAGAAATATGTGAATACACGAAAAGCGAACATGTTGACGTAGCTTTGAGCCCGGACTTAATATCAACCCTCCGGCGATAAGGGCTACGTCTCTTAGCTCCAGACACGATTGCTGACATCCTACTTATCTTCTACTTCTTTCTATTATTTTTCACTTTTTTTGGAATACCAATGCACCCGCGTAGATTAAAATATCGCTTCGAAAACTTTACAGTACTTACTCGTACTTGTATGGCAGTCAGAAGCTTCATATACCTATATTTGACAAAGTGGCTTCCAAATAACATTTGCTTCCGCGTATTTTAAGTGCTATGGTTAGAGAAATCAAATCTAAAATGTTATTTCGTTAATTTATACCGACTGCAAGACTTGCGTTCATTTAGCATCATAGATCGCGGTTCACACAATGGGTTTCCAGATTATACAAGCGACCTCATGTTACTGGAATGGCTTTCTTATAAGCTTGTAATTTTAAGTTCGGTTACGTATTTAAATAAATAATAATTAATTAAAAGTATTTACACTGCTTTGCATTTTTTATTATGCATGCCAGATAGCTCATAGGAATCCTGTAACATATTTATAGGTATTTTATCCTCACGATATTTTATGTACCTTTGTGAGAGATGATCGTATACTGTTTTATCAGTAAGTTTAATAATGTGCATAACACTGTCTATTATAATTTATGTTTCAACAATCTGGGTTCAGGTACATCTTTTCAGTATTGACATTCCCATTTCCCCTGTCTCCACCGACTTATTTAGAAATCAACAGACTCATGTTAAATTCTGCTTGCAATTTCTAATACTAGAATTTTCTAGACAGTGATATCGAAACAGGCAAATATAAAGTATTATAATATTTTTAAGAACTAGTTTATGAAATATCTCACTCAGTCACAAAACCGTATTTTTTTCTTCTAATTATTGTAATTTTACAATTGAACTGATATGTTTACATAATTACTAGGCTAATTTTGAATTTCTTTCTATTTAAACGGTAGGTTTAATTTCTCAATAATAAGTCCGCTACTTATCCGTTAATCTGCAAAATTACTAACCGCACGTCCTATGTTTGATCATGTCACGCCTCGATTTAATCAGATCCTACAATTATATTGAGATTAATGTGACATAGCATAACAGTGCAATCAAGTAAACCGGGTCTGTGCTGGCAGCTAAATTGATAATATTATAACCGTCTAATGCACAAGCACAAGAAACGCTTTCACTGTAAGTAAACAACTTTTGCTGTCATAAAAACAGTTAGTCTCTATATCTCCATTCCCTCTACAGTTCGCACGTTTTATTTGTTTTTACTATACAATAGGCTTTTCTCCACGTTACTGGGTAATACCCACTATTTATCAATGCTCACACCCGTGTCACGGAATTGATAACTGGCCGCTATCCGGCAGATCTGCCATCATTCAGTGAAAACAAAAAAATAACGCGTTGTACTAGAATTGTACTGCAATTGTATTGTGACGTGACCTTTAACATGAATAATATTCCTTTCCAATATTATCATCAATCACAAAATTATAATTATGTTGATGTAGTCCACTGACGGCGTAACGATAATTGTCAGTAATTTAGGGAATCGCTGTGCCTCTATAATTTAAGTACAATAAGCTACATTCTTAAAGCGTTTGCACATTAGTCAGAAAGAGACGAAGAACGGATCGATAGTTTGCTCGAGACATTAAATGGCAACCGCTGCATTGACCTCATTATTTAGGTGTTTCTTCAATGCAGCTTAAAGAATTATATTATTAACTTCAAAAGAACAAACTTATGTTATTTAAAGGTTAAACATTTCAATTAACTTACTGCCTTCAATTCAAAGTAAAGCGTACGACCAGTGACTAAGCGCAAAATCACTGCTACGTCGTATCCACTAACGAGTAGGTTGTTCTTGAGAGAAGATATAAAAGGATTCTTTCCCCGAGACATTTTCCACAGCCCTGTAATATAAAACAAGATGAAAGACGAATCCTACTTAGCATAAGCTATACGGCGCGGAAAATTTCATTTAAAGGATGATATTAAAGCGCATTTAGCATTAGATGACATTTAAAAAAGAAGTTATGGAATAATGAAAAACCAAACACATTAGAAATAAATCAATATTATCGTTGTTTACTTACAATATATATATAAAATGACTTATTTGTAGAACATTTGAGATGTTTAAATTGTTAATTCATATTTTATATTATGTCGAAGTGTGTTAGGAGTTGGCAGTTTTATTATAAATATATTCTAGTTTAATGTCGTCCCCACCAGCTACCCTACAATATAAAAACACGCAGCTGGCAGGCGGACAGATGGCTTGGTGTTTATGGCACAAAACAACCGGGTGATTTAAGACAGGGATAAGCTGTAATTACTATCAATCACTGGGAGTGTTTTGGTATGAAATATTATGCCAAGATACGTAGTGTATAATCAATATTCAGATGGCGTGAGCCTCGCTTCAGGGTAGGGTCGCAGTGGCAGAAGTAAGTCTAGGAAGGGTAGATAAGTGGGTGTGGGTCCAGTGTTGAAGTGAGCGTGTGTGTGGCAGGCGCGACGAACGGGCGCCCAGCGCGCGCGCGGCCCGTCAACCCGTCACACAGCGAGGACTCTGTGGCCGAGACAGCCCTCTCCAAGAAAAACTCTGATGGTAAGAAGTGGAAAAGCAACAAATATCTACAACTAGCTGTATTTCGTATTAGACAAAACTGTTTGTCTGTTGAGATGCTCTTACTGTCGCTTTCGAGTAGATTAACATTTCTTCACTAGGTGTATGTACATATGTAGTGTATGACGTTTGATAAGACTGTATTTTTCAAACACATTCACTACTTTCCGCCACCTAGTTTTCAGCGTAATGTTTCACAAAAGTTTACACTTAGAGCTGTGGATTGTGTATAAGATGTGTATAAACTAACTCAATAGCTATACGACACGCGCTTTATACATATGTAAATGTCTAGAAATCAATGTCATTGATATAACTTGTATTGGTATATATTAGAACTGTTGTCAGCTCTATCGGATGCACCTGTAACATAAGTATTACAATATACAAAACATACACAACAGTGTCCATGAATGTACTTAGCTGTGTAGTTTCCTAGAACATTGCATTGAACAACATTTTATAAGTCAGTTATAATAAAACTCAGGTTTGATCAACATACAAATATCTAATGTACGTATGACGTATAAAGTGTTGTCAAATTGTCACATAGATTAATTGTTTCTGTGAATTAGGCTAATACCTATGTATGTACTTAATGTGTTTATCAAAATGTTTTGTTAATATGTAGCATGGTACAATTGATCTTCTTAGGCACAATAACGCATGTTACGATATGGAAATGCAATGTGTGAACTGTGAACGTGAATATTCAAAACCATTTTTCTCCACCTTTAACTGATTAACCTAACCTCTACCTATTAATCTTACATCTCTTATTCTCCCCTCCTATAAAGAATATTTCGTAAACGCGGCAAAATCACCAATTGTTGATTACATTCACCCATTTTATGTTGTTACTCGGAATAACTAAACAAATAAAATATCCTCTTATCTACGTTTCATTAATTTATACGACCTTTATGCCTCATAGAATAAAATCAAATGAAACTTTACCACTGCGAATGCTATGAGTGAGACTGAAGCTTACTCATATATACTGGGAGCCTCAGAGTAATATACTCGTAGTTTTTAGTTTTTACGTTGTACGTTAACGACCAGCCTCCTTCGCAAAGTGATATTACAACATTGTAATCGTAAATAGATATCTAATCCTCGAATGTATGAAAATGACAAATCAAAGTCACGTGAAACGAGGAATGAAACAAACTGTCATTTTCATTCAATTAAGCGTTTTCCATTAACGCTAGTGACTACAAATTTGGCAAAAGACGACGCGACGGTCGATTGAGTCACTATTAATACATTTTTTTGATTTTGAAGATACAATTTCTCTAGCTAGGAACTTTAAACACTGAATAATATTTTAGAGAGACCAAAAAAGATCCTAAAATGATATAAAATATAGGCATAAATATGCTTACAATGTGCGACGGCGACTCCCATATTTATGATTGACTCGACTAAAAAGCTCCTCCGAGCCCTACTGCTCGAGGTTTACAAAACGTTTGAAATTTATCGATGTTTCAACAAAACAGTGTAAGCATTAGTCAGTGTTTAAATGTGCTGTCACCCTTAAACGAATCTACTTTGTACCGTCCTCGCACATGGCATTGTCCCGGAACGGTATCCCATTTATATCAAACATAAACCCTTTGTTAACGTTTTATAGTCGTCTCTACAATTCTATCATAGGTTTGATATATTTGCTAGTACTTACTTATACAGTTGGACGTGGGATAAGCGGTGCTCGAGGGCTTTAATTCTCGACAAGGGGAGCATTTGTGTAAACTCATTTTTTCTGCCGCTTCATAGTTTCAGGCGCTGCCGCGTTGTGAATTACGTTTTTGTATCTTGTCTATTTAATAATCCTTGTCATAATATTCTCTATTTTCCTCATGTTTTCATTAACTGTCCGTCTCTTCCATTGCGCTAAACATGTTTATATTATAAAAGTTTGTTTACTTCTGCTGTCAACATACATACAATTTGCCCCAGTTTTAGAATTAGAACGCATTATTATGTTAACGCTTCATAAATTGAACCGTTATGTTAAAGGTTTTTTCTGATTTACCCTTAGAAGGTTAAAATAACAGTTAATAATTTGGACGGTGATTCACAACATTGGTATCCTACCTACGTAATAGGTGGCTGTGTGGTAACAAAAAAAATCTAAACCCAATAGTCGCGCAGTAGTATATGTGAATATACTAACAACGTTGGTAATCATAAACAAAATACCATGTGAAACTATTGCAAAAGCAAAAATAGACATTTATGCATTTAACTGAGTTTGAAGACCATACTTACCCTAAAGCTTATCTAGCGTATAAGCATCTTATGCTTTATATTTCCTTTGGGTGTTGTTCAAAACTTTGAAGCATGTAAGAAATTACTGCCGCACCGGTGAAAAGGTAGCAATACTAATAACGTCCGCTCCCTGAAAGGTTACGGGGTCACTCAAGGCCGCCTCGTGTTAAACCGAACACATAATTAATATCAAATATCGTACGCAGCGTCGCCTACTTATCCCATTGTAAGCGCTACGCTGTTAATAGACGCTAGATCGTATTACAAGCATCCAATAATAGCGCGCTAAACGTTAGCTGAAAGTTCTATATTTGTCGCTCTAATTTTTCTTGGAGCATTCTTATGGCATTCTACCGCCCTAGAGGAGGGCGGGCGGTATGCAGGACTCCCCATAAAAATCCCGGAGTGCTTCTGCCCTCCCTTTAGAAGGGGCTAGAAGGAAACGAATTGGCAAACTACCGCGATTTATTTGCCACTTCCACGACACTACGATACTTTTCATTCAGTGTCGGGGAATGAAAGTTCACAGGCGGATATCATCGTTTGTACCTATTACGTTCAGTCCAGAACCAAAATCAACATCACTGATTGGGAATGATTGATTACTATTAATGACACATTTTAGAAAGTAAGGCAATCACCATAGAAGATAAGATAAACAGAATATGAATTGTGTGGAACAAAAAATGTTTTCTTTATGAAGCCGCGCCTAACATGTAAAGAAAACACAACGCTTAATAAACTAGATATTACGTTGTTAATATGCTTGTCATCCGTTCGGTTTGCAGCAGACACTTATAGAGTAAACAAGCGACAAAGAATATAAAGTGAGTGAGTAATTAGATAGGACAACGCCAGATACACTGTTTCAGTTAGCGTTGTTTCAGTCCCAGTTTCAAGTTAAGTAGAGCGCGGACGAACACACGCTGTTTTCCAATGAAACTTGATTTCCTTCGAGATTGTACGAGGGAATGGCTTGTTTTTATGACAGCTGATAACAGACGGTAAACTTATGTCATAAGAGACAGTATAGACGTAGCCATTAGGTTAATTTTCTTAATTTACGTATCGCATTTTATTACTAGATATTGTCAATATATTATGATGTTGACAAGAATAATTCTTCTCCGGATATTCTTAATAATAAAATGATCATCATCATCATTGGCCTAGCCTTTTCCAAACTATGTTGGGGTCGGCTAAAATGATAAATACTAATGCAAAGATTTTTATCACATAGGAAAAGTGCTTAAAATAGAAAAATCAATCAAAGTGCGTGTGTTATTTAAAAAGACAAAACATTGGTGTAGTGTACAATTGTACATTTTAATTTTAATTTTGATTATATCAAATTTAATTACTTGTGTCCACTTCAATGCCCAACATTCTGAAGTTCGCTCTAAAGTCAATAGCTAAAATCTATAAACCGCATTGCGTTTAAACAGCCTATATGTTTGTATTTATACGTCATAGGGTCAATTATGCGGTTCGCCAAATACAACGACTTCGCCATCATATTTAGGTAGCCAGAAGTGCCAAGAACGCGTTACCTTAGCATTGTAACCTTGTAACACTGTTTGATATGGTAATACTTAATTAAAGCAGAATTGTTTGTCATACTTAGCCTTGCATTTTTATTTATGAAGGAACAACATAGCCAGCGCCCATGTCGCTTATAACCGACGATGATGATCAGTCGTTTAATAACATATATTTTTTATTTCATATCGTTCATTTTCTGTCAAAATTATACGTTGTTTGTTTGTGCAGACGAGGACGAGGAGCCGCGTTGCGTGACGTTGACTTCACGACACAAAGCTGCCATACGATTCATAAGAAAGGTACGTAGCGTTTCCTTTGAACTTTAATTATATAGGTCAATATGATAACTCATGTTGCTCTTCATTATTAATATATTTATTCGCGATTAGCGCTTAAAATTTTAGGTTTTTTTAACAAAGACTCTAATTCCGATTTGAAAAACGTTTAACGTTTGCAATATCAGATAACGCTGAACTTTAAAACAATAAAAACACGAAGGAATTAGAAGTTATTTCATCCCGTGAGTAATATTCATTACTCGATATTAATCCAACGGGACCTTACATAATACTAGGATAACATAAAACAAAATTGCACAACCACCAACTCTTGTTCAAATATGATTCTAAGACGATGACATACGGTAGTAGATTTTTATACAATTGATAGACCTGGGAATTGATATAATGGCAGAAATATTTTTGTTAAATATCAACTCGTAACTAAATTGTGATATTCTGACAGATGAAGTATTTTGTTGCCCGCCGTAAGTTTAAAGAAGCGCTAAAGCCTTACGACGTCAAGGACGTTATTGAACAGTATTCCGCGGGCCACGTGGACTTGCTGGGCCGAGTGAAAAACGTCCAGACTAGGTATTCAGCTGCGCTCGCCCCTTACACCATGCACTGCCATTTACTTTCTACATACCTACTATACTTTCCGTCTGGACTGTGTCTTGTAATGTCTTCGTAGTCAAACTTGGCATCGAACTTAATACCTTTACTACCTACCTCAGTAGTTAGTGAGTGCAACGCTATACATAATGCATAACTACAGTACATTACGTGGCTGCCTCGAAATCGCTAGAATCTCTTTTCTCACCACTTAAGAAAACACGTATTTCCATTGTATTTTATTCGTTTGAGTGATGTACCTCACTTACAGTATCATCTTAGCGCCCGTCAAGGAGTTTTATAAAATAAAATGTTGTTTACATTTATTTAGGAGACTAAAATAACTTTTCTTTTATAAGGTACATTATACATATTGAGTTTGTACAGACATATTAAGGTAACGGTGATAATACTTATATTACACTTACAAAAATGTTGCATGTACTTTTCTTATGGAAGCGTGTACTCTTTTTATCTAAATTATTTAAAGATTTAGTGTGTCATCTAAATTATAGCGATTTTGATTCGGTCTAAACACAAAATATATAATAATAGCTAATGCATAATAGTTCATGACGAGACCTACCTACACCATAACAAATTAATTAGCCTACAATCAAACCAAAAGTAAATAATGCCACATACTTAACTGCCGAATACTGCATGTTTGTATATCTGATTAAATCATAGTAACTCCCTGTATTCTGTAGGTCATGTCATACGGGCTACATGACATCGGTTATCCTGAATGTACCCTTTAAATTAGAAAAACATAGGATGATTTCTAAAACAATTGACATCCATACAAAACCAAACGTAACACACCCGTAAGTGTTGTAGTTACCTCAGTTCTGTGTAATGTAACACCACTCGAAACGTCGCCCTTATATGTTTATACAAACAATAGGTTAAACTTATTACCAACTTCAGCTATCAGGGTGTGTTTTATTTCCGTGTAGCTCAAGTATTTTGTGGCACGCAAGAGATTTAGAGAAGCATTGAAACCATACGACGTGAAAGATGTGATAGAGCAATATTCGTCGGGGCACGCAGACCTGCTAAACAGAACCAAGAACCTGCAGTACAGGTGAGACGAGAGAGGCTCTTGCTGGCCATTCGCACTACCGACGGTTAGCGCCGCAGCTACTTCATTCACTCATCATCAGCTACTTGTAAAGCCACTCGCTACATGCTCGTACTCCAGTCCACGCCGGCTTTACCGACTATAACGAGACATCTGATCATAACTAACATGCCCACCGAGCCACGTAGGTATACGTAAATAAAGTGTGACATTTCAGTACTGTGTTACCTAATTATTGTATATAACTGTCTCAATGTTGTGTAACTGAAAACTTGAATTGCTTTGTAGTTACGATCACATCAATGTCGAATGTAAAAAAGTTTTACAGTTTAATAATAGTTGGATTGTAAAAAATTCTATAGATGTTGTGAAATGTTAAGTGTTACTTTATTTTGTACTCATTGTGTATTTACAAGTTAGTGCTACTTGATTATTCTTTCTTTTTAGTATTTCGTTATACAATGTTCTGTTATTATTCCTAGGAATTTATCTGGAACGTACTCGTAAACTAGCTACACCCTAGTAACAAAATACTGACGCAATAAAATAAAACTAGCTAAGGCAAGGATGCCAAGCTTCATGGTTTCGCCAAGAAACATTCGTAGATATGGTCGAGAAATGTATTTACTTATTAATACATTTCTCGACCATACGTGTACAAAATATTGAAAACCAGGTTTCAACCAATCTGCATTGTATTGACATTTTCATACGTTTTTCTTAAATACCCGTACATCAAATTGCTCACATAAAGTACCTATAAATAGGTAAGTTTACGTTACCAGTTAACTACAAAACATAAACCGTATGGAATAAGGCGGTTTAAATCACTCATTCGAATATTATGCATCACATGTATGCATGTATCACATGCATGTATTTGATTAAATGCACAGTACCTGCATTAATTATTATGCCTTTACAATACGTACACACTTTTATAATGTGTATATTCCTGAAAAAGGTTTTTTAGCCAAGGAGAGAACACACCAAATTTTCCTGTCTCTACAATAAACATCTACTAAAAAAAATAAGTCATCAGATGAAATAATATTATATTTACAATCTACATAAAAGCAGAAGCTTAATAATATTACATTTCTTAAAACAATGTAAGGAACTTCACATACTATTTGTATAAAATTTACTACGAGCATATTAAAATATGGTAGAGTTTTTAAAATTTTAGATGAATATCATTTAAAATATGGTATGTTTTCTCTCTGGAAGCAGATGGCAATAATGAAATTAGTCACTAACTTGGTTAAATGTAGGAGCTCTGTAATTATATTAACTCGCTGAAAATAATACCATTTTTATGCTGAATGTTTTAAATTAACGCTTATAGAGCTGCATTAATATTACTAAGACCAAAAATAAAGTAATAACAATTGTTTGACATAGCTCAGGTGCTCCTAATTGATTTTTCTTTTAACTTTTAAGTACCGATTACCGAATGGCTTGCTGAATACGTAAATCTGACAATTACAATATTATATCAAAGCTAAATAAGAACAACCTTTCTTCAACAACTTTCTTAAACAAGAACAATCTTTTTTTCAAATGTGCTTAAAAGTAGATTTTATTGGATTTTTTTCAAACTTAAATTGAATGCACTTAGCTTAAAACTCTTACACGTTCTTTATTTAATAAAAATCACAAAAGGCAATTTAAGCTACGCCTATTACGCTTAATTAATTAGGTACTGTAATAAATTCTGCACTGCCTAGATGAGTAGATATATAGAAACAACTGCGTTTAGTTTGTCACCTGTTCGCGATGAAATTCATGCTTCATGGACACAACCTTTACCCTCCGATTGTAATTTTAAGTTAATAAAAATGCTATTGTACGTAAGTATGCAGTCGAAGTCGCTAACCCACCGTTAAAAAAAAAAAGATTACTTCATTAACAAATTATTTAAAAATCTATTTTTAGGGAATAGCCCATACTTGTATAAGTTTGAGTATGCAATGATAGCAAAGAATTACCTTACCATGATACAGAAAGAAATCATATTGTTATTTCAAATAAGTACGAATTCTTAGGCCTGATCAATTTTTTAAATTCATTGAAAATGATGTAATTATTGTTTTAATATTTAACAGGTTAGACCAAATACTTGGAAAACAAGGATCAAAAGCTAAAGATGTGTACGCATCAAAAATCAGCTTAGCTTCCAGAGTAGTTAAAATTGAAAGACAAGTAAGTGCCCATCTCCGCCATACATTACTACTTCAGTCAACTATCATACAGTATAAATGAATTTTACACTAGCAATACTAAACGACCTGTTTAAAATAGAAGCAGGTTAAGTAGCAATTTTTAACACATGCCTATTTATTTTCAGGTAGATGATATAGAAAGTAAGTTGGATCATTTATTAGAATTGTACAAAGAAGACAGAGGAGGATCTAGAAGGATAGGCAGCGGGGCCAACAGTGGAGAAGGCGGCGCGTCTGGCGAGAGCGGGCCGTGCGTGCGGCTGCGGCCAGCGCTCACGGAGAAGCAGTGCTCCGAGCCCAACTCGCCGGTGTCGCGCACCTTCGACCCGCCGCCGCCCGCCGCGGCACCTCTCGTGCCCTACAAGCGTCCCATGAACAGAGGATACTCTGATCTAGGCACTAGATTCATGAAAAAGAAAGTCATTGTAAAGTAAGATCTGTTTCTCAGAATTTTATCCAAAAATATTTCTCCATAAGATCATTTCAGATTTGGGGCCATCTTCATAATTTATTTATAACCCTTCTAAAATTAGTTTTGTTAATAAACAGCAGATTGAAGCTTTCATCAATTTCCACTTGAATGTATGCACAGTTGAATAATAAATATTTACAGGACATCTTCTAGTCGGAACGGTGATTCCCCGAGAGACGACGAAGTAGTAATTGTAGTGCCGACGGACCGTGATGACACGCCGCCCCGGCTCGTCACGGACAGTTCAGGTTGGTATCCCTCACCTTATAAATACATAGTATACCTACCGAATCACTTATATGTGTGTATATAATTTTAAAAACAAATCTAGGAGTATTACCTTGCCTGAGATAAAATTTGTAATTATACATCAATCAAATGACAATCGCAATATTTAAAATATTTTGTAGAAATTGTTTGGAGACCGCCTTAGCTGTCTAGTATTGGTGACGTCATAATTAAAATATGCATATAGTAAGTATCTGATATAAAGCACTATTCATTCAACGAAGTGTAAGTTAATCATTTTCTGCACATATCAAAATGATGTACTCATCCAAAACACTACACTAGCTCTGAACAATCTCTACATAATTCACAGCTCCTCCATTCTAATCGACATCGAAACACCGAGCCACATTGATTTCTGTAACGTAGATTAGAAAACTTATTAATAGACTGCTGCGTGTAGTTAATATGATGCCCACTTAACCAATTAACCGTCGTTGCCATAGGTATAAATATGCGAATATTACAAAATTGCAGCATCTTATGAAGATTATTCGTCGTCCACCTCTCTCTGACGGACGACATGGGAGAGCCCCATAGTAAACGGCCGCCGCCGGCTGAGTGAGTCCTACACCCTACCCCTATCGATGTGTGGAATGTTTTAATAGTTCTCTCTGTGTCCTCCTAGACCCGCCTACAGTTTACTCTTACCATATTAATGTACCTATTTATAAAGGTGTTGTAGATTTTATATAATGTATACTATTTATGATCGTCTTATGATTATTTTGTTTCTAAATGTAAATCATGTCATCTTCATGTTAGAATGAAGTAGGTACCCATTTATTGATTAAAATACAGAAATAAAATGTAATAATTAGTACATTAGCTTAGATAACTGGAGTGGTCGATTAATTACATTCCTTTTCTTATTTTATTTATTAGTCCAGATCTTAAAAATACGCTGCATGTTGTATAAGTGGGTACCTATTTATTAATTTGAAATATAATTATCAAAGCGTGGCTTTGGCCTCTTATGAGTTTACAGAATACTCTGAAGCTATTTTTTTTTCTTTTCTTAAACACATGTCATCTATTTTCGCATGTATTCGTAACGTAGATTCGTTTTGAAGTATTAAATAGCTTTTAGGTTTACCGGCAAAGATGTTTCAAGACGTCCACATTTATTTGATAAAGTATCAGGTACTGCAGTTAGGTATTCTTTATTTAAACACCTTTTATCAATATGGTTAGTAAAAACAAGCAAATGAACATTCAAATTACTTACCTAATATTCGTTTAAATTTTTACTAATCTAATTTGTAAGTACTAAATATTTTTACACATTGACAAAAAATAATACACGCGCGTTCACATCAATATTTAAAGTTTCAGTTGTCTCAGATGCTTATCGAAATGATTTGAAGCTATCCAAAATACAAAGAAACTCCTACACCATTTTTTTACGTCCTGAAAATAAATTTCAGAAATATTTAAGTATAGATATGATTACAGAAGTTTGCGCCAGTTGTTCAGCGGGTGTGGAAACGGAGCCGCGCTCGGGCAGCTCGGGCTCGGCGTCGTGGTGCGAGGGGGACGCCGCCGAGGAGCGCGGCTACGGCTCCGGCGACTCGCTGGCGGAGGACGCCGCGCTGCTCGGCGACTCCGCACAGGTCTCGCTGCAGCCCCGCATCATGCGCAACCAGAGGCGGGACGTGGCTGTCGACCTCCATCTGTTACGACCCGACGTCTGAGTCGCGTTCTTAGCATCCGTTTAAATATAGGCTTTCCTACAAATATTTAACGCCTTTAAGATTGTAAATATGTACTACGTTGTTCGCACAATAAGAAAAATGACACAAAGCTGTCCATTCACATAATTTCCTTATAGATAGGTGCTTGTAATGAGAAATGAGCAATCATAGTATAGGTCGGACAAGTAGGTAGTGGATAAAGTGTCTTGTGAAACTCCAATAAATAAAATATACAACGAGTTGATGTTGTGATAACCACTTCCACTCGTTTTTGTATAAAGACCAAGGATTTCTAGACCCCGTATGTACCTTATATTTATTATTACGCTTAAATTGTTTAATTAATTATTGCTTTAAAAGTTATATGAAGTTTACGTACCTATAAATAGAGATCATTACTTTCTAAAAAGTTTACCTATATCTAATGTTAAGTTGTACATATTTTTGTAATAAGTTGTTTAATAATAATAATATAGACCTATAATGTTATTTAGGAAATGTTATTCGCAATTAACGAAGCCGAATAAATCATCAATGCTGAAAGATAGATAGGCTAGATATTATTAAATGCCTAAAACTAAAAATTTATACCTACGACTTAGTGTTTTATAAGTGGAACATCCAGGATTATGACGTTTGCAAATAATGTAGGGATTACATACAAATAATTATATTGATTCTATACAAATAGGTGACATTAACATATTTGACAAAGAAACTGTGATAGACATTCAGTTTTCCATCATGCCGAACAGAGCTATAGTTGATAGTATCCACTACAGAACAGACTACATACATATAGTACTCTACATGAAGTAGGCGCACATGTAGATCGTCTCGGTACAAGCTGTATGTATATTTTTACTTATTAGTTAACTCTTGAACCAATTTTAACGTTTTAGATATGTTTCTTAATAAAAGCAGGGTAAATTATTGCCTGAAAATCAAATAAATAAGTAAGATTATAAAGATTGGTATATATATTTAATATCTACCTATAATATATATTTACTTAAAATGTATACCAGACCAAAATCATGTCATGTCACCGATGCCGCAACAAATGGGCATCATAACTTTTTCGCTGGTTATACACAATATTCAAAAGCGTATTAATTTAAAACCGAGTATAATCAATCATCAGATCAGTAAAATAATAAATAAAATGGGACCTACTATTGCCTAACTGTTAGATCTATGAATTGTGATATGTTTATGAATTACTTACTTACCTAAGTCAATTTACACTGTATATAAATGAAAATAACGTTTTACTGGCAATATTACCAAGGTAGTCGTACGTTACTGTAAAAGTTCAAATCAAACGGTATTTTAAGATGGTTTTAAGATTTCATTCCTTAAACTTATTACACGATTATTCTATCTACCTAATTAAGTAAATCTTTATACAAAGGGTTAATTTGTATTTTACAGTAATGTATGGGCATTACCGACGAAATTGTTTCGGGATGTGGCCTAACAATACCTTGAAATCCCGGACATTCTAGACTTAAAGCACGTAAAAACCCTTCGCTTGTCAAATTAACATAATCGAAACTATTCGAAACCGATTCAATTGTTTTTAATTGACACAAGTAGCAACAAGCCAGCACAAATAAATTCATCACAGACAACTAACTGAATTTTATTATACCCGAACTGATCCATTAAGCTCACAGGAGCAGTGGCACAGCTAGTGCTCTTCAGCATGGACTTGTACGCTCACTGCATCTACTCCGCAGCGTTTGCAGATCTCCTCAGTCCTAGTTCCTGTACCAACCGCGAGGTGACCGCTCCGCTCTCAATGAGCGATGAATGAATGGAAATAAGATTAAATTGAAATTAATTGTATTAACCGAGAGTGATCCTCAGGAAGTACACTAAATCTGCCCAGTTAAGTTTGTAGTTATTTATTCCGTAAGTATCTCTTTTCACGAGATAACTTCATGGGAAGCGAACAGATACCATCAACACAACAGGTATCATCAACAGTTCAAAGTAGTGCAGAATTAAAAAAAATCCTAAGATTCGCCGGAAAACTACCTTTGTACACATGATAGTGTAAATAAATTGCTAAGGGCCAACTGGCGATACACTACATGTGGCCCTCCCCCTCCGCCCCCTATAAACCACCACGATTGGCGGCAGACGGCGAACATCACGTCGATTTTTAATTTTATGATAAAAAAAAATGTAAAATATATAATACAGAATGTATTGCTGTATTAGTAAAATACATAATATCATTTTAAAAGTGTTAGGTATCCCTGACTTTATAATGTGACATCACTGTAACATAAGTAATTGTATATTATCTATTATCGGATGAATGGCGTCGATGGTTTCAACGCTTGTCATTGTCAATCTGACAGCAATGAAACAATCACAACTGAGACCTGAGTTGAGAAATACTAGCCAGGGATTCGATGATTGTGAGATTATTATATTAAATGTACTTAAAATTGAGGGAATAAACCTTAAATCTTTATTTCATCACAGTGGTTCTTTAAAGGTAGGTACTATAAATGATCAGGAATAGTAAATTACTAAAAAATAAACACATTAATTGAATTGCCTCCTTTCGTATGGGCAACAAATAGATGCCGTAATAAGATTATTTACTTCAGTATTCATATTAATTATGAATTGATTAATGACTAATTAAAAAGTGTTATTTACATTGTTCATTTTCCGATGACCTAAAAAAGTAGTCTCGGACAGGATAAGGACGGCGGAAAAACGGGTGTTGTAAACATACAACTTAAGGAAGGCCAGCAGTTTTTTGATAATGGGTTTATTGTTCTTGTAGACTAAAAAATGCCGAGTCAGTATGAAGAAGAGCGTACGTGGGAAGCTCCCAATCATAATCAATATGAGGTATGAGCAATATTTGCTATTAATTTACAAACTATAAAAAGTAACTTATAGCTGTGACTATGGTGTAGAGAAAATATGTTTAATACAGATTTTCAAGACAGTTGGCCTCATAGAAATCTCAGTGCCAACTTAAACTACTCATAAGTAAAAAATATACATAAGTAAGTCATTAAATAATTAACCTTTATCTTTGTTTAGGAAGATGGAAATGAAGATGTTATTGAAAATCCTGAGGAAGTCTTACATGAATGTCTTGACAAATTTAAAACTTCAGACTACATCATGGAACCAGGCATATTCAGTCAACTTAAGAAATACTTCCAAGCTGGTGGGAATCCAGAACAAGTTATTGAACAGCTGTCAATCAACTACAGTGCTGTAGCACAAATGGCAAATTTACTAGCAGAGTGGCTCATACTCGGAGGTATGTTAAGGAGATTCAATTTAGGTTTCAAATAATATTATGAGTCATCACATCCATACAGGATATGTGCAATGGTTAAATAAAAACTGTTTAATTTTATTTTATTATAATGTAATCAATTTCACAGGTGTCAAAGTGACTGAGGTTCAAGCAATGGTTGAAAACCATTTAAAAGATATGATTTTAAAAACATTTGACCCAAAAAAAGCAGATACTATTTTCACAGAGGAAGGTGAAGTAAGTAATATTTTTTTAATCCTTGTGTCGCAGGGGGTTTAGTTTTAATTCTAATAACAAAATAGACAAAACTTTAACCTGCATGTAGAGTAGCAACCTATTACATATATTTCTTCTTCTAGACTCCAGCCTGGTTAACTGAGATGATTGAGCATCCAACTTGGCGGTCTTTGATTTATAGACTAGCAGAAGAGTATCCAGATTGTCTCATGCTGAACTTTACTATTAAGGTAAGGCTTATTGTTTCAATAAAATAATCACTTTTCTATAATTGGTTAGTATTTGTGTCTGGACCTAACATTGAACTTATATTTTGAAAAGACTAACCAGCTACATTTATTTGTTTTAGTTAATATCTGATGCTGGCTTCCAAGGAGAAATTACGAGCATATCAACAGCAGCTCAGCAAATAGAAGTGTTTTCACGGGTGCTAAAATCGGCGATAGTTGGATTCTTGCAAAGTTCTGATGACTGGCAAAACAGTGTCAATGAATGTGCCGTATGTATTTTTTTTGTTAACATAAATTACTATTATGAAATGTTTTTTAGGTCTGTTCAGTAATTTTATTCAAATCTTTATTACAGAAAATGGTTTGTCACGGTGCACACACATATGTATACAGTCAAGTTATTGTACATATATTGTCGCAAGAGCCCAGGGGTGGGGCAATCATGAAAAGACTTGGTCAAGAAATAACTCGCTGTGCACAACAAAGGTTATTTTATCCTAATAGAAAATAAGACTAATTTCTCCAAATTATTAGTAAGACACCTATGAAATTATAAAGTCGATATGATTTTCTCAAGTTGCTGTAACAAATTTCAATTTAATTTGTTTTGCAGTTATAATGGTAATAATTTGTATTTAACACATTTTTTTTCCAGTGGCCATGATGTGACTCCAATTACGTTGGCCTTAACAGCTGGAGAATCCTGGCGCAATGCTCGCACGGCGTTAGCGGCCATGCTGTCGCGTGGTGCACTCAACCCAGCTGACATTTCAGTATTGTTCAGAGCTTATACGCAGCAAGAACCGCCGCCAGTACATTTGCTTAGAATTCCTCAGTTTTTAGGTACCTATGTAATTTTTACTCCTCTACACATAAAAACCTTGCATCAAGTACTACCATTTTAATCCCGGTTTTGTCTTTTCAGAACTTCTTGTAGACTCCTTATTCAAATCAGGAAGCAAATTAAATCCTGAACATAAATCAAAATACATGTATTTATTGGCTTATGCAGCAAGTGTATGTGAAGGGCTAACACCTGGTAGGCCTGTCAAAGACGAGTTGAAAGCAACTGTGCAAGCTATCGAAAAAGTACACGCTGTGTGCAGCAGTTCTGCTAGTTCAAGTGAATTGATAGCGGAATTACCGACATTATATCATTGTATAAGGTAAATATGAATACTTTCAAAATGCGCAGTGCTCTTGTGAATATGGTGAACTCTATCAAAAATTTTTAGAAAAATATTTTATTTGAGAAAACAAAAACTGATGATTTTTCGTTATACATATCGACAGCGTGCTGAATATGTATGGTGTCTAAAACATATAGCTAGTATGAAATTTGTAAATTTTCGTTTTACCTCCTAATTAAATGTTATGTTCTTTGTAGGTTTCCAGTCGTTGGAATGGGTGTCCTAGTATGGGTCGAATGTGTGGTGACAGAGCCTTCGTATTTCAAGCTATGCACAGAACATTGCCCTGTACATTTGGCACTGTTGGATGAAGTTGCATCCTGTCATCAGTTGTTGCATCATAGATTGCTTAGGTTGCTTGTGCAACTGTTTGAATCACCACAGGATGAATTGGAAATTTTAGTACAGGTAAACCCTATAATCACCTCAATCCATGTAATTAGGGCCTAACTTTATTTCGGATAATGTACCTGTAAGCTTTTACAAAACTTCAAACAAATAACTTGATGGCTCTATCGTTTTACAGTTGGAGTTGAAGAAAATGTTACTTGATCGTATGGTTAACTTATTGAGCCGAGGATGCGTCGTGCCTGTCCTGCGTTACATAAAACAGTGCTGGCAACGTGGTGACACTGATATTTCTTTGATCAGATACTTTATCACCGAGGTAAGATCGTCGTTTTCATAAAATCATGGCTATATTCATATTTATGTAATTTTAACCATAGAGGCAGACCTTGTTTACCTACTTACCTGATTTCAATTATTGTAACTTTTACTCTGCAGGTTTTGGACGCCATTGCGCCCCCTTATACACCAGAATTCGTCCAACTGGTATTACCTATGGTTGAGAATGAAGAAATTACTGGTACTATGAGAGCAGAAGGAGAAAATGATCCTGTCTCAGAATTTATTGGTAAATAATTCAACGAAATACACTGTTTTATAATTACTTTAATTCTGTATTATGTCCTAATCACACTTTATTTTTTGTTTCAGTTCACTGCAAGGCTCATTATGTTGTAGTTTAAGGAAACATTCAATAAAACAAGACTTGAAAACAAAATTATATCTTTAGAACAATAATACGTTTTGTTTTTCTAGCAGCCCCTTGCAGATTTTCTTTCATAATACCTCTTTAGAGCCTCATCAAAAACTGGACCGACAGTCCTCTTTTTCCAAATATCAATTTTTGGTTTAGGCTCTATAGTTTCTTTATTCTCCTTGAGTTCTTGTTTCTCCGGCTTGGGTGATTTATCTCTACCAGCATTTTCTTTTTCTATTGTATTTGTTTTTATGGTACCATTTTTCGAAAGCTTTTTTTCCTTATTTTTCTGGCTTACTTCCTCACTATTACCTTCTTCATCACTAGATTCATCAATTGAAAAGTCAGAGTCAGCATCAATATTTTCTTCTTGTTTATTTCTTTTTGCCATTCGGATGTCATCAAGGTTGACGCGATTAATTTCTTCATCAGAATCCTCAATTTCTCCTTCAGATAATCTGGTTTTACTATCTGACGATTTTCTTTTCCTATAATTTCTTTTCTTTTGAGTATCAATAGACTCAGATGTTGTTTTAGGCCTTTGAGTAGTCTTTTCCTTTGCCAATTCTGGAGTATCTACATTTACTTCTTTTTCCTTACCCAATTTTTGTTCATAAAGATGACGATAGAAACCACCTTAAAAATTAAGATTGTATTGGTCACATTAAAAAGTCCCCAAGAAAACAAAATAAAGCAATAACCCCAAAGTTATAATTACCTAAATCTTTTTGTTTTGTGACATCTCCAATACTCTCTAAATACTCTTCACGTTTTTCCTGCTCTTCCTCCAAACGCATTTCTTCCAATTTCTTTTTATAAGCTGATGTCACAAAGACTTCCTTATCCTCAAATTCACTTCCTTCCAATTCCCTTTCCTTTTGCACCTATAATGTCAAAGTTATCAAAGTAAGTATATGTATAAGAACTATTAATAAAATCTAACACTAGAGAAAAGGTTGCAATTTATACACTAAGTGTTCACCTGGTTTGCCAGCATATCACAAGTAATAGGTAAACTATGAGGTAGAAGAAAACAAGGCTAACATAAATCGAAAATCAATTTAACTTCAGAAATTCAATCCCACAGCCATGACTTTAAGTCTGGCCCAGCAAATCAGCAAGTATACTCTGTTAGTTTAGGTATTTTAAAAAAGATACACATTATATTTGTCTGTAAAATAACAAAGATAACAAAATCAAATATACCCGTGAAATAAATTGTTTTTTTTATTATGTTGTGTTTGTTAAGTTATAAATTCAGTATTGTCAAAAAAAAATTACTTTATTTTAAATACCTAAACAGACAGAAACCTAAAGACCAATGAGATCATTACATGATTTTAAATTTTTCCTTTACTCACTTGTCTCTCAATTCTTCTCTCATTCTCTATTTTGCGTTTGTTGGCTGCTTTCATCAAGTTTTCTATATACTGTGGCTTTTTTTCTTCTTTTGTCTTCACCTTAACTTTTTCTTTCTTAGTTACCATTTCTTCATAAATTTCATCATACTGATAAACTGTTGGATCTTCAGTTAGGGCTTTCTCCTGGGTTATTTTTGCCTATGGGAATAAAAAAATTCGTTCAGCAAAAAGTCACAAGGGAGACTAGAAAGGACTTGAGGTAATTTTTTGTCTGTAAGTTATACATAATTATTAAAGAGGGATGATGATACTGACCTGGAAGAAAATGAAATGCTATTAAATGGTAATTTCAGATATTTAAATTACTACAACTATACCATTTATGAACTCAAGCTAGTACCTACCTGTCTTGTTGTATTATCGCTTGGTCTAAGCAAAACAGGCTTTTTATTTGCATCGTCTTCAGAATCGGATTCATTCCCAAATACATTTCGCGAAGCCTGGAAAACTGGTTGCTTTTTACCTTTTTCTGCCAGTATTAGACCATATCTGTAACAAAAAGTAACAAATGTTTAAATCTTCGCCCCTGACTAGAAGGAATTCTCATAGAATTAATTGATATTGAAATATTAACATACTTTTTGTTCGACATTTTCTGTATTTCCTTGAAGCCACAACAAGCTTTACAACCACGTAAACAAAACAACTGATGGTGTATCACAAACTCGAATACATGGAAAAAAAACTATATCAGACACAAAGTTGCTCGCAGTCACTTAATCTATCCACGTTATATATTAAACTTTCTCAATTTTATACAAATATAACAGAATAGTTTTATTAACCTCTACTTTCATTTATCAATAGGTATATAATCTAAGTTTATCAACAAATTGTGTCGAACCAGTGGAACAGCGAACTGTCTGTCCGTCAGTCGAATGTCAACATTGCCAACGTTTATCAATAAGTTTTATTTTGCTTTGGACACTTGGCATTGCTGTAAAATTAAAGGTATTATAGCAAAATATTTAATAACGTTTTTTTTTTACAAGAACGCAATCTAGTCCCAAACTAAGCAAAGCTTGTATTATGACATTTACTAGACAACTGATAAACATACTTATATATTTCTAAATACATACATAATATTATAGATAAATTACACCCAGACACAGAACAAATAATCATGCTCATCACACAAACATTTGTCCTGGGTGGGAATCGAACCCACGACCAACAGGCCAGTGCTGTATTTGAAACCGACAACTCAACAAGTTATTCACAAAAATAGCCTATATATTTAGTTAGGGCAGCAATTAAAAAATAAAAGTTTAGCATTCACTATTTCACAGACTATATACCTATAAAGTACCGCAGTTGACATAAGACATACGGGTTTCCGGGGTTTCACTGGTTTCAGACAGAATTGACAGAACACACTGTATTAGAACTTATTATTGTTTACTAAATAAAAAATAGACTTATGCGTACTACTTTTATATACTAAATATTTTGAACTATTCTACAACATAATAGTAGAACAATGGAAGTAAATAATAGAAAAAGGAAATCCAAAAAGTTTCCAGCCACTGCTTTAGCATTTTATATAAAAGTTTACTGTAAACAAAAATCATCATCGAAAACTAAGGTAAATGTTGTTAAAGTTGCTGAATTTTCTTCGAACGGTTTACTCCAACCGTTTAATCTTTACTGACTGGTGAAACTTACTAATTTATGAATTTTTTCTCAGCTCATAAGATATAATTCGATAAAATATTTTGGTGCAGATTATTGATGTTTAATTTTTGTTTATAGTATACTTCAAAATTAGTAGAAGCAACAAAGTCTTGGCTGTCTCTAAGTGAGTCGGAAAAACAGGAAGTTAATGCAAAATACAATGATTGTCAAGAAAAATATAAATTGCGTTTTATAGATCAGTTAAAAAATGCAGAGCCTTTTATGAAGGCAAAAGACTCAAGGTACATGTACAATTTGTGAATTTCAGTCTTACTAAACTTTACAAATTGCATCTAGAGATAAAAGTTAATAACTTGAATGTGAATAAATGAAAACTCATAGTAATAAGTCAATATGTTTTATTTATAGATACTTACTAAGTTACCTTTAATTTCTAGGTTGAACAATTCAAGAGTAGAAACTCCAAATTCAACTGTATTACTACCTCATCAGGAACATGAAAATAATGTTGAAGAGTTGGAAACTCAAGAAGAACCACCTGAACAATTAGAACAAAGTACAGAACTTGACTTAGTTTATGATGAACAAGACACAATGTAAGGTTTTCTATAGGAGCAGATTACTTGATGCAATTTACTACATATTGCCTTCTCAAGTTGCAGGCTTCCATCTTACTGGTCCCTTCCCCTTGGTGGTAGACCCAGTAAAAAGTTTATATTTTTATATTTTTGAGGTGATAATTTCTCAAATTAAGGCCAACTCTCATAGAATTTTCACCTTTTGTAAGCATAGATAAGAGATTGCCTACTTAAAACCTATTCTTAAGTAGTACAATAGTTATTCAAGCCCATATTCTGTAGCAATTTACCTATGGGCTCATTCATTTTTTTTTAATTGATTCAATTTAGAAATTTTCTTACAGTAATCAAGTTCAAAATGAAGGAAGTGTGATCACACAAGGATTTAATGTTGGTAATGAAAGAACTTCTATAGCAGAACCTTTACCTCCACCATTTAAGTAAGTTGATGTGATATGAGTGCCACATTATTCCCTTATTTTAATTTGCTTCAGTTTGCATAGCATGTTGCATTATCTAATAAATAACTTTATTTTTATAAATTTGAGTTTAAGCTTGCCATGTTTTTTTTTATTATTTAAATATTGTCTTTTAGTGATCAAAATGAAAACACAGTAGAATCATTTGATGGAAATGAAAATAATAAAAGAGCTTTATTAGAGGAACCATCACCTCCAACTTTCAAGTAAGTATTTGTGTTGTGTGACATATTTTTAATGGGTTGCATTGTTTGAGCCTAGGAATTTTTTCTACATAACAACATACATAAAATATTTTTGTTATTATTATTGGCATCACTTTTTCTTATTTCTTATATCTCCTTTCAGGACAGGGAAGGACCTATTTCAAATGTTGAATACCTGCACATACTCTGAGGATGAAGCTGATAAAATAACTTGGGTCTCATTACCTCAGTTTGAGAAGAACCAGTATAGTCGAGCTGTATGTTTATTAAAAAAAGATTATTTAACTAAATATAGGGAATATTTAGAGAGTTTGTCATCTAAGGAGTTATTTAATTATTACCATAAAACAGTTGCATAATAAAATTGTTTTACCTCCCATAATAATTGCAAAAGTGAAAAGGTGTTTTTTTTATTCATAGTAATGAACCCTCCGCTAATTAAAGCAGAAACGAAAAATTATTATGGCCTAAAAATGATACTCGATTCTCTTTTAAGATATTTAAATATAGTTTATTAATGAGGGTTAAATCTTAAAATGTTAACAACTAACCTAAAAGCATAATACATAATTGGACATAATTTCGATTCTATAATAACATGTTGCATACATTAGATGCAGACTAGACAATCATACTGTTTGAAAAATATCAGAAACATCTAGTAATGCAATGCAGTTTTAAGTTATTTTGCTGTGTATTATACACATAAATAACAAACGGTCTATTTTCCACACAGGAGCCCAATAGCCATGCCAGCAGCAAATGAAGCCAAAAATACGTGTGACTCTGTGGCCCTGTAGTGCTCATCTCCTTTCAAATTGTGCACCCAACGTTTAGCTTTCACTTCCTTCTTCTTTAATAAATCTTCGGCTTTATCCAATTTACGGTCCACAAACCTCTCGACCTATAAAATCAAGAAAGAATACGACATAATTGTAAAAAAGTTTAAGAACATTTAAAAATAATATAAAGGAAGACAAAACGTTTGTCTTTCCTTTGAACCCTTTGTTAATCTATGAATAATTATTAAATAATAAAACTAAATTGCCATTACTATTAGATTTTTTAGCCCAGGTTTTGCCTTTGAGGTTGTGCGAAAACTAATGCTATAGGTAGTCACTTTTAGGTACTTATACATAATTTTTTAAATAATTACGACACCATTGGCTGAAAACACCATAGAACACATACATTCCAAAGTATGACTTCACACTTTAGAATGTATGTGAATGTGAAGAAGGGAACCAAGTATCTGATGTGATTGGATATTCGGTGACACAGCGAACGACGCGTTAGCATCGCCTCGTCCTTTTTATGTTGTCTTAAGTCGACGTCTTAAGTCGTGACCCAGTAATGCTTGTCTTAAGTCTGGGTGTCTTTGTGCATGTGAATTGAATGTTTGTGAAACCCCCCGCGACACATGGATTAAATTCCATAATGCGGAAGTCGTTTTTTTTAAAATGTTACACTGTCTCTTAATAGAGTTAGTAAAGCACACACCAGTCATGACTGTTGTATGCTTTACAAAATGTAATATGTAGACTACTACAGGTGGACCAGTCTAACAACTATCTAGTAGAAAATTTTGGTTGTCAAAATAAATATAGGGTTTTAAGGAAAAAGAAATAAGCAAACAAATGGTGCAGATAAAGTAACATGTTTTTTTTTAAATAAAGACTGTTATACACTATACTTTTTTTATAAATGGATGTATTATTATTGAACATGACTTCCATGACCATTAATATCATAACCATAATTGGATAAAATATTTATGAATTTATGACTAATACACCTAACCAGATGAATGATTAACCTTGAGAAAATGTTTTACTAAGAACTGCAACTACAAGATAGTATAATTCAGCATTATTTACAGACTTGTTTAAGGCAAAGTCAAATTAAAGGAGATCAGCGTTCCTACAGCCACATATTGAAGTATTAGTGTGGTTGTGAAGGACTTTGTCAATCATAGTAATAATATTTAAGGAGGTGGACCCTGAGAATATTTCATGTTAATGAAGGATACAAGTATGCACATGACACTATAAATCCAAGTAGACAAGGATATATTTGTGATTCCAAAACTTAAAAAAACAAATGTTTATGCCATTAATTTTGCGTTTATTATATTTTCTATCTTTTACAATAAGGAGGTTTTATTTTACTATTTTTTATTTATATTGAATAATTACAGAATCCTAATTGAAATTATCTCATACTATCTACATAACATAATATATAGTTATTTAATAAGAGATATATAAAATGAAATATGCATACAAAGATATAGACTTAATCAAATAATTCAGCAAAATATAGTTTAGGTAGGTACATTTATGAAGAAGCAATACCAAAAAAGAATCCTCCAGTAAACCCTGCTGAATAATAGGAATTATTCCTGACAAATAACATTACCTGCAACAAATAAAGTGCAGTTGAAATATGAATAGCAGCCTCATAATAACTAATGGGTCATTGAATTATGTAATTACACATATGTGTAATTTACAGATTTGCAAGAATTTACTTTATTATAAAAACTGCTTGCTCTTTTATTCTGGTCTTGATGAAAGTTCTAATAGCAACAACATAAGTAATGACATCAGTTTATATCCAGCCAAGATAGTATTAGTAAACAAAGGGTTTTGGCACTCCGACTATCATTTGCACTACATTAAGATAAACAGTTGGCTTTTGCTTCCTCATAATATATTGCATCTAATGATTCCTAGACAATTTCCTAATCAACCCAAGAATGATTTTTAAGATCTAATAGTGTCATGTACAAACTTAGTTTATCGTCTTGTCTACTATTACTCAGTTATTATGATTGTGTTGTAAGCCTGAGTCATAAGTTTGCAGTTTGCATAGACCAAACAACTACAAGAACCAAGGTCAAGGCAACACGTTTTTATCAGTGTAGTGGGAAAAGTAAAATGCAATAATTGTATGTATTTTGAATTAACTTTGAAGCATAAAGGTCTATAATCCATGATATAACACAAGTAATGTTGAGCAATAAGGCACCTAGGATTCACATCAGGAGCAGCCAGATCTCTTAAAAGACCTTTGCTTTAATAAAATGATGTTACAATTTTCTCTTCCTTTATATATATTTATAGGTATATTTAATAATAGGTAGATACTAGTGAAAGTACTTACTTTTTCAAACCAATCTGGTGATTGTCCTGTGGCTTCCTTTTCAATTTTGTCTGTGATTTTATCAACCTTCTTATTGATTTTGTCCCAATTTATGTCAATGTACCCTTTTTGGCTGGCAATATGTAACAGTATAACACTTCCGCCTAAACCAACAGCAGCGAATTTCCCAATTTTCATTGAAATGAATCCAGTTATCCTGTAAATATTAAGCAACTTCAGTTAATGCAAATTATTACAAGACTAAATATAAATCTGAGTAAGTAAAGAAGTCATCATGTCTCTTAGATCATAAACTCAAGATTAATATTGATGAATCACAGATTTTAATAAGGCCTTACCAAGGATACAGAATTTCGTCGTTTTATTACCTAACAATTTGTATTAAATTCGGAAATATCAATGGGATTTTTATACATGATAATAACGTAAAACAAAAGTGACATACCATCCTGACGCAGTTCCTAAAATTAACTGCTTTGTTGCTGATGTCTTTCCGATATCTGATATCGCCTTTTCAATAAAGTTCTTAGCATCGTCTACTATTTTCTTAGCATCCTCCGAAGCATCTTCTTTACCTGGCCTCGCCATATCTGGTATCGGAAATTATGCTCCTTACTACAAATTTATCACAATAAGTACGGTAACACCAGCTAAGCCAAACTCTTCGAAAGGATACTGAGATGGACTGAAATGAAAATGAATAATAAAAAGTCACTCACTCAGACAAACAATAAGAATAACCATAGACAAAATTAATGTACATCTTATACAGATTACAAATGGCTTACGAACATCTTATTAGATGGTATCATAATATCATATAGTACCAGGATGACTTTCTTAGAAGTTATGATTATAGATTGTTTAACTGAACTAAATAAATATTCTATCTTGCAAAAGATAGAGGCTGATAGCCAACTAGATATATTATACCATTCATAATCCAAAATACGAGAACTAGGGGCTTAACTTATAACATATACTTATCTCATTGGCCTGGCCTTTTCAAAACTATGTTGGAGTCGACTTCCAGTCTAACCGGATTCAGCTAAGTTCTAGTGTTTAATTGAGCTCTTGAATTATCTGGGCAATACGATACCCCTGGGCATAGCCCCTCGGTTAGACTGGTGGTCAGACTTTCGAGATTCTGTACCTGTAAAGACTGTCAAAGATTTATGAAAAATAGCCATTTATACGTACTTACGGTACTTATCTGTGTGAAACAAAGATGAATAAACAAAAATAAAAACAAGTTACGGTTACTGTACCTATGCGGGGCTCGATAAATAATTAATAAAAAAATAAATAAAATTAATTTCTAATCGCAAGGTTTCGATCAAGCTCTATGTTATTGACATGTGCATTTGACAGCTGAAACAAGTCAGACAGAATTAAACAGCTGATTCTTTACTGATGGCTAAACGAGGAATGTGAAAATGGGAAATCAAAAGAAATTTAAATAATTTAATTTTATGTATAAAATAGGTACTTTAATTTGAACAAAATCGTTAGATATTTTGTAACGATCGAATCGTAGGTTAAGAAGGAACAGTGTACGTAAGTTTGTATTTGGCCAGACCGACTAGTGTTCATTGATTAGACCACCTTTATTTCGATCTGACTACGGCATATTTCTTACTATAATGCCAGCTATACAAATGGCGCTTTCGCGGAACTATCCAAACCCAAAATTATTGCGGAATTTAATGTGTTACTTGCATAGAAGCAAAAGCAGCTTGAGGTTATGGGTAAGTCATAAATTCATTCAGTTTGATCCATCTAATTTTGCATTTGGATGGTATACAAATGGTGTACTGAAAACCTTGTGCTAAAATTGTTGCCTTGAATGCTCTTCACATTTCAGGAAGAAGATGTCAATACTGAAATTAAATTAAAAATAGAAAAACATTGGTCAAATGTTGTTTTAAATCAACCTTCCAACAATTTTAAGAAGAAGACTCACTATATCCTTCCTATGTTCCCATATCCATCAGGAAACTTGCACATGGGACATGTACGTGTATACTCTATATCAGATACTTTAGCGAGATTCCAGCAATTGAATGGCAAGAATTGCATTCACCCTATTGGTTGGGATGCGTTTGGTTTACCAGCAGAGAATGCAGCTATAGAACGAAATATCCCACCACATACATGGACAGAAACAAATATAAATTCAATGAAAACTCAACTACAGCAACTGGGATTTAATTTCAACTGGGAAAGAGAAATATCAACCTGTGACCCCAGCTATTATAAATGGACCCAATTTATATTTTTAAAGTTATTTGAAAAGGGCTTGGCATACCAAAGTAAAGTGAGTATGACTCTGTTTTCCTATGTACAAAACAAATTAAATCCGAGAGTGAAACCCATCTGATCTGTTTTTCTATACATATACTCTATACTTACTGCATACTTTGTATCTTACTAGTGCCATCACATCTGAACATAGGCTAAGCATAACTCATTCATTCAGACCAGTTTGTAATACTTTTTAAGTGGTGTTGTAGTATTTTGAGATTAAATGTAACAATCTGCTTAAATTTCAGGAACAAGTGAATTGGGATCCAGTTGATAAAACTGTTTTAGCAGATGAACAAGTAGATGACCTTGGTTGTTCATGGAGATCTGGAGCTAAAGTTGAAAAGAAGTACCTAACACAGTGGTTTATTAAAACAACAAAGTTTGCCAAAGACTTGTTTGATGGACTTGATAGTGAAGAGTTAGAAAATTGGAAAGATATCATAAATTTACAAAAGCATTGGATTGGAGAATGTGATGGAGTATCAGTTACTTTTAAATTGTCTGTAAATAATCAAGTTAAAACCTTTGATGTATGGACTTCTGAACCATATAAATTTATTCATGGAAATTTCTTAACCATGAGTCCTAGGCATCCATTGATCCATGAATTGAAATGCCATATGAGTAATTCACTTACTTGTCATAACCCTGTAACAAACCGTGATCTGCCAATTTATATCACTGATGATGCTATATACCCAATAGGAAAGGATGTATCAATTGCATGTTCTATATTTGACACTGATGATAATAACACCGCTGTATCACTAAATATACCTGTTAGCAATGAGCAATATGAAATTAATGTTGACGGTGAAAACCAAAAAGCCATAAATATAGCTATTAATAAAAATGTAGGAGGTCATTTTGTTAGCTCAAAATTAAAAGACTGGCTTATATCTAGACAGAGGTATTGGGGGACCCCTATTCCAATTGTTCACTGTGAGAAGTGTGGTGTAGTTCCTGTTCCATATGAAGAACTTCCAGTACAGTTACCAAAATCTGATTCTCATAAGAGTGGTATACAAACACTAGACAAAATAGATGAATGGGTCAATTGCAAATGTCCTAAATGTCAGTCCAATGCCAGAAGAGAAACTGATACTATGGATACATTTGTAGACTCTTCTTGGTATTACTATCGTTTTTTGGATCCAGCTAATCAGGAAATGCCATTTTCGGTAGAAAATGTTCGTAATCAAATGCCTGTCGATATTTATATTGGAGGCAAGGAACATGCAGTTTTGCATTTATACTATGCAAGGTTTATGAGTTATTTCTTCAATTCACTTGGATGGACTCCAAAGAAAGAACCATTTAAGAAACTTGTAGTACAGGGCATGGTTATGGGACAATCTTATAAATTAAAAACTTCAGGTAAATACGTACCGCCTGAACAAGTTGAAAAGGTTGGAAATGAATATAAAGAAATCAGTACTGGTGAACTTGTCTTAACCCAATGGGAAAAGATGAGTAAATCTAAATACAATGGGGAAAACCCTGAAAGACTGTTGTCAACGTATGGATGCGATACAACTCGACTTCTTATTCTAGCTGATGTTCCGCCAGCTACGCCTCGGCGCTGGTCAGATGCGAGTGAGTTTCTATATTATTGTATGCACTTTTTCCATCAACGTTTATATTCCGATTACTAATTTTCGTCTTTTTATAGCGCTACCTGGAGTACTAAACTGGCAACATCGCTTGTGGATGACTATAAGGGAGTTTTTAAAGCACCGGAATAATAACGTTGCTCATTCAATAACATCGGAAGAGTTTAATAAATATGAAAGAAAAATTTGGGAATCAAGAAATTATTTTATAGCAACCACAACCTATCATTATAAGTACACACAAAAGCTCAGTGTTGGTATATCGAGATTACAGAGTTTAACCAGTGTTTTACGGGTAAATATTTAAAAATATATGTACATAAATATAAGAAAAACATAAGTATAAGATTAAAGACCGTGTCTGGTACATCTTCGTGTATGTAGGTACTGACCCTGTTTGTTTATTAATGATCTGCTGTCGACTGTCTGCACTTATTGTATGTGGTCTCCTGTTGTCACTGTCAGTCTTTGAAAAAACAACCAAGGTATTTTATGTTATCGACATAAATAAAATTGTACATATTATCATTTTGAGATCAATATAGTGTAAAGAAAAATAAAATAAAATTAACAATTATGAATTTCATTTATTTACAATAAGAGATGTTGAAAACATTTTTTGTTTTACAGAACAAAATACCACCAGAAGTTGTAGCTAAAAGCAAAGAATTTGAAAGAGCGTTATCTGATTTAATTATAATGTTGGCGCCAGTGACTCCACACTTCTGCTCTGAATTGTGGGCAGGTTTCTTGTTGGCACCTAACAGAATATGCGACTCGCAAAATATTATTGATTGGAGCAAGACTGTCCTTGAGCAGAAGTGGCCCAAGGTTGATGATGATTTTGAACTATCATTTTTATGTAAAGTAAGTTTCCACAGAAATTATTTCGTTTGTTTTTAAGCTCGTGATAATTAAATTCATTCATTATTTTATTGGTTCAGGTTGACGGAGCGGACCGATGTGAACTTAAAATAAAAGCTCGTGATCTATCAAATCTCAGCCACGAAAAGGCGTTACAAATTATGCTTAACGAAGATTCTGTTAAAAAAAGACTAAAAACGGACATACACAGAACAAAATTTGAACTGTATCCTGACTGTCGTGCGATATTACACATTTTCCCGAAAAAGAAACAAAAGGTTGCGCAAGTAGACGAAGGAGTAGCTTAGTAAGTAGTCATTTAAGGTTAGAAATAAATGAAATTTAGAACTGCTACTTAATATCTGATTGGAAAAAGGGCTTAATGGTCCAGTCATGAACTATTCAATTCTGTCATAGATATAAATCTTAATAAACTCTTTGAAATGGCAACCTTAAATTTTATTCGGCTACCTGGTCAAGAATACACAACTGTATTACATACGTAATTTAACGATAATTTATTAAAAGTGATCTATTAATGTTAAACTCTCCACTATTCATTATGCTACCTCGTGTTTCTAGCTTTTTTTGCTCGAAATATTTCGTCCTTGTAGGCTTTCAAATTCGCTGCTGAATCCTGAAAAAAAATATAAAAATGGTAAATTTTATTATTTAAAATAGATACATAGGTAAAAATGTCATATTTCATAAACTATTTCCATACGTCATACTGTCTTTTTGCTTACATATCCCACTTTAGAATAACAATTGTATTTGATAATCTTCAGCCCTTTGGACTTAAGGATCTTTTTTATTGATTACTTAGATAAGAGACTGATCTATTCTAACTTTAAAATTATTAAAGTCATAGACATAAAAAAGAAGTAGTGTTCAGGGACGGATTAAATACGTTGGTTGCACTATTGCTATAAAAAATAGGCGAAATACAATACCAGATAACGCGGTACTAGTATTTAGCTCAGTCCTTTTAATAAATGCACAATGAAAATGATACACATCAAATTTAAAAACAAAGTTTAACCAAGATCTAGTTGGGTTTATAAACAAAACTACGTTATTCAGAAGTTGAACACTATCTAAGGTATTGGACAAAATTTTTAAAAAGATGCGACGTTTATTACTTGCAGAAATATGTGTCTCTATAGAGTAATAGTAGGTAATTTATAGTGAAATCCGGCCCGAGTACACTTAGTAGGTACATAATGTACGTTGTATATCAATTATTAAATACGATACAATAAGTGGATAAAATCTGATAATTGAGGTAGGTACTTGTGTTTTACCTTTTTAGCTTCTCGCCATTCTAGATTACGAAGTCGATTCAGTCCTTTGAGATTACGGTCAAGTATTCTTAGGAACTCTGCTCTTGTTATTTTAGGTGTCTCTGTAGTTCCATTGTTTGATGGATCCGGAGGTGCTGTCACGGTCTGTACATACATTGTTAACAAAGATATATAATATAATCCACATATTATTACTTCATATAGAGTAAGTTTTAAATGATTTCCTACACTGTCACAGTAATATCTAATCATTGAATATGATTCGATTAAATCTGGTTTATTTCGCGCCATTACCACAGTGCAACTTCGTCACTTAGAACTTTTGCCTCCTTCGCCCGTAAATAATCGGGCGATCCCGAAATCTCCGCGTACCTACTCGTTTACTCATGCGTTATAAATGTGAATTCGCCAAAACTATTAGGTACATAAAAATAACACATTCAAAATGCCCTTGAAAAGCTTAAAATTAACATTTCTGTCGAGTGCATATTACTTGGTGGCTAGTCGACCCGATTGTAACAGCCAGTCTTGTGCTAAAGGTCACTCACTGTTCGCTCCAAAGACACTTGCTTCATTCGACAGCGGCATTTATTTACGCTTGTGAAATGTATCTACATGCGCACACGTTATTGGTAAAAAACGGTTAATGCTAGAAGATATATTATAGAATCTCAATTTCATTTTATGACTTTTCGTACAATCATAATATCCAAACACTAAGGTTCTTTTAAAACACTCAAAACATCGCTTTTATTACAACTCCAAAATACTTTTAGAGTGTTACTACTACTCCTAACATTCTCTGGTTTTCATTCTAGATTTTTTTGTACAAGCAGCTAAATAATAGGAGGCTGCTTTAATATTAGGTTCATTATATTATGTTTTGCAAATAAATAGGTCCACTTAAAATCCCTCATTAAAAATACTCTTTAGACATTACACTTATTACCTACCTCTCTAGGTTATCATCAAAAACCAAGGCATTTACAAAACGAGCATGATTAACTTATCGCGCCATTTACTATATTTTGGTAACACTCGTAAACTAATGAGCCAGGAGGTACTTATTTCAAACTGATGTACCAATAGTATGTAAAAAAAGTCTAGGCATCCCCTAGGGTTTTTCACTGATCTTGCCTTACCTCACTTTATGTTTGAGGTATGAGAACATACACTTAGGTTCTCATCCAATGGTTTCGAGGTCGAAGGTACTTACATTATCATCGGCAAATTGATTGTTAACTAATTCTGATATTTGATTGTAAGCGCTTTTGGTGTCGTTGATTTGCTGAAAAAAAAATTACTTTACATTTTTTTATTCTAATCGTAATAATTATGCCTTGAACACACAATAAATTACACGAAACTTCTTTTTATAAGCAGGTAAATGGCTATGTGAGAATACGTACCTCCAATATAACATGGAAAATGGTTCCAAAAAATCCTCGTTTTGGAGCTAAAGCAATACTTTTACCAGCTTTAATCGCTGTTTGTCTAGCAGCTCGGTCTTTCTCTATTGCATCATGTGCTGTTGGCTGCAACGAACACATAGATATTTGTATCTACTACTATTTAAGTGGTAATACGATTACTTGTCATGCTGCTTTTTTTTTCAATCAGACCATAATTTCTGTTTTTCACTTCAGGGCCCCAATTCTGCTATTAACAATAGTCAATGAATAAATGCAAATTGGATTAAATTTTTACTTTTCGTATTATTCCAAGCAGTTTTCTAACACAATAATAAGAAATTCCGTATGGAGCGGAACACCCACGGTCAATTTAGTAATTAAAAATTATTGTGTTGGCAAAATGCTTAAAAGAGTAAGAATAGTTTCAAATTTAATCCAGTAGCCATTCATTAATCGGTCATTGTAAATAGCGGAGTTGGGTCCCTGTGCTAGGCCTCGATTGGGGCTTCTGGCATCTTTTTTTCTCATTCAAGAAATGCTATGGCCAGATTCCAGTGTCACTGGTTACAGCTAAATAGTTGCTTTCTTCTACATATAAACAAAAAATAAAAAAGCTTTTAGGTATATTTTATTACTTACTGGTTGAGCAATAAATGTGGGAATTATGATGGCAATTACTACAAATGTAACTAGAGCCCAGTGTCGCGCTGCAAGTGCCATTTTTTAAGCTGGATCAAGTAATGGCGCCTTTCCTAAATAACCAAAATGGTTTTTATTATCAACACTACAATGATTCAGTTAGAAACCAATTAGACAAGTAAAATACAGTAAAGTATAAATAAAATTTTGTAGTCGATCGCAAACGCAACGGCTTGAGAGGAACCAATCACAAAATAGATAAGGTTAAATTTCTTAATAATTCTTTCACTCTTTACTGATGCGAAGACATAACAGTATTTATTTATACACTTCGAACCCTTCGTAGAATTAGTATTTAAGTGTGTAAATTCGGACAAGGTCGAAAGACGAGGGCGTTTAGTGTTGATAAGTGGTAGATAGGTTAGTAGGTTTTATTGATTTTAAATTTTAAACTAACATTCGAGTTAGGTAATAATTTAAGTTAGGGATTGCACCCATTCTTATGATAAAATATCGAAGCCATTCACTTCCATAACTCATAACCGCTGTGGAAGTGTATAGGTACCGATATTGCTTGAGAAAATTACCTCCGTCAAAGTGTTGTAAGAGCTTTTTGTCGCACACATGGTTGTTGGAAAATATGTAGCTACCTATTGTATTTAATTTCCCTTGGGTACCAAACTAGATTTTAACAATTTGAACCTAGGCATGCAAAGCTTGCTCACTTCCTAAACAGCTAACACTGAGTTACCTATTATTATGTAGGAAGGTACTCTGTCTTAAAGTGTATCTCTAATATATAAAATTCCCGTGTCACGATGTTAGTTACCGTACTCCTCCGAAACGGCTTAACCGATTTTTACCAAATTTTATATGAGTATTCAGTAGGTCTGAGAATCGGCTCCTATCTATTTTTCATACCCCTAAGTGATAAGTGTTGCTCACACCACAATTTTTTTATCGGACGATTTTTTTGTTTTTATTTTTTTATAATGTGGCATTAAAAATACATACAACTAGAAAAATAAATTAGGCAAAACAACGTTTGCTGGGTCAGCTAGTAGTAAGTATATTTAGAAAGGCCTAGAAACTTTTTACTCAGCTAATATATAAGTTAACTTCATCTTATTATAAGTAAGTATAGATAGGTACCTAAGTTTCTACTATAAATGTATATTTATAAAATGTGGGTAGAACACTCGTGAGCATGCTTACGTAGCTTACGGTCAATTTCTTTCGTAACACAGAAATGCGGAAAAACCAAAACCCGTCTTACAAGATCAACTCCGCTACTCCGCAGTTGATACGAAATAGGCCAGTTACAAACTATATAGTGCGTAGATAATGTATCAACTAGACAGTTTCAGGAAATGCATAACATTGGTGTGACATCGGTTGGCTTGCGATAAAAAAAATGGGTCGCTAATAATTTTGGTGTTTAGAATAATGAGCTCTCACTGCACTCTATGCCAGTGATATCAAACATATAACGTACACACCTGCCCATCATACGAACCTCAAACTTAGATAATTATGATTCTAACACTTAGTTAACTACAACCGTAAAAGCATAGGTAGGTACAATGAATGTGTTTAATTGCCTACTTATTATTTCAAAGTACGTAGCTAATGCAGCAAATAAAAAAGCTCGCATAACTGATTAAGCATTTACGTAATCGCATCGTTTACCAATAGCTATGTTGCTCCTACTTTTTTTTGCGCTAGAAAATTACTTATCCACCTATATGTCATTGGACTTTAGTGATCCGGAATAATATAAACAGTATTTTTTCAAAGGAAATGAATTCGCCTAAGCATTACATTTGCAATGAGTTGTAACCCCTTTAACGTTGTACGCCTTTAGGCCTTTTGTTTAAACCTTTCTATCTCATTCCCATAACTTATAATTTACAAACAGTTTCCCCTTTAAATTTTTTTTGTACCTACTATAGAAAGAATTTTGAGCCTGTAGGTTAGTTTGTTTGTTACTTCTTTGAGCTCAAAGGTTTGGACCACTTTTTTACGAATTTGGTATGGAGACACCAAATACTACTAGACTACTTTTAGACCGAATATTTATGGTTTCTTCACGAAAGACGAGAACCTAGGTACAATAAAAAAAAAATTGGTAAAACGCGGAGTAGCTGTAAGATGTATGTAATTGTACAACTCAATCAAATGAACAGCAATACATTAAAAAAAAAACAGTCAAAACGTTCATGCATCAAATAATACCAGCTCACATAGGTACGTCCCACTGCTAGAATCAGGCGTCTTCGCCCTTATAGGGACGGGTTCAGCGCTGATCTCTGTCTGCGGGTTGGCGATATCCGATTCCAGGTTTCCTCAGGATGTTTTCCCTCACCGTTTGTTAGAATTATTACCTACATATAACTTGTCTCAACAGCGAGGTCACCACCACCAAAAAATGAAAATCTATTTTGACTGCTGTAGTAAAATAAGCATGCAATTTAAGTAGGTACCTACTTAATAAAAAGGAATACTTATTTCTATTAAAACTAATTTGAACTATTTTTTTATTACAATAAAGTAAACCCAATTCAGTTAAATAAATATAAAAACATCTTTATTTTATTACCTACTCCAGGTGGATTAGTCAGGGATTCTTTGTCCGTGTTGAATGAGGTCTAAATAAGTCATTTTAGATATATTTTTTTTACTCTTTAAGTGACCGCCAGTAACTCTACTTAAATGAAAACTTACCGCGATATAAGGATGTACGAGTTAAATAATAAAAGCTCACTTTAAATATTAAACTGAGATATTTCCACGTCTTTGCAGGTTCACAAAACATAATTAAGCAGCTTTTAAATCAAACAGCTGCTTCAAGGTACCCAAATTTTGAAATTTACGATGCACACAGTAAACGATAAGTATTATAGCTATGAACAATGTAAGTGCATTCAATATACCTACGTGTGATTTACTTAACATATTTTGCACATGAACTTTTGCTGATAATAGGTATAGAGGCTATGAACCAATGCAACTGCTCGCCGTAATCGTTATTTTAAATGTGATATAAATCTAGCACTGTTGAATTGTACATAATTCAAGTTACCGCATATAAAATTGCCTTTACCTAACAACGCGACGAACACTTGGCGTTAGGTGAGCCGCTTGCGCACCGGCTCCGCGGACTAGGCTGGCGAGTGCACTGTGTAGCACTGTGTTCACACTAACCGCACGAAGCCCGCGCACAAGTATCATCGGGGCCAAGGCCATCGCTGGCGCTGATTGCGAAGCAGTCATTTGTTATGTCAGCTTGTGTTCTACTTATGCAATGCTGCCCCACCATTACGGTGCAGTTCGATGGCCCACTCATTAATTTTACCTAATAATGGCTTGCACTTACCTTCATACTTTTAATTATAGGTGATTTTTTATATTCTCATAGTCAACAACAGCATCATAAATAAATTTCATTTTACACGTTGAACAAGAACTGTAATGAAAGTCCGGTGTATACTGTGTCACCTTTCTTATAAATGCGAATACGACTTGCAAAACGTTTAGATGTGGGAGATTCCAAACGATTATAAGTGCAGTAGGGAAGCCTAAAAAAGCCCATTTAGGAGCCCAAAATTGTCGATGAATGAATGGCATATTGTATTGGAAAAAATAGAATACGGAACACATACAAAAGTGTAATTTTATACAATTTCCATAAATTCATAGGCCATTGTAAGTAGCGGAATTGGGGCACAGAAATAGCAAACTCAACAGACGCGTATTTATTTAAAAAGCTATTTACTAGGTGTATGTTATTTCATACACGTTTCATGCTCGTGGCTAAGCTATAACCGCATAAGTGATTCGATCACAGGTTAAGCTATGCTTGACGCGGTTGGTCCGTGGATGGGTGACCATCTTTGTCATAACGAGTTCCTCCGTGTTTCGGAAGGCACGTTAAATTGTGGGTCCCGGCTGTTATTCCTACATCTTTGACAGTCGTTATAGATAGTCAGAAGCTGAAAAAAGTCTGACAGCCAGTCTAATCAAGGGGTATCGTGTTGCCCAGGTAACTGGGTTGAGGAGGTCAGATAGGCAGTCGCTCCTTGTAAAACACTGGTACTTAGCTGAAACCGGTTAGACTGGTCGCCGACCCCAACATAGTTGGGAAAAGGCTAGGCCGATGATGATGTTATTTCATAGAAGAAAACGAACTTATTTGTTGTTTACTACATTTATTTATTCCACTTATACTATTATAAGAAATATAAATGCATTATGAATGTGTCTGCCAGACACCATACTGGCCTATTTAAACAGTTCACTTTTTTTCGAATAAATAAGTTGATAAGATCGTAAATGTAGTCAACTAATCACAGAATGAGTTTCTAACTAGTTATGGTTATGGCTAAACAGCTTTAAAGCAACTTCGTGTAACTTATATTAAAAAATATTTTTACGATACACAAAAATTTTAGTGCATCAAAGAAGCATAAATTTTGCTGACGAATGCTCTTTACTTCATTAATCTACACACTACCTAACATTTGACGTTATAAAACAAATATTTTTCGTACGAGTAAACGCACAACTACATTATAGTGTTATACATATATTGCTACTGCATGTATGGGCTACATCAAATCATGATCTATAATTCGGTAGATTAAGAAGTCACTAGTTCCATTTTTCTATATTTTTTTCGAAGTGTCGATACAGGATCTTTGAACAATATTGGGTCTAATCTCAAAACCGAACGCATAAGCGGCATGTAGCCCCATGCAGTGGCAAAAGTGTTGAGGCATGATTGTCGCTGCACGAAATGCTCCGGATCGCTCCAAGATGATCTGAAATAAAAATATACAATATGATGAAGGTTGGTGTACCGACATAAAACTTTTGTTTAATGTTTATGTTAGTAGTAATATGAATGGGCAATGATGTGTTTTTTATGTGCATATATGAAGAGTTTACTTGTAACGATGATGCGCTGTCTTATAACGGCGTCGCTGGGCAAGCTTGAGCGGCGGGCGGCGGGTGAGGTGCGCCACGAGGCAGTTGAGCAGGATGTCCTCGCAGTTGCGCGTGCGGCGCACGGCCTGGCGCAGCGCGGGCGCGCCGGCCGCGTACTGCGCCAGCGCCGAGCGGTGCACCAGCGCCGCGCCCGGCAGCACCATGGAGTACGCCGAGCCCCACTTGCTGCTGTAACCCCAAGCGCCCTGCGGAAACATAGTGTCATAATGTTCTGACCTGGGCAACGATTCTGCTATTTTACAATGGCCGATGAATGAATGGAAATTGGATTAAATTTGAAACTATTCCTGTTCTCTTAATGATTATGCCAACACAGTTATTGGAAATTCAGTGTATTGACCTTGAGTGTACCGTCCCATAATAAATTTCCAAATAATCCCAGTAAGGAAAATGCTCAAGAGAATACGAAGTGTCATTTTAAGCCAATTTTCAGTCATTCATCGGCCATTGTAAATAGCAGGCCTCAATAAATACCAGATCCAAACATCATTGGTCTAACCTTTTACTAACTATGTTGGGGTCGGCTACCAATCTAACAGGTATTATATTATATATTATTATTATATTTTTTCTAAGTCGTTTCAATTTGCTACTTACTAACAAATTTTATTTTACACAATAAATGATTTTTTATTATAATATATTTTATTTGATTTTATTTATTAGATCTTATTTACTACCACGATACTTAACTACTAATATGCATTTTATAGCCGTCATTAGTTTAAGAGTATTTATTTAAACTTACTTTTGCTTCGTCCCAGAAATGAGTACGAGCAGGATATCCAACAATTCTCTCAGGAAAATTTTGCCACACATGAAAGGCGAAATCCAGTTCTTCGGCTAATAATGGCGCGTCGCCATCTAATGAAAAAACAGCAGCTGTCGGGACTGCCCATAACGGTTGCCATCTAGCCGAAACTCCTTCCCTAAATTTGTTCATGATAATTTTAGCACAAAAGGAAAGGAAAGAAAACAGGTCCCTAATTCCGCTATTTACAATGGCCGATGGATGAATGGAAATTGGATTACATTTGAAATTATTCCTGTTCTCTTAATGATTATGCCAACACAGTTATTGGAAATTCAGTGTATTGACCTTGAGTGTAGCGTCCCATAATAAATTTCCAAATAATCCCAGTAAGGAAAATGCTTAAGAGAATACGAAGTGTCATTTTAAGCCAATTTTCATTCATTCATCGGCCATTGGATTAAAATAACACTATTTGTACTACTAAGCATTTTTCCAACATAATAATTCATTTGCCATTGTAAACAGCGAAATTGGGGACCAGGGCACAATAGGAGAAACCTGTCCGGTTATTAGACAAGGGTGCTGTCACAAGAATTTTACATTTAATTATTACTACATATTTTTTGGATTAATTTGGGCATATCCTCTATTTCCATACTCTGGCAAATTTTCTTAAGTTATGTTTCTTTTTTTTTAATTACCCAGGATAGTGAGTTGTTGCATCAACAACCAAAACAGGTAGAGGCTCCCTTGTATCACCAGCTACACGCGTTAAAGATTTGAGTGAGGGTGCTGCACGCTCACTGTCCCAAACTAACACGACCTACGGATTAAATAAAATCGTGTTTAATAAAATCATTATTATGTAATGCCTATTCCTAAAACGCGATGAGTTAATTTACAAATTACCTTTTCACAATACGCACTAGATGCTATATTGGCAAGCAGTTTATGTAATGCTGGTGATGTAGCTTGAACGTATAATAATGCAGTATAAGTATTACCCGGCGTGGGCGGCGGCACCGCCAAAGGCATGGACGGTGCGGGCAAGGGAGCGAGGGGAGCTGAGGGACAGGGGGGAGCAGACAGAATGGGAGCCACGATAGGTAGGTGCGCGCGGGAATCTCCATAGTTTGCTAAAGTGCCCAGAGCTCCGGGGGATGCATTCCAAATCAAAGCTTCTCGTTGTCGCGAAGATCTATGTTCCAACACACGTTCCAACAAAATCTGTAAGTTTAAGCAAATATTATCTGAATTCTTTACATTAAATAGTGCCTATTGCACTATTTTAGGCCGTTGACAAATGAAGGTGAATGTAGCCGTCGACCGTTAGCGAGCTTTACGCGTCAATTTAATTTTTCCATACAATATTTCCATCCCTCTTAACCAGGAACACTTATTGAGACATGAGGACGAAAAATAACGATGATTTTATTATTCATACTATTGCTTACAGTGCAGGAGGAGCTCGTGGCTAAGCTATAACCGCATAAGTGAAACAATCACAGGTTAAGCTATGCTTGACGCGGTTCGTCCGTAGATGGGTGACCATCTCTGTCATAACGAGTTCCTCCGTGTTTCGGAAGGCACGTTAAATTGTGGGTCCCGGCTGTTATTCCTACATCTTTGACAGTCGTTACAGTAGTCAGAAGCTTGAAAAGTCTGACAGCCAGTCTAACCAAGGGGTATCGTGTTGCCCAGGTAACTGGGTTGAGAAGGTCAGATAGGCAGTCGCTCCTTGTAAAGCACTGGTACTTAGATGAAACCGGTTAGACTGGTAGCCGACCGCAACATAGTTGGGAAAAGGCTAGGCCAATGATGATACTAGTGCTTACAGTGACCTTGCTCAGAGATTCAGTGACTGACTATACCTTTGGTCTACTCCGGCTTACAGTGATTATATTTACCTCTATTGTGGAAAAAACTATTTTTTCAATTGACGAAAAGTACTGCTCCCACAAGAATTGGGTTTGTTGCCGTAGAGCAAGAATACGCTCAGGCGAGACGGAGCGCACAAGCTCAGGCACCTGGGAAGAGAAGTAACAAAAATTATAGATGCTACAAAATATACAAGGAGGTGGTCATACATAATCAGAATGATGAATGTAAGTATACCTACACAATATTTATGGAATAGTATTTTATGCAATAGAAAAGTGTATGGAAATAAATTTAATCTTCTTGTACCTGTAAAATAGACATGACATGACATGTAAAACTTCATGCTAACCTGTAATAAAAGGCGTTCGTCAGCCCAAATTACTGCGCGGCGCCAATCAATTCTTTCATCAAAAGGCAGCCGCCAACCATTACTCAAAAGCACAGGTATGCATCCAGCAGCCAGTGCTTCAAGAAAACGGTATGAGCCAAGACGTCGTCCTCGCGCAACAAGGCAGAATGTTGAGTTTGCTAATAACTGTTCATAGTCAAATCTGAAAATTGTATGCTATTCTATATATGCTTAGCTAAATGCTCATTTAATTTTAACAGTATTAGAATCTATTTAAATAATTCTCTTACGCCTATTTTATTTGTATAACAAACAGTGTGGTGTTATTAATAAACTACCCTGCTAAGTGTTATTAATGATAACTATATAGATTAGTATGTTCCATACAAGTTTTTGAAAATCTGACTTATACATTTTTGTTTATGGCTGTATAACTCAAACTATTAATTTCTATAACTCAAGCAACCTGTCCTTCTAAATTCAAGGTTTAGGGAACAATATTTCATAGCTGTCATCTCAAATAGTACAAACTTATGGTAAATACAAGTAAGTGTAATCCAAATTCAGAAAAAGGTTTATGTATTAGTATGACTAGAACTTACTTATCATATTCTTTGTTATCTTCATCACATCTTTCATCTCGTAAATCTTTCCAAGACTTTCCATGCCGACAGGTTGTAACTAAGACTAGATGATTACCATCATGTAAATGCCAAAGTGAGTTCCTTGTTTCACTTCCTATACCATGCACATATCTCTTACCCTTAAATGCTAGCAGATGGCGTCGTGGTGCTGGGAATGGATTGCTAGTAGCTGCAGGTGGTACCCCACCACGCTCCGGATGCTCTTTGTGAAAGAGAGGTAATGAAACATCAAAACCATCTCTGAAAATGGTCTCAGATGCACTAGCTCTCGCTAGTATCGCTTCACCAGGGTCAAAGCCAAGGGCATCTTCGGCATAGTCTGGCCAAGTTCCAGCATATAAATTAAATATGATATGATTGCGTCCATTTTTCCAATATGGTAATCGTGAGAGACGCGACGATACGTCAGGGACATGTTCTGGAGAGAGTGGGTCAGCATCTAGTGTATCAATTGCAGGCACAAAGAAACAAGCTTCATTGGGATCCCTTGTGGCATATCGTGATTCGCGGATAACTGATAATACTTTACGATATGATGCACTCACTGCTCCATCACTAGGGTAAACATACACTTTTGGATCTTTTCCACATTTTGAAAAATCAAAGCAAGTGTCCATCCGACATGGTATTTTTCCAACTGTTGGTTTTATATGAGGTAGTGAAAGTAAGCCTGATAAATCTTCCAATGTTGCAAAACTGGGCAGTTGACTCAGTCTACTTTTGTTAGATTCCGATTTCCAACTATAGGTGCCAATATAGCAATATAATAAGAATACGCAGGTTAAAAAAAGAAGGATAAAACGTTTCTTTGCTTGCATTTTATCACTTTCTAATGAAAAACAAACCAATACTGAATTTCTGTTTATAATACAGTCCATAATTCATTCTAAATTTACATTTCGTTTTCTCTTTAATCATTTATAATAAAATACAGTACAACCGGACAAACAAAAAGAGATGTTATAGCACCAATTTCGGTGTCAAATATTCTTGTTTTTTAATAAATTAATGTTCAACTCGATTATTGACTATTTATGCCTCTTGCTATTTCAACTATTTCAAACAACAAAATGTTCAATCAACTTTGTAACATGTTTGACATTGACAATTATTTGTCAGTTTACCAGTACCGTGTACTGACATTATTCCTCTATGGTACTGACCAGTAGGCAAAGACCATGCAAAGACATTATATACTCCATTGCCAGTAGGGCCGTTAGGGCATTGCAAATGAAAAAATAAATAAATAGAATAATAATCACAGAATTAGTAGCAACATAGAATTAAAAAGAAAGAAGCGTAAAAAAGAAATAAGTGAATAATAATCACAGAGTCCGTAGCAGGTAAGTTTTGTACATAAACCGAAAAATAAAAGCGATGTTCTGTTCATATAAAAAATAAAAAAAAACATAAAAAATACAGTTAAGACAGTGTGATCTGACTCGCGACACTGAGGATTCCGTACTAATAAGCTATAGAAAACAAATTGTATGAGTAACAAACCAACTCCACCGTTGTAACATTGCTAAACTTTGACTTGAATTCATTGTTATAGTTGCAATTGAAATAAATCACCTGTAAAATTGTATCTAAGGCCCTTCGTACACTAAGCTACGCAAATCTTCGATACTCGACGATTTTAGTCTCCAAGCGACTCCCGCCATACAAATTCATTGAGGCTCGAGGTCTGCTGCCTGCCGAGGTCGTCGCCACAAAAGTCGCAGCGTTTTTCACGATGGCGGAGCATTTATTGAATATTAAATTTGTTTCTGAGGTGGGTAAATATCCTTGCTTATATAATTATAACTTAAAGGAATATTCCAAAAAAGAGATAATGGAAAAAGCTTGGGTTGTAGTAGGAAATGCCGTTAATTTAACGGCTGGTATCTTTTTATATCATGTATTCGATATAATCAGGAATGTATTTGTAGTAAAATACTAGGTAGCACTTATTGGTAGTACTTTTTTTCATTATTAAGCTTTTATTTTTCGCAGTATTGGCTAAATAGGTAATTCACGTCTTGCGATTCAATGCCGTGTGTACGGACCGTGCGCTACTCGATACTCGCGACACGATACTAAAGTAGTATACAACAGTAGTATCCAAGATTTGATACGAGATTTAAGATTTTTAGCTTAGGCCGTTCGTTTAAGCTAAGCAAATCTTGGATATTAATAAAGCTTTTTCCATTATCTCTTTTTTGGAATATTCCTTTAAGTTATAATAATATAAGCAAGGATATTTCTCCACCTCAGAAACAAATTTAATCTATATCTATACTCTAATATATAAAGCTGAAGAGTAGTTTGAACGCGCTAATCTCAGGAACGACTGGTCCAAATTGAAAAATTCTTCATAGAGGAAGGCTTTAGGCTATAACCATCACGCTGCGACTAATAGGAGCGAAGGTACAAAGGAAAATGTGAAAAAAAAATAGGGCAGGTATAAATCATAACTTATATCTTCTACCCACGGGGACGAAGTCGCGGGCAACAGCTAGTTTTGTATAATTCTAAAATTAAATAATTCTGAAAGCCTAGAAATATATACATTGGCAGTATGGTCAGTAACTTTAGCAAGGGACTTTTTGTAGTACTCCATTTTTTGTCATTATCCTTTCTCAAATCTAAACGTAGTCTGCTACTGTGTCTGAATTCTTCGCACTTTGGTGCAAAAGCAAAAATAGTGTTTAATGGTCTTTTACGACAAATACTAAGGACAAATATGAGAATTCTCTTAGGTGACGGGCGGTATCGCTCGGTCGGTTGCCTTGCTGCCGGCTTATACAAAGACAAAGAATATATCTATGGTTGCCGGATATACGAACGTCGAACGAGGGATACATAAAAAAGTGTATTGTACCGATATATCGCATCGTAAGTTTATCGAACTTGGTTGTATCGATACGCGATATACTCGATTTCCTTTATATATATATATCGTATCGTAAACGTATCGTAATCGCATGCCTCGCGTAAAATTCGTAGTATTATTTTTAGTCTTTACAAACGTATGTCTCAACCGTTATCTCATTTGATTTGAAATGATATTGAAGTAAAAGTTTTGTTAAAAAAAGGAGAACTGAAACTAAATATTTATTAATCATATTTGACGGTACTACAACGACCAAAGATTTATTAAAATCTACTTCCAAGTCTAAACAAAAGCCGGCTGTTCTTTTTCCATAAACAATTTTGTCGACGTTACTTACTAAAAAAAATATATTTAATAGCACTGTCTATCATCGTTTAGTGATGATGTAATAGGAACTTTAAAATTATACAAATTAATCACCGGTATAGTTTGATACGATACGTTAATGTGATATTTTTATAAGAATGCGATATATCGAAGCGGATCGTATGGTCAAAATATCGGTTCAAAAATCGATTTATCGAATAGCACTGTACCGATAGCGATGTATCGTCTCGTAACGGGCATCCCTACGTCGAACTGGTCGAACAGCGAGCAAGACGAGTTTCGTTGTCGACGACTGACGAGTGAGAGTGAAAATTTGACGATTATAAATTTTAGCTGCATAGGTGTAAAACGTGTGCAACAAATAATCGGTATTAATTACTGCATAGTTAGTAAAATTGGATCATATTATATTTTTACTATGTTACAGCAAACTTAACATTGGTTTCGGAATCGGTTTATACTGCTGAATAAACGACGCCATTTTCCGCAATTTTAAATAAGCCGTGTGAGCCCTTGTGGCCGGCCGCCGGCGTCTGCAAAACCTTAAAACTTTACTACACGTATCCCCATAATTTATCAAAGTTACAGAGATATGTGTGGTATAAAATCTATATTTTTTCCATTTTTTGGTTGAATAACGTGGCATAGCTAAATTTTAATGCATTTGAAAACGAAAATGTCTCATGATATTTCTAATAACGAAATAGATGTATTCGTCATCTCTCAAGTAATTTACTTATTGCACTAATTTATCTTACCAATGATTGTTACTTGGATTGTTATAATGTTTCGGATTGTAAGTTTAAATTTAGGTGGTCCTAAAAGCAACTTAAGGTCTAGTTTGCTGTAACAATGGCTTATTTTCAATTAAATAAACACGTCAAAATTAGTAACAGAATCATGTTTTTGTTATGACAAAAACATAAATCAACTTCATCCATTCGGTGCGAATCATAGCTTTTGTTCTGGTTTAGATTCATAGGTTATGTTTATTTTGTAGAAAGTTTTGGAGGGTGCCTGTAATTTTTCTGAAAATTAAGATTTTAATGCTAGGATTTTTTTAACTTCAGATGTCATCCCGAGGCAGAGGCTATGGGGGTCGAGGAAGTTACAATGGGGGACGAGGAAGCACTTACAGAGGATCATATAGAGGGAGTAGCAGTCGAGGCTCTTACGAAAGTCGCGGAGGTCGCGGTGGATACTCATCTTATAACAATGAATCCAGATACACTAGCGGCAGTGCTAGCAGATACAATTCCAGCCGTGACAGAATGGAGGATTATAAAAAAGCTTATCGTTCTGTGAGTTATTAGCTAAACATGTAAATAATGTTAAGTTATAGAAAAAAACAAAAAAAAATATTATTGATGCTATTACATTACATTTTCATTTGAAAATTTGTGTTCATTCAAAACACAATGCAGTGTGCATTATACAATAGAACTAAATCTGCATCAAAGTTTTTGATGTAATAAATTATAATGAGCCTTGTGATAAATTAATAAGTAATCACTGATTATTTAATTATAATACAGTAAAAACAACTTGATTATCACAGTGACAATAATATACAAATTCCTTATTTACAGGAGAGTTCAGCTAGTTATTCTAATCGAGATTATGGTGGCCGCTCAGGTTCACCAGACCGGAAAAGAATGAGAATGGAGGTCAGTATATTGTGATTTGGAATTGTATTTTCCAAGAACAGGTTACCTTAGGTTGTACAATGTCTAAGATTATACTATGTTTTACACTAAAGTCGACAACAATCAGCAAAATTGTAAATAAGTCATGGCCGTCACAAAACTTAGAGCGAATCTGTAAAAAAGTGCAGTAAAAATGACACAATTCTAGAATTGTAAACAGAGTCTCGAAACAAGTTGATAGCTATATAATACTTAAGGAACACAGATTGGGAGATTTAAGAATGCTCTCATTTCGACAGGCAAAACTTACGAAAAATTTGGCAGAATTAGTCATTTATAAAGCCATGTGTTGGTAATCTTGAATATAAAGAGAAGAGAAAATTTAAACTATATTATTTCTTGGATTTGACAAGCAGATCTATGGTAAACCAATGATAACTTGGCAAACAGACAGTATTGAAATGCATTCAGGCATGAATTATCACTTCAAGAATTAACAAGGATAACAATACTTTATTACAACTATTCAAAAGTGAACCATGAGTCATGATAATGCAATCACAAGGAATAAAGAATAGTTAGAGTTATAAGTGCCGTCCTACCCTTTAACTTATATTTGGATCTATTCCTCTTCTATGATAGACATGTGAACATATGCGATGCGACACTTATTTTTTTATCAATATGCGTCATTCCTGACTGCTAAGCGAGACAATAAATCTAGAGAACAAACTAGATTAAATTGCATTGGACTTTGTCTTGTAAAAGGAGTTAACTGGTGCCTTATACTACTGTCTTAACACTTTGGGCGAGGGCTAAAAGGAAGAAAATTACCATTTCCACCCATTAAACACTTTATTCTATTTCATATGTAAAGCGTGTCGAAAGAACCAAAGAGAATTGTGTACAGGGCTCCTCGAGCGATAGACGTAGCCATGATGGTGGCGGCCATTACGGCGGATCATATGGCGCTCGACAAGAGAGTTACAGCAGCGAAAGGAGATCGTTCGGTGGAGAAGATCGGAGACGCTCGCCTAACCGAGAGAGCTACCGCAAGCCGAGCGGAATGGGCCCGCCGCGAGAGGTGGCGCGGCCCGCCACGCGGCCGCGCGCCGTGCGACGATCCTTCCGCGGCCGCTCGATGCGCTCGCGGGCCTCCTTCCGAGGCGCCCCGCGCTCACGCGGTACATTTACCTCTAGGCGATACAGCGAAAGATCGCTGGGTTACACCCGTGCGTTCCGATCACTCAAAGGCCGAAGGTAATTCGATACATTGAGTATGTACCCCATTGCTTACATTTAGTTTTTTTTGTAAGAAAAGAAAGTACAAAACTAGTATGAAAACTCCAACAAAATTTCACAAATGAAGTGTCAACCATTTAATCATTGACCCAGGAGATGCTCTATATGCCATAGAAGTGAGCTACTAAGATGGCACAATGGATATTCACTGAAAGTAGAATTTCATTAGAAATTGTTAAGTGACTCTGAATGATGTTTATTAAGGGACGAATGTGAATTGTGGTAGTATAACTACCACAATTTCTTACAAAATAATTTTATTGATATATAATTCTGCACTATGCTAATATATTTTCATTATTAACAAGCAGCTCAGTCAAGTCCAAGGAAGAAGCATCCTCAACAGAAGAAGATTGGGATGCAGATGAAAAAGAGGAAGCCGTTGAAGAAAAAAAGGAGACTAAAATTAAATCGCCCAAGGTATTTTGTAATGCTGATTTCACAATATCTTTCTATTTAATTATTTCTGATAATTAACTAATTTCATATCTACATACTTATTAGGTAGAACCAGAAGTTTCAGACAGTGAACAGGTCGAAGGGGGCGAAGATACGGACAAAGAACCAGACGCCGCATCAGATACGGCGCCGCCTCGGCCGCGACCATACGTGCATCTAGCCTGCGTGCATTGCAAGGAGAAATGTGCTACTTTTGCGGTAAGCTCGTTCGTAGTAACGGTATCGGGACGGGTCAACATCGATGTGCACGACAGTAACGCTCCCCCCGGCGCAGGCGTACGTGAAGCACCTGGTGTCCAGCAAGCACCGCGCCGCCATGAGCGGCGTGGCGCGGCGCCACAAGGCGCAGCTGCTGCGCATGCGCGTGGCGCAGCGCGGCGCGCAGCGGGAGCTGGAGACGGCGGCGGGCGCGGTGCTGGCGGCGCGCACCACGTTCTGCCCCGTGTGCCGCCTCAACCACCGCACCACGCGCCACGCGCACAACCTCACCGACACGCACCGCGCCATGAAGCGCTTCCTCATGCCCTTCTGCCAGATCTGCAGACTTACTTTCCGATCGCCCATGATATACGAACATCACATTTGCTCATTGGAACATCTCAAGGTGAATACTGTTTATGTGGTAATAGATATCCAATAAAATGTTAAGTAGTATCAGAATGCGACGAATGCTGCGCGCTAACAGATTATTCAGGTTCTTTCATAAAAAAAAAAATCAGTTAATTTGAAACTGAATAAACACCTACTGTGTTATATTTGGATAAATAAATACCTACCTGTTTTAGTTTTTCATACCCATAGGAGTAAAATCGTCGGTCACCAAGGTGTATCTCATGAACTGTGATAGACAGTTGAAATGTTTTGTTGCTGCACTTTTTACATTTCTAAGTAATGCTCTACGTACCGTTTGTCTACCTATCGACAAGAAAGCAATGGTAATAATAGGTTATGTAACTTACAGAAAGTAAGTGCTTCTTTTAAAATGTCTAATTTATATGAAATCTAGATTCGTACAATTTTTGTCGCTAGTATTGGCGTACACTTCTTGCTTTACCAAGTCACTAATCAATTGACAACCGGCAACGCCGGCGAGCTATGTGATTCTATTCATTAATAAATCCAAACCACTAACTAACTTCTATGTTATAGAGAAAAGCCAGCCAGTCAGCTAGACGTGTAAGCCCAAAGGCTGAAGCAAGCGGTGACGAAGGAATGGATGTGGATTTAGACAACTTTATGACTCTTGACTCAGTTGGAGATGTTGATGGTAAGAAAATTTTTGCATCTTTAATCCACAAATTATCACGTAAATAAAAAAAAATAGTTAATACAGTTAGCTGTAATCTCATGTGATGTCAGTTATAAGTAGTATTTCTAACGATTAGTGGCAATACTAGCCCCCCACTTCCAAACATTTCACCATTTAATACGTGTTATTTTCTTCATATTATGTTCCTTACCAATTTTTTTTATTTAATCAAACACCTTATTTACCTTGTTGTAAGAGAAATTTCGCTTCTATCGCAGAGGTAGAAGATGACGATTCCGGCGGCGAAAAGAAAGATGAAGCATCTCCTAAAAAAACAAAAGTTGAAATAAACATTGGCAGCGAACATATCAAAAAAATGGAGGTACGTTTGGGCATTGACGAGTATTCGTGATATTATATATCATATTCTTATATATAAACAATAACTTTAAATTGATTGATCATCAACATCTAATTACTTAAGTGTAATTCGAAGACATTATCATTCATTATAAGTATTCGAGTATATATTTATGAATTCAGGTCTGGTGGTGTGAATTGTGCAGAGTGTACTTGCCGCGCGTCGAAACAGGCGGCACGGAAGAAGCTGAAGCATTGCGCCGCCATTGTCGCTTACGAATTCATCTTGGTCGTTATGTGCAACACCGTGACACTCGCACTTTACGCAAGCACGCGGAAAGAATTCATCGCCAGTTGCATCAGCAAAAAGGTAAGCTTCAAAGCAATTTATTTCATAGAAAAGGAGTTGTTTCATCAAATTTCAAGTAAAATTAATTTTATTTCAGAAGAAGAGAAAGAAACAATCACTTCTGAATCTGGTGATAAAAAGTCAATAAAACCTGAAGCTGCTGAAGAAAATAAGAAAAAGCTTGACAATGGTGCTGATAATTCTACTGCTTCTGGTATGGAAATCATATTTTTTTAGGCTGTGGCAACACTGTTGATATGATCTCAATTAAACTTATCTCAATTTAATTGTTATTTCTTAGTTTTATTAAATATTCTAGGGAGTGAGGATAAACTGTGGGCTGATGTGGACAAGGATATTGGAGAATTACTGCGTGAAGTAGATCCCCAAGGCAATGAAGGCAGTGATGATGAGGAAGACCTTGGAAGGTATACAGTCCTAATTAAAGTAACAAACGAGCGCTTTTTGCCCTTACCCTTAAAACGGGATTGGAATATACTGGACCTACTTATGGGATTTTCTAAATTTTACTTGAGTTTCTTAAACAGAACAAATGTTTAAAATTTGTGTTTTGGCATATAACAGTTTTTTAACAATGCATTTATCTGCCTAGGTACGATAAATTCAGGAAGAGCGACAAGAAAACCAAGACTACTGAAAATGGTGAAAATCCAGTGGATACTGCAGATGCTCCCATTGAGAAAAGCAATACGGAAATAAGTAATACACCTGCTTAAAATATGTATATTTTAAACTTTAAGTAATAATCTTTAACTGCTAACATTAATTGTTAAATGAACTTGCAATAAATAATTGCAGTCTATAATTTCAATTAGTAAAATGACTTTATGCCTTGTATGCAAATGAGTATTTTATTATAATTTATGGTATCCTTTTCGTCCTTCTTAACCGATTACCCGCCGCAGTTCTATATAAGCAACATATCATTTTTGAGCCCCTGGCGCCGTAGCACAGTATGTAATTCTACCTTAATTGTGGTCAAGTATTGTTCATATGATAGCTTCTAGTATTTTGGAGGCTTAAAAAAGACATTTTTAAGTAGTATTGGTTCTATTGCATTTATCGAGAAATGTATTTACCAATTAATGATAATAATCGATAAAGCCGTTTCGGAGGAGTACGGTAACTAACATCGTGACACGGGAATTTTATAGATGTTACACAAAAATAGATCGTATTCATAGTTTGAGCAAAAAAATCGGTAACCGGAAATAATGTCACTTCTCGCACTATTTACGTTGTTGTTTACCTTTAACGTTAGCCGGGGGTTGTATTTACTTAATGCAACAAAAGGGATTCCAAAAGCCGAACTTGGTAGAATTATGAACTGAACACCATCATAGCTTTGGCAGTGTCTATGTACATGGTTGTAGGATTTTTGATGTCTGTAATTTTAATTGTATTAGAGCTAGTTCAGACATGGCGGAATCCGTGCGGATGCAAATCGCGCGGTTCTAAACGCAAGTGTTCAGACAGACGCGGATGTAAATGCGGAGTGCCGTAATCCGCATAGAGTGACAGCGTTCTAGTCTAATCATGGAAGTCGAAGAAGCAATATGTGTGTACTTGTTGCTCCGTAAAAAAGAAAGAAAGAAGAAACGGCACTATTGGGTGCATCCAATATTACGTGATCGGCTCACTCATGGTCAGTTTCAGACTTTATATCCAAAATTAAGAAGTTTTGAACCAAAATTCTTTAATTATTTGAGAATGTCGATAAATTCATTTGATGAATTATTAGAAATGATCAGTGAACAAATTGCATCTAATGATACCCATATGAGGTCAAGCGTGGCCCCAGAAGAAAAACTCGTGATTACATTAAGGTAAGATATTTATTTTATACATCAGAATATATGTTTTGTACTATAGAAGACTGAGTCGTCAGTGCTATTGCATGATAAAGGCGATGGTACGATTGTAGAATATCCTGTAAAATATCCTTGTGGGTTTGAATATTGTTGGTTTTGCCAAAATACTTCATTAGGCGTGTTCTGCTGGCTCGTGATATGAATAGGCGCTGGTAATTTCTGCCCTTTCTGTATTACCTGGAGTAATTCAATTTTAGTAGCCAAACGCTTATTTTCTGGAACTTTTTTTAACTCTTTATACAATGACATACAAAAAAGCTTATCATCATCATCTTGCTTTGACATACTTTCTTGTAATTGTCTCTGTATTTTATCCCTTGATTCAATGCTATTTTCTAATATGTCAGCCAATCGCTCTTCTGAAGTAATTTTAGTCTTCTTCCTTTTATTGGTTGTATTTCACGTGCATTAACAAAATTATCTTGGTTTTGGTCAATGTTTTGAATTCCTTCATTTTTGGCTTCATGTATGTTTGATGTCGTTTCTTTGTTTTCTACTGTCTTCTGAAGAAAAGAAAGCCGGTCAAAATACATGTATTTTGAACCTTTACATGCACCAGAACCAGAAGGAATTGATTTGCCTTTCTTGAATTCCTTATTATAAGCATCCCGTATATTCTTCCACTTTTTTTGTAATGTTACACCTGGAACAGAAATCAGTATTTTTAACAAAATTGTAGACTTATAAATACAGGAGCGGTCAAATAATTGAAGACACTCAAAAATTTGAAAAATTTTAAATAAAATAATTGACACTCATTATTTTAAACTAGCTGGTGCCCGCGACTTATAATTAATAAATGAAAAGTTTGCAACTTTTTAAACAAAACGATACAGATCAAGATTATATTGTTTCAGATATCTGGGTACTGGTTGTTCCTTTGGAGAACTGCATTACAACTTTCGTCTTGGCAAATCTACAATTACAGGAATTGTCCGTGAAGTATGTGAAGCTCTGTGGGAAAAAGTCGCAAAAAATGTCATGCCTGAACCCAGCGAAAATATATGGAAGAAAATAGCTACAGATTTTGAAAAATATGCAAATTTCCCCAATTGCATTGGCGCCATAGATGGCAAGCATATAAGGATTACAAAACCCAATGATTCTGGATCTTTGTATTATAATTACAAAACTTTTTTTTCCATAGTGCTGTTGGCACTTTGTGATAGTAACTATTGTTTTTCTTTCATAGATATTGGATCATATGGAAAAAGTAGTGATTCTGCAATTTTTAAAAATTCGGTATTTTATAAAAGATTAATAGAAAAGTCATTACACATACCAAAACCTAAACCAATATCTAACACAGATCCTACGCCATTGCCATACGTCATAGTTGGCGATGAAGCGTTTGGTTTATCCGAAACTGTAATGCGACCCTATGCAGGTAGAGGGCTATCATACGAAAAAAATATATTTAATTACAGGTTATCAAGAGCTCGACGTTATATTGAATGCACTTTTGGAATTCTGGCAAACAAGTGGCGCATTTTTCATAGGCCTATAAACGTTAATATAGACTTTGCCGAAGACATAATAAAGGCCTGTTGTGTGCTACACAATTTTGTTAGAACTAGAGATGGTATACAGTTTGAAGATACTTTATATACTGGGCCAATGAGTAATCTTAATACATTACATGCAGGAAGGGGTACACCGTCATCATTAAATATTAGAGACAAATATGCTAATTACTTTGTAAATGAGGGTCGTGTAGAATGGCAAGACACAAAAATATAAAAACTTGAGAGGTGTCAAGGGACACCCGGATAGAACGAAGTTGACCTCACTGGAGGCGAGTAGCGAGGCGCGGTGTTTGCGTGCGTGAGAATCGTGAGATTTTTTTCCGTCTAGCCCCCTTTCACAACGCGCGATAAGGAACTTCGTTCCAAAATTAAAATTTGTTACAGTTCGCGCCAAATAACTAAACTCAAGATGGCGTCGCGTCGGTTGCACATAGTCACTAGCTACTCCGTTACTATGCTAACGTGATATTTTTCCCGGGCCCGATACTTACCTCCAATCACAATAACAACATTTTTATATAGTTTAGTTACTTGGGGTGGACTGTCAATTACAAAATATGTAAACTACCCTGATAAATGTAAAATTAAATACATACTGACCAAAAAGAACCTTTTTTTCCAAAGAATCCTCATTTTCTCCAAAAATCTCCACCAGCTCCGTTTCTAATAATTTTATTGGAATATTCTGCACATTGGGTGTCCCACAAAGCAGGTCTCTTTTCCACCTCATCGATGAATAGCTCGGTGTCGAAGCGATCCATTGTCACCGTCCGATACGCGCGGCTTCCGCAGAGCAACTGAACGCGCTCTACGTACGTCAAGTAAATAGATCCGAGCGGCAACCGCGCGAATTCATTTTCTAGCGGTTGAGTGGCGGTAGCCGCGCGGTTTGTCAATCCGCGCGGACAGGTATGAACGAATTTATAGGCGCTAATGTAAATAAGATCCGCGCGGTCTAACCGCGCGATTTGCATCGCGCGCCGTTACCGCGCGTTATGAAGATAATGAATCAAAAATTAGAAATGCGTAAAACGTCTAATGTTACCCTTAGAATATAGTTTGCAGTAGGGATTGGGCCATAGCACTAGTTGACCTAGTAAATACGTGATTGACGCTAGGAACATATTTCTTGCAGGATTGTCTGGCAATTGAAGGTTTATCCTACGGGTATTTTAAAAGGCCCAAAGGAATTTGGAAGTTAAATGCAACACCGTCATGTAAGTGTCCAAATAAACGTTTATGCCGTCGCAGGTTTTCCTCCACTCTGATCACATTAAATTTTCTGGATAAAAACGTGCAATAAGAATAGGCGATAGATTATAGTGAAATTGTGAAACCTGTCTAAATAATGTTGGAGCTTGCCGCCATTTTTCCGAGTTGGATCTACTTTGACTGGCCTTTTGGTCTAGTGGTTAGTGACACTGACTGCTGTACCGGAGTTCGTGGGTTCGATTAGATACATTTATCGTGGGTGGGACCCACGATAAATATTTATGTGATGAGCTCTATCATTTTTTTTGTACCTGCCTTTTGTCATATGAATATATTTAGAAATATATAAGTATGTTTATCAGTTGTCTATGTAATGGCGAGTTGTGTCGATGAATATAATTATTTCGACAGGCATATTCTCATGGTACAGTAAAGATATCTTTCAGCTTAAGATTTAAAATAAAACAGTCAACATATCTTTATTTAACCTTTTATTTCATCACTTCTTAGCTTTAGTTTCTTTTACTGCAGTAGGAGCTTTAGTGACGTCGTCAGGATTTTCTGCAGCATCCTTCAATCTCTTGGCGCGGATACCAACCAGTTTGGCAATAGAACGCGCCTGTAATAGATAAAAATAAAAGATTTAATAATTTAATTACTGTGCTGATTGATCAATCTCTTAAAAAGAATTGTACAGGTTTATATAACAAAACACACATTTATATAACAAAACATTGAACATTGTTATAATGCTTGTCAATTAATTACACAAGTTAGATTAATAGGCACCACGTCTTAATGATAGTGATTAGAGGTGAAATCCAGTTTTCAAAATCAGGCATGCTTTTTTGTAGATTGTATGTCTTGCTTGGAAGTAGCAGAGAGATTTATCTATATTTATGTATGTATATATTTAACAATGACACTATTTTATATGGCAAGACTGCTGTCTTTGGTACAATTTAAATGGCAGCTGAAATTGGCTCAAGACAATTATTGTAGTTCACTATATTATACTAGGTTTTTGTCAACAGTTAAGTTTCAACTTTAGTTGCTTACCTGGATTGGGTCTAATTTAGAATTAGATTCATTAAAATGATTCAAGTGGTGTCTTACCAAATTACACATAGTAAATACCCAGAAAAAATCTCTTATCAAGCACCTATTTTCATTAATTGAATAACAATCAGAGTTACTAACTATGCACAGGTTTATGAATGTATCAGTTAGAAATTCTAAATCTGCTCCACAAAGAGTTTCACTGAAATGTGAAGGGACTAAGTGATGGTAAACCATATTTTCAAATGCAACTTACTCCTCTGAGGTATTGATAAGCCTTGAAGTCCTTCTCCTCCTCAGTGATAGCCCTTGCTATAGACTTAGGTGCTGGCTGCTGCACTGGCATCAAGGGTCCACGTAACTGTGTGGCCAGTTTGCGCTCTTCTTCATTGGCTTCACCCTTCAATACCTATAGAATGAAAACACATGAATTAAATAAAACAGTTTACGAATAATGAGTACAAGTGAAAATCGTATGAAAGGTTGATCACTTTGTTAAATAATGCTTCCTTAAGCATATAATATGATTACTTTTGACTAATTAAAATGAAAATAGATTTAGGTGTAGTCGGAACATAACTTACATCAGTAACAAAGAATTAAAAGACCTCTACAAGACCAAAACACTTAACCTTCACCACAAACTCTTGGATCAATGAAAGTACTATATATACTCTTAATTAAGATAAGATTTATATACATAGAAAAAAGTTCATTATAATTTAATAAAAAACCAAATACCTTCTTGCCCTTCGGGAAGAGTATTAACCTTGCACGGTACTCCTTCAGTCTTTGAACATTGGTTTGCAGAGACTCCACTGATTTGTTACGCCTGCGAGGGTCTACAGCAATGCCAATAGTTCTGGCAAAAGCAGGATTTAGTCCAGCTGCCTAAAACAGTAGTAAATTTAACATTACATTTTTCACAAAACCTAGAGATATCTCAGGGCCTTAATCAAACATTGATGAAGTTGTTTAATTAAACTGCACTGAATGGCCCAGGCTTAGCCCATTCAGTGCACTGTTACTGACGACTGAAAACACAAAATCTAGAAACGAGTTTGAAATCCTTTTCCGAGCTTTCCGAGCTTTTATACTAATAAGTAAGTATATAACTAGTTTCCCAAATATATAGTTTCACAAACAAAAAAATAAATTTCAGAAATGAAATGGGTAAATAAGAAAAAAGCTTTTATCATGTAACAGATTTCACATACCCTGATTTCACGTAGAGTAAAGCCACGACCAGCACGAACTTTCGTATGATAACGTACAGTTGGACAACGAACAACAGGTCTCAATGGTCCAGCAGCAGGTCTCGGCGCGACAGCCTTGGCTTTCTTTATCCTATTTTGCTTTCTGCGGTAACGTCTCGCAGGTTGGTTAAACCAAGTTTTAACAAACCTTTGCCAATCCTTATGGAAATGGCCATTAGGGATCATATTATTTCCCTTCCCCATGTTTAGATAACCACAACCTCACCTAAAACACGATAACCACAAATTACAATATGAAAGTCTAGCACAATAGTCACAGCACCTAGATCCACATAATTTCACGTATTTGGTTATAGGATTTCTATGAAATTATAAGATTTAACATTGACACTAACCGGTGCAAGGAAGAAGTTGAGTAAAAAGAACTGTATATTCAGAAATTGACAGCTTGATAGAAGTGTTGCTGTGTAATAAATAAACTTTAACATCGTAATTATTTTGAGTCAGATTCATGATATAATGTAATAATAAATGTTTAACTTGGAAAGACTGAATTTAAAAATCTGAAGATTTTTAATATAAATTATGCTAATAATCCATTCACGACGCTAAAAAACGATGACGACAAGTATTATGCATTAAATTGCTTTAGTAAGCCTAATAGGCGCAATATATTTATGTAACTAGCTGTTTCCCGCGGTTTCGCGATCTCGTGGTTATTTTAGTTTCTTTTTTCCTTTTTCAGTTTTCTCATAGTTTAAACCTTGAGTGGACTGGTACGAATATTAACAAGACTCAAATAATCGATTCAGACGTTCTCGAGTTTTAGCGCGACTTACGAACAACAATTCACTTTTGTTTATTAGAAAAGAAGAGAAGATTTAATAAAGGATTCAGATTTTAGTTAGAGTTGTTACCCGGATTGGCGAATTGGAATTAATAGAACAAAATGTACACACCGCAGCACTTTCTCGTTCTTTTGGCCTGACTAAAGATCTTTTGAGCATATTAAACACATACTGCACATAGATGGCCAGAATCGTCGGAATTCGTGAACAAAGTATATTTTGGTGATTTTGAGCTATTTATTCCAACCTCAAACTAACTCACAAAAAATAACTTAAAAGGCATAGCTTCAAACTTTTTATAAAAAAAAAAACGGTCAAAGCATAGTTAAATCTGTGAGATAGTGAATTGAAATTCTTAAAATTTTAGGTAGGTAAATTAAATAATATTGTCTATTTGAGGTAACAATGGAAGACACCAAAGCAACGCAATCTAGTGATTATCATAACGAAAATGAAGAAAAACATCAAAAGAAGAAAATCAAAAATAAGAAAAAGCGTAGCGGTGGAGATGGCGACCACGGCGTTTCAGCATTGCCGGAAGGTATAGTGTCTGTACCTAATTCAAGTGATAGTCACCAGAACATTTCTTTGAAGGATTTGAAAATGGCTATGGAGGTTTTAAACCTGCAACAAAAACCTGCTAAAACGACTGAAGAAGCTTTACATAAATCGTATCAGTTTTGGTCAACCCAACCTGTACCAAAAATGGATGAAAAAATCCTCTCTAATGAGCCAATCGAACCCCCGAAATCACCTGAAGATATAAGATCGGAATCTTACACCTTGCCTGATGGATTTCAATGGGATACTTTGAATTTGAATGAACCTTTGGTGTTAAAAGAATTGTATACATTGCTGAATGAGAATTATGTAGAGGATGATGATTCTATGTTCAGGTTTGATTATCAAACTGATTTCCTTAAGTGGGCTCTGCAGCCTCCAGGATGGAGAATGGAGTGGCATTGTGGAGTCCGTGTAGTGAAATCAGGCAGGCTGGTCGGATTCATATCTGCTATACCAGCACAACTGAGAATATATGATCATGTGCAAACTGTTGTTGAGATTAATTTTCTATGTGTACATAAAAAGCTGCGAGCTAAGCGAGTTGCACCTGTTTTAATAAGAGAAATTACTCGCAGGGTTAATCTCACAGGTATATTTCAGGGTGTTTATACTGCTGGCATTGTTTTGCCTAAACCAATTGCTACTTGCCGCTACTGGCACAGGTCTCTAAATCCCAAGAAGCTAATTGACATTAAGTTCAGTCATTTGTCTAGAAACATGACAATGCAGAGAACTCTTAAATTGTTCAAGCTCCCTGACCTACCTAAAACATCTGGATTTCGTAAAATGGAAGTGGAAGATAGTGAAAAGGTTGTAAAATTATTGAATGACTATTTGGGAAAATTTGATTTAGCTCCTATTTTTTCAGAACATGATTTCAAGCATTGGTTCTTACCACAGTCTGGTATAATTGATAGCTTTGTTGTTGAAGCTTCTGATGGCAGTATAACAGATTTTGTTAGCTATTATACATTGCCTTCTACTGTAGTTTATCATCCTGTACACAAGACTTTAAAAGCTGCATACTCATTTTACAATGTATCAACTAAGACACCCTGGACAGACTTAATGCTTGATGGATTGATTACAGCCAAGAATTCAGGATTTGATGTCTTTAATGCATTGGACCTTATGGAGAATAAGGAGTTTTTGGAGCCTTTAAAGTTTGGAATTGGTGATGGGAATTTACAATATTATTTATACAATTGGAGATGTCCAAGTATGACACCTAATAAAATTGGATTAGTATTGCAATAAAATATCCTGTGTATTTAATGGTACCAATTGATTGGTTGTTTTTTTTGGTTTTTTCACTTTGTGTAAAGTGTTTTTATTAGTTGGAAATATAGCTTTAGTTCATAAAGTGTTTGTTATTAGTAACAATTTTAAACATTGAAATACAATATTTATTCTATCAGACTTTATAAGGTAATATAAAAATAAATATATATTACTTTTATAACTGTTTGGGACACAACAACACAAAGTAATTAATTTGTAAAATACACTTGGGTAGATAGTCATTTGCATATGGTATTTTTTATTGCTTGCTTTGAGACAGTGTTTAGTAAGTTTGTAGTACTTAAGACAGTGATAACAATAACTTAAAAGCAATTTATGGATAATAGTCACTTGCATGAATATGTAGCACAACAAGAATAATGTTTTGTAATAATGAGATCATACATTATTTCTATAACCTGCAGTAATGACATCGACATATTGCATACAATTCTTTAAAATGATGTACTTTGGTATTCATCTAATTATTACTGGTAAAACTATAAAAAAAGTATAATAATAACATTTTCAATACATTTAAACTGTAAAGTAGGTCATTTCTATACAACACTGAGTAGGTACATATTGTTTAACCAAGTCGCTCCTGCATTATGTATGCTTAAATCATTAAAACTGCGCCAAGGGACCTGAGGCGGTTTTTTTTTTTTAAGTTTTACAGTGAGACGGTTTCATGTAGCCAGTTGACAATGAGCTAGGGGCTTCACACAATTAACATAACCTACGTTTGTAGCTAGCCCGGTAACTCCTGGGCGGAAAATATAATCCAACACGGGTTCGTTCCAACAAAGAGGCAACGAGGGAAGAGAGAACGACCCCGAATGACATAGCGCTATGAACTGGATGCACACAACTAAAAATCTTGTTCCAGTCCTGAGGGCGATTAGAACTTGATTTTACTCATTAACACCTTTTTACGTAAACCCATATTTTATAGTAATTGTCGCATGATTTTATGAGTAAAAATCATTATAAGTACCTACTTACCATATTTTTTTCTGTCATACTAATCTTGTCTATTAGCGCTGCTCTGAGAAAATACGTCTTTACAACCAAATCGACTGGTTAAAATACTAGTCGAATATCAATTTGGAATTGTATTGTATAGTCAAAGTTACCCATAGCAGATTTTTCTAATTAGCCGCCATCTTTTTTGGACATCTTTTGCTGGCAAGACTATGCAGACAATGCGACAAAAATATCTAGTCCCCCGTGACGGGGATTTATAGCTGTAAGTTTTCCTAATAACAAAAAAATAAAATCTATACTCTATACTAATATATAAAGCTGAAGAGTTTGTTTGTTTGTTTGAACGCGCTAATCTCAGGAACTACTGGTCCAAATTGAAAAAATATTTTTGTATTGAATAGACCATTCATCGAGGAAGGATTTAGGCTATAAACCATTACGCTGCGACTAATAGGAGCGAAGATACAATGGAAAATGTGAAAAAAAACAGGGCAGGTATAAATCATAACTTATAATCTTCTACCCACAGGGACGAAGTCGCGGGCAACAGCTAGTAATAAATAAATAACTGATCTCCTTACCAGTCTCATGTTCTGTAACCTGCTGCTCTGGTACTACCCTTATGAATGACTGCTAAACGCTCTACTGGTACCATCTTCGTGTACTACTCCTGCACTCCTGGCACAACCCTAAAATTTCTAAAACCTTTTCCTCTGGTATGCCGTCACCACAACTGCTGGTAAGGAGAGCAGTTGCTCTTTTCTCCTGGTACCACGCTCATTTTGAACATCTATAATCAAAATGCGCTGCAAATTGACTCTTAGGAAATACACCTTTCGTTGCTTAGACAACAGTGAGTGTTTTGAATTTAAATGGATTATCTAATAGCAATAAAGCTTAAATTGACTCTAGGTTTGAGTTAGAAAAAGTTTTTATGGGGAAAAGAAAAAGGCTGATTTACCCTGAACTATTGCGAATATTTCAAGACTAAAATAAGCCAAATCGGTTCAGCCGTTCTCGAGTTTAAGCGAGACTAACGAACAGCAATTTATTTTACCTTCATTCTGTTTCGTAAATCAGACAGTAAAAAAATCCAAATTGCGTTGTGGTATGAAAAAGGGGGGCCCGAAACGAGCTGTGCCTAGTGGGCCCCGAGATGGTCAATCCGGCCCTGCTCAGAAAGCAGCCCTCCGAGAGACCGGAGCGGTTGGTGGGTGTGCACAGAAATGAATATTAGGTACATAATTGTGCTTGCGGTCAGCCGGACGACCAGACCAATTGCGGGTAACCGCATAGTGCGTAGGAACTCTACGCTAGTTAAACGCACTAACGTTTAGACGGCGTTCGATGAACGTATGCGCAGCGCAGACGCCGCACAGTGGTTCGTCCCCATACAAGAGGTTGGACATAGGATTCTTAAAACAAAAACTGTCGAATTTAAAAATATAAAGTATGCCATCGTATTCCTTTAATAAATTACAACAAATACTACTGATTCAATTTTTTTGATTGGGCTTATAGTTTAGGAGTAAATCGAAAAAAAGTGTTTATTCACTATGGAGAACAACACAAAAATGTCTGTATCTCGCGATTCCCGTCTTGTTTCGTTGTGCCGTTACCATTACTTGTTTCCGCTGATTAAATGCTACATTTTCTTCAAAGACACATGGTGCCCGAATCGTGCACTTTTTGAGATATGACCGAAATAAATATAAAAATAAAAATTGAGCCCTAATACGAGTGTTTGACGTAATATGAACTGATACTAGTTGATATACGTAGATTATGGAAATAAGAAGAGAGGATAAGGTACGAAAGTAGCTGTTCATGGTAAAATGCGCGCATTAATAATCACTGACAGTAATAATTTTGACAATAACAACCAAGGTATCGAATTGGACGAAAACATCAATAATAATAGAAAGTAGCAATAAAAACGGGTTATTGTCGGTAAGCACACAGGTAATTAGCAAACAATAGCATCAATTAGTTCATTGCTAATAAGCCGGCCTGTGATTTGCACCTGTGAGATCACTGACACGTTGCACTTAATGAGTGCAGGTCTTCTAAATGAATATAATTTAAGAGATTTCAGTTTGAAAGAAGGGCTTACGTAATATCCAAGTTATTATATGTTGTTGAAGGAGAAGAAAAAATGCTACCCAAATAAAGAAGATATAACTGTAACCGAAAATTCTGCGAAAATACGACTGCAGGCACTCCTTGATATTACAGTTCAAAGACTGATGGAATCGCTTAATTGTAGTTTTAATAGTGGTGAGCAACTCATGTTGCATAGCAAATGGGGTTTTGACGGAGCTTCTAGCCAGAGCATATACCAACAAAGAACCACAACAAGTGAGCAAGATTTGTCAACCATATTTATGGCAAGCCTTGTGCCTTTAAAACTGACAAATATTTCAAGTGGAGATGTCGTATGGCAGTACGATCGGCCGTCGTCCACCGAATACTGCCGTCCAATTTCTTTTAAATTCATGAAAGAGACAGAAGCGAACGTGAAAAATGAAATGGCTGCGTTTCAATCCGAAATTTCAAACCTAAACCCAACAGACTGCGGTAATTCCATTGTCACGCATAGTTTGATGTTGACGATAATTGATGGTAAACTGCACTCTTACATATCAGAAACATCGGCTGCCGTGTGTGATTTGTGCAAAGCTCGGTCGGCTTGTCAAAAGCCGACCGAGATGAATAATCTTAAAGAAGTAAGAGGTAAAGTAGTGAACGAGGACCTATACAAATATGGTTTAAGTTTTTATAATAACTATCGTGAGACTGATTCATTATTAAATGATGTAACGGTTTACTCACGCGTATTTATCGGGGTAGCGACTCGCGATCCCGCCGCGTCTGCTCATGATTAAGGACTCCGGTTGGGTCCGAAACTAGTCGGGCTACCCCGATAAATACGCGTGAGTAAACCGTTACATCATTTAATAATGGTTTAAGTTCGTTTCATGCTTGGATTTGGTCCATGGAATGCTTATTGCACATTGCCTATAGACTGGACATAAAGTCATGGCAAGCAAAAGGTGACGACATGAAGCAAAAATTGAAGGAAAGGAAAAAACTGATTTAGGATTTTTTTCGGAGAGAAACAGGGTTGTTATTGGATGTAGTCAAACAGGGTAGTGGTAACACAAATACTGGCAATACTGCTAGACGGTTTTTTACCAATCCCGAAACGACTGCACGTATTACAGGATTAGACGTCAGTTTAATTCGAAGAATTGCTCTGATACTGCAGTTCATTTCATCAAGAGAGAAGATAGATCTAGCAAAATTCAAGTTGTACTGTGACGAGACAGCAAATATGTATGTGGATCTCTATGCGTGGTACTATATGCCTTCCAGCCTTCATAAATTACTTGTACATGGGCCTCAGATAGTAGACCACCTATCTGTTCTGCCTATAGGCTTCATGTCTGAAGAAGCATCGGAAGCGAGAAATAAAGACTTTCGCAAATATTGAGAAAACCATACGCGGAAACATAGTAGCATCGCGACTTATGAAGATATCCTCAACAACTTGCTATTATTAAAATACAAAAAGAAAGACTTCATTTAAGGAACTCAGCGATTTACTCATAAATGATAACACGCCTGATTTTGAGTTCATTGATACCGATGTTGCAGAAGCAGATTCTGACTTTAGCAGCGATGATGATGACGATCGTAGTGATCACGATGTTGATGGAGAAGAGGATGTTCATTAGTTAATGTTTTTGAAAGCATCTCATCATATTATTGATGTATATGTCTAATGCGGTATGTAGGCTTGTCATTAAGTGCAACGTGTTAGTGATCTCACAGGTGCAAATCACAGGCCGGCTTATTAGCAATGAACTAATTGATGCTATTGTTTGCTAATTACCTGTGTGCTTACCGACAATAACCCGTTTTTATTGCTACTTTCTATTATTATTGATGTTTTCGTCCAATTCGATACCTTGGTTGTTATTGTCAAAATTATTACTGTCAGTGATTATTAATGCGCGCATTTTACCATGAACAGCTACTTTCGTACCTTATCCTCTCTTCTTATTTCCATAATCTACGTATATCAACTAGTATCAGTTCATATTACGTCAAACACTCGTATTAGGGCTCAATTTTTATTTTTATATTTATTTTGGTCATATCTCAAAAAGTGCACGATTCGGGCACCATGTGTCTTTGAAGAAAATGTAGCATTTAATCAGCGGAAACAAGTAATGGTAACGGCACAACGAAACAAGACGGGAATCGCGAGATACAGACATTTTTGTGTTGTTCTCCATAGTGAATAAACACTTTTTTTCGATTTACTCCTAAACTATAAGCCCAATCAAAAAAATTGAATCAGTAGTATTTGTTGTAATTTATTAAAGGAATACGATGGCATACTTTATATTTTTAAATTCGACAGTTTTTGTTTTAAGAATCCTATGTCCAACCTCTTGTATGGGGACGAACCACTGTGCGCCGTGACAGCGCGGCGCTTGCATCGCGTGCTGACAATAATAATATACTAGTATTAATAAAATTGGGTTGCCGCGAAAGCAGATCGAACGCCTACACGCCTCCATTGACGAAAGCTGAATAAGTGTGCGCAGTCTCTTAGTCGAACTGACTGACTGAACTTAGTCGCACGATTATATGATTCGATTTGTATTTTTTTTTTTATTCTAAAGACGAAGTTAACGATACAGTAAATCCAATTTAAAACATTATTTTTTTGTTAAAATACATTTTCTATGGCTACTTTTGCTATCTATTGTCACGTATAAAATTTTAAGTCAAATAAAAAGATAAACATTTGAAAACCTTAGATTATATACGTTTTTTTGCCATGTCCCGCTTCTAACGGAAGAATCCCGCTATTTTCACTCATCAAGTACCTACTAGTTAAAAAAAACTGGCAACGCTGGCCGCAGCACAGGTACATTCTCTCAATTTTATTCAGCGTCGTATTCTAACAAACATTCTCACCTAGAAAGTGCATGATGGCGTGACAAGAGAATTTTTACTTTCATGTTCTGATATTATTGTCAGGCGCTTAGATTTATTTTATTCAAAGTATCACCTTAGGTATCAAGGTAGTTTACAAGGTATCCCTAAGGTGATACATGATAGGTTTCATGAAATAAAACAACAGAAAATATTGTGAATATTCCACAGAATATATGTAACAAATCATAAAGGAAATATTGAAATCAGTTACAATTAGAGACCAAGTTTACAATCCATGGTATCATAAAAATGTAGAACTGATTAAAGATAAAAGAAAGAAATTGAAAGAACATAAGCCAACTCCCTTTCTTGAGATATAAGACAGAAATAAAAAGCTAATGACAAACTTAAACCACTTCTCAGTAAATGTAAAAAGTTAAAAGAGTTCATAATACTCTTTCAAATATAGAAATGTTGACAGTTTCTTTATTTTTGTTTGTGGACATGCACTCCGGTATTATAAAGTTATCATATAATTATTTGGAAAGAGTGCAATCCACCTTTTTGTTTTTTTTTCAATTTTTATTTATGTATTTTTATGAGCGGGATTAACAATGTAAGGTGTTCAAAGCATTAAATTTAACAAGAACAATAAGAGTTCTTGTAACTTAAAAAGCTGGTCATTTTTAATTATTTTGGCCACTATGAAGTAGACTATCTACTCTTTCTTAGTAGCTTGCTGCTTAGCTTGGTGGGCCTGTAATACAGCAACAGCTTCGTCAACTTTAGCTTTAAGTGACTCTCCATGTTCTAACATATGGAGAAGTTCAGAATTGTCAATTTCCAAAAGCATTCCTGTAATTTTACCAGCTAAATCAGGATGCATTCTTTGAATTAACGGGAACAAACGTTCGCCGAGCATTTGCTTTTGCTCTTGAAGAGGTGCAGCAGCCAGCATAGTTGCTGTCAATGGCTCTTGACCTTGAATGTGCACTGCAGGCTGTGGAGCCGGTGGGTTGCGCATGTTGGCAGTATATTTATATCCTGCAGGCCGGCCGCTTTGAGTAACAAGTGGAGCACGAATGGAGGCTGCTGTTGCCACACCTTGCTGCCCAGTAATGGGTCTAGCACCCAGTGAAGTGCGGAGCGCAGCTTGGGTTGGGGCTCTAGGGGCCGGACGGAATGGCGCCTGCATATTCGGGTATCCTGACGCAGCAGTTTGAGTGCTAGGCCTTACAGGTGGCTGCGCAGTCCATCGAGGCGAAGGTCTTATTTGAGTCATTTGAGCAGGACCATAGAATCTTTGAGCAGGCGGAATGGTTGGTACAAAGTAGCCACCAGCACCTCCTGGTTGGAATATTTGACCCATTTGCTGCATTCGCATGCTAGCCATTCTTTGCATGTATTGAGAAGTCAAATGAGCTTTACGGTCTTCCTTACGTTGAGCCAATGCTACATACAAAGGTTTTGTTCCAACAATGCGGCCGTTCATTTCTGTCACAGCTTTTGTAGCTTCTTCAGGAGATGAGAAGCAAACGAAACCAAATCCTTTGCTGCGACCATCTTCTAACATGACCTGAAACAATAACCAATGTTACAATTTTAAAGTAATTATGGTTACCAGTCAAAACCAAAATCCATTCAATACTGGAATGGGTTCATCTGGAATAGAAAAACATTAAGAAACAAAATTTAATGAAGTCTCCAGTGTAACTTTTATCCATTATAACTAGTAGTTATTTAAACATTGACAGTTAAAATATTACTTGAAGTGTGCATAGGTACTACTCACCTTTGCAGATGTTATAGTTCCGAAAGGTGCAAATTCCTTACGAAGACGTTCATCATCAATGGTGTCATCCAAGTTTTTGACATATAAGTTAACACCTTGATAACGAGTCAATCTTTCAGATTTCAGTTGCTCGAATTTACGCTTGAGCTCTTTTTGACGTTCAGCTTTCTTTTGAGCACGTCCTACATACAACGGTTTACCCTCTACAAGTTCTTTTCCATTTAATTCCATACATGCTCGTTCTGCAGCATCAGGATCTTCAAAAGCTACAAAACCAAATCCGCGAGAAGAGCCATCATCCTTATACATAACTTTGTGGCTCGTTATGCGGCCATACTTTTCAAACATGTCTTTCAACATTTCATCACTGAAATCTTCGCCAAAGTTTTTGACATAAACATTTGTAAACAACTTGGCCTTTTCACCAAGTTCCTTTTCGCGTTCTTTGCGTGGAATAAACCTACCAACATAAACCTTTTTTCCGTTGAGTAGCATTCCATTGACTTTTTCAATTGATTTGTTGGCGGCTTCTTCAGTTTCAAAATGAACAAATCCATATCCTTTGGAGGCACCAGTTTCGTCTTGAGCAACTTTGCAGCTTAGAATATTTCCAAATGCAGTAAAAGTGTCATACATAGCTTTGTTGTCAATAGTTTTGTCAAGATTTTTAATAAAAACATTCCCCACGCCGGATTTGCGTAGAGAAGGATCTCGTTGGGACCACATGATTCTAATAGGTCTTCCTTTTAGAATATCAAAATTCATAGTGTCCAAAGCTCTTTCAGCTATAAATAAAAGAGAACAGAAATAAATGGTAAATTCATAGATAGACTCAAGTACCTCTACTATTTGCATTCTGGCAGGGTAGCCTTAAAAAATTAAGAGATATTTAGGTTTATTATTTTAGGCATTTGAGCCTAGTAAAAAAACAAACAGCTGTCTGTTTAATACTATAATAATTTTTTTAAACAATTATCAATAATATCAAGCATCAACCAGTGTTAATGGAACCATGATCTATTCAAGTACATTAAACTATCATGTTCATTGTCATTCATGTTTGTCACAGATTTTTTAATCTCTGTTAAAAGAAAGCATAACTGTGAGCATTTAATCTATTGGTTCATGGTAATTCCATGTAAAAGACAAGATAAATGCTTTTATTCTTAAATTAAATGCTTAATATGAGACCATTATTTTTGTTTGATGCTTATTAAAGGAAATTAAACAAAATAGTCTTATTTAGTTTCTGTTCAGCAAGATAGGGATGGAAATATGACAATCACAATTATTTTATTACCTACAAATTTTTGACTATGTAGTTCCACAGCTGTCTAACGATCGTAATGTGAAAAAAGGAGATCACAAAATCAGCGCAAATGATAGTAGTTAATTGCCAACAAAATATCAAGAATAACCAGTTAGTAATAACCAATAAATTAGTATGCAACAACGAGGTAACATTAATTGCTTAATGAGAACACAAAGCACTCGTGCTTTGTGCATGATTACGGCCAATCATTAGTGTAACTAGCCTACACAATTGCAATTTTAAAAGATATTTATTTTACAATTTTGACCATGCTGAACTGTAAAAAGAAGTTGTCGATCTTTATGAAATCCACTAAATCATTTTCGCTTTCAATACATTCTCAAACCGATTAGGATGCATGGAATGATAAAAAACTTCAAAACGTGCATAGCAAGTATGGCAAACTATTGCTAAATTAATGATAGTTATTGTCCTTGAGAATTATTTTATTTTAATTTCATACATGACTTATTAATTAAAAACTTATAAAATTTGTACTCACCATCAGCGGGCTGCTGAAAATTTACATAAGCGTAGCCCAGGGATCGACGAGTTATCATATCGCGACAAACGCGGATAGAAAGAACCGGACCAGCGGTCGAAAATTTTTCAAACAACATGGCTTCAGTGATATCAGAGTGTAAATCCCCGACATACAAAGATGCCATTGGGTAATTGGGAGGTCCAGGATTCATTTTTAGATTTTCACTGCGGCGGTTTACGTAGACATTAACTTATACGTAGGCAAAGACCAACTTCACTTTCTCTTTATAATGACTATCGCATTCCTCAGACCACGTTGCACGCTTACGTACACTAACTTAAAATCAAGTGATTCCCGTTAATTTTTAGTATTTTTCTATTTTTTTGGGTTTTATGATTTTTTTTGTTTTTTTTTTTTTATTTTACAAGAATATTTCACGAAATTCTGAGGATTGTGTGACCTATTTTCGAGGGAACACACAACCTCACGTGAACACACCTTGCCCACCAAAGGAATAGATGACGTTTCACAGAAACTAAGATGGCGTACCCAGAAATGGTAGTTCTACCAACATTCAGAAAACTTAATGCTAAAGCGCTCACCACCGCTATATTGTCGTAAAGGCGTTCGAACGGTCGAATATATAGCTTTTTTTCACATTTTACAGGCTACGCCATCTGCTTTGTTATTTTTTACTTTCCGAGGCTCAATTATGTGGATTATTGATAGTTTAGCAGCAATGACAACTTAAAGAATTATGAGTATGATCTTATGGTCGAAGCTACCAGGCTTTCGACCGTCTTAATATGAAATCCATCAGTTATTTCGATGATTGAGTATTAAAGATAAAAAATATCATATAAAAAATAACAGGAAACTGGAAAAAATGAATATTGTAGGTACTATTTTCATTATTTTTTTGCAGTGATTTTAAGGTTTAATCATGGCTCATCAGTTCATCATGTCTAGGGCTACCCTGAATACATTTATCTAGGACTTGGTTCTGCATAAATAAACTAATAAACAAAACTCTTACAATTTGCCATGGAGAAAATATGAGTTGATTTTATTCTCATATATTTGTTACTAATAAAGAATGATATTGTACTCTCCATGGCTATCTGTCGTCCGGCGCCAGTGTATCTATGAACTATGACGCTAGACAGTGGTAAAAAAGTATTATGGTCAAAATTAGGCCGACGGCCTAATACCACGGTAAAAATAAATTTATTGTACTAAACATCAAAATAATTATCATAACTACTTATATCATCTGCAGGCGAGTGTGACTCGCACTCCACAGTTACTAAGGACTTTTACTAAAATAAATTAGATCGTAATCTCGATCTCTCATGGATCTGCATAATTTAGTTTTTTAAGAATTTATTAATAAAAGTTATTTCATTATCATCGCTAGCTTTCGACTATGTTTGGACCGTTTAGTTTCATAAGCAGTGTTACAAGGAGGCTACTATCTGTTCCCCTTAACAGTATTTTAAATTGTATTTCTAAATATGGACTCTGGGTTCGAAAATAAAGATATTATTATTATTATTATTATAGCTTAATAAACCTGTGATCGATTCACCTATGCGGTTATAGCTTAGCCACGAGTTCGTCTAAAAGTTTAACTTTATTTAAAAATAAAAATCTACAATTTCCAAAGCTAAATTCATACACAGCATTTTAGGTGAATGTTGAGTGAAGTTGATCGATTTCGATCATTTGCTGTAATAAAGCTGTATTAGTTGTAAGGTAAGGACTAAAGGACTAAGCACAATTTATTACATTAATAAATTTGCACTCAGTGATATAAAACGTAGACAGAATTTTTTCTCTGTCTACGCTATAAAACGACGATTTTAAAAAAGATCGTCCACTTGTCTACTGGATGGCAATAGACAATTTTTTTCATTAACTGTCCTTCACGGAATTGGCACTCAAAAAGAAAAATAAATTAATTGATTATATATTATTAGTGTCATTAATTTCATAAAAAAATGAAAGAAAGCGGCGATAATTGATTTATCAATATTGTCATTTTAAAATACGCAGGCTCTTCCTTGAAGTCTGTTATTAAAGACGTTAGTGTTGCAACCTCAAATGTTGAAACATGCTTGCAAAAAGGACTGGTATTTCGCTTAGTGTTACCAATGTAATCCACGACACTAAATACTTACTACCGTCACTACTTGGTTGGTTGGATTGATAGACTATAAATTTTTGCTATGTACAAGTAAAAAATTGGTACAAGATTGTTGTTAAAATACGGAAACTTATTAAAAGTATTTTTTTTGGCTTTTTATTATCATTGACAATTGGTACGTACATTTAATGGTTCCTATAAACATTTTGAAGTTGCAATAGATTTTCCCATCGTTTTATTGCAGTGAAAGTAGTACATACTTTTGTAATTTTTGTTGATAAATGTTCTGATTTCTCTTGCATATGCTTACGCGTCACGAATTGTTTCAGGCTGTAGATTCCGAAGTGTTTTCGATCTATTATAGATGGACTGTACTTTTTTAATACGAAATTTGCGCCTTTATCCTAGGTTTGCCTATTGAGATTGTCATTTTAACCACCGGCATTTCATTTCGGTAGGTATAAACGCATCATTGTTTTTTTTTCACAATTTAATCCATATGTTGCGATATTGCTTGTTTATACAATTTTGCTTCCGGCACCCAGAATGAGTAACATGATATTTAACACAGTTTTAATGTAAAAGGATATAGATGACATGATTATTTAAGTTTTAAATTTATTCAAAAAATATTCAAGTTCTAACTAAGATTGAAACACTTGCAATATAAAACGTATACAGTTATTTAGAGGCCTTTTATGCTATCCTAGAAGACAACTGCATGATAACAAAATTTTTGACATTCTATGCTGATTTAATTAGGCAGTATAGGCCTTAAAACTTTATTTGAAAAACAAGTTATAAATATGTGACCAAGGAAAATATTGTGCATTTAAATTTTGTTAAAAAATTATATTTCTTTATTTTTAATCACTTTTGCCAATTAGTTTTTATTTTCGTTTTAGATATGGCTGACAAAGAGCAAGTAATCCAAGCTTTGAGAGCGACTTTAATTTCTGTTAAAGGGGCTCTGACAATAAAGCAATGTAACAGTAAGTTTTGTATGCTATTATCGCTTTTTAAGGTTTAGTTCTCTCTACTCCAGTATGAGTGTGAGGATATCAAAGTAAAAGTCTTAACTTTGGACCAGGTGTTGATTGTAAAATTAATTGTATTACGAGATGCTGGCTCGGATCATAGTAAACATGTAAAATTATTTGAAAATATTCTACGCTATCTTCAAAGTTATATATGTTTTTAATATAATTATCAAATTGTGGGTTGGTATCAACTAACCAAGCCTACCAAACTGAAGATCTAAAAACGAATACTCAACATCTATTGATGCTGATACTGATATTTGTAATAGTGCTAGTCATTAAACACTATTTGATTTTGGCCAAGCAACATTTTTTATGTGTTTATTGAGTTTATGAAAGAAATACTTTAAAAATGTGTGCAGGAGACTATCGGGAACTTCAGGGCGAACCAATACCTTTCAAAAAGCTTGGTTATTCTACTTTGGATAAATTGTTTTTGGATGTTCCGGGATTTAAAGTAACACAAGTAAATGGGGAATGGTATGTTGATGCAATAGCTAGCCAGGACACACAACATATAGCTGCTATGGTTTCTCGACAAAAATCTAGTAAGAAAGCAACACCGAAATTAAACTATCCAGTAAGTAAATATGGTTATTAATAAATGATATTTTTATTAGAACTATGCTTATAATAAAGCTTAGCCCAGGATCCAGACATAATCGTTCCTGTGTGGTTATCATGTTTTTTTAAACTATAGTTGATGCCCTGGTTTGGCCTACTTATACATAATTATAGTATGGGTTACAGTTTATTATTATTTGTGCTGGGGATTTTATTAAGTGATAAAGGGTAAGAGTTCACTAGTATTTAGAGATTTTTTTTGAGAATATTAAAATTGTAATGTTCTTAATCACAAATAATGTCATTTCACTTCCATTTATTCTTATTCATTTATAGAATCGTTTTCCAAAAAAGCAAGGATCTTGGCGAAAACCGGCTTCCACACATTACAGTTCCAACTATAATAATCAATACTCCAATCAATTATACAGAGTGAAGGCCCCGTTTAATAATAACAACCAGTATCATAAGGTATGCTATCATTATTTTAACAAATACATAAAGATGACGCCTATTGTAATATCAAGCACAAACTTAATAAAAGAACAAATTCAAACCTTTATACTGTGCTCTCTGAACAAGCCCTTAGAAAAATGGTCAATTTGCAACTGTTAAAAGCATGAGTCATAATTTAATGACCATCTTACTTTGAAAATTTGCTAGCCTTTGTCCTATTTTTTTATAAAATTAATACACGTATTTTTTACATTCTAAGGCCCGTTTTACAGGCAGAGTATATTGTTGAAATATTAGTAATAGTAGGTATGCGTGAGTTTATCGACACTGATCTTCCTCCTTTTGTTTCGATTCAGTGATGTTTTTTTTTTCTTCTACACAGAATAACAAATATAATTCAAAACCGAACGAAACGAAACCTTTGCTTCCAAATGTGAAACAAAATACGAAGGTCACTAGTGATCATGTGGAGAAAATATCGAAAAGTTCCAACTCATCACACAGTTTGAGAGATGCCAATTTACATAATGATGAGGTTTGTGATATTATAATGCATAGCTTTGTGAACCTTTTTTTTGGTTGCGTGCACTCGAGTATGTTGCTAAAAAAAGTGCGTGCAGTCACTCCGCTTGGACGAATTGAAACTTCATAATGTAGAAATGAATTCGAGTGCCACGCATTTACTGATATTCTGTTTCTTTCTAATACCTTCCTATGGAGCGTTGAATGAAAAACGCAACAGTTCTATCATACCCCCGACATAGTAGCTTTAAGTGTTAAAAGCAACCTTTTTTTTTGGACGCTATAAAGATCAAATTTTACGTACTGCCTTCTTCTGTTCTCACTTCTGCACTTGGAATTGAACTTAGTTATATACAGAAATCAGTAAAAAGAAAATGCTATTTTTTATGAGAACACTAAGTTTTAGACAGTAGCGGTGTTGACCAGGAAAGAGCTTTTGTTACCATTCTGAAAAGCAAATTCAAAATGATTATCAGTTTCAATCATACCTAAAAACACAAATGCATATATATAGGAATATATATAGGAAATGAGATGTAGCAGTGAGTCGTACTTAGTTCGACTAACGAAGCCGTCGCGGTCTCGGCGTCCGGTAATCCTATTGGGTTCGAAACTAGTCGGGCGGCCAGTTAACCGTTGCATCATTAAAATTTAATAATAAATACTAATAAATAGGATAGATGAAAAAAAATATTAATTTTATTCCTGATTTGTTGATTTTTATAATAGAAAGAAACAAAATAGTTTTATGTTGATAGAGCTATGTAAACGTAGTTATTATCTAGTACATATTTAATAGCAAGTATGTAGCGTATGTACTTACAGATTCCAATTTTTATGTTCCTAGTTTAAGCAACCAGTGAGAAATCATGCAGAAACAGAAACAAAACAAAGTGGCAAAGTTTCAGCGTCGCAACGACTGTCTAATTTAAGAGATCGTCTCAATACGGTGGATCTTATACCTTTGCAGTTGCCAGCCGCTACAAATGAATGTCTGGTTAGTAGAGAAAGATTTATTTTAATTTCAATGTTAGAGTTTTAACATTATCAGATGTACCTGTTCTTTATTATTTTGCTTATATGCCCACTATTGAGCAAAGGCCTCCCTGTTAACCTTCCAAAAATTCCCTGTTTATGCAATTCTGGCAACGTGCGCCCGGCATATCTGATAAGATCTTCGTACCACTTCTCCGTTGACCATCTCTACGACGATGTCCGGCTTCCGGAATCTAGTGCCAGTGCCAATCTTTGCCCATCGGTCAGGTTGTATGCGCGCGACGTGATCATCCCGCTGTCATTAAATTCGCTGTTTTTGTTCGACATGCGTTACTTGATTAATAGAGCGTAATCATCAGATTACTCAACTAACCCAGTAAATAAGTTGAAAAACGATACTGAATATACCTACTTCTTTATCTACTGTACAATATACCACATTTGGTAGCCGCATTTACTTCAAGATGAACTTAGAGATAATTGTATTTTAGTAATGTATTATGCCCCTAGGAGAGCAGTGGGCCCGTAACAAATGTCGTGCCGGCACATAATTTGGAACCTCCCCCAAATACTACATCTTCAGTTGAAAAACTAGCATGGACTTGTAAAAAGTTAGGGCTTCCAGAACCTGTCTATAAGGTTAAAGATATGGGGCCAAAACGAGGACCTGTCAGCTACGATTGTACAGTTAAAGTAAGTAACTACTTGATGCTTAAAATGACGAAGGAAAAATAAGTAGCTGTACATAATGTACATATTGCTTTTTCTTAACATAAATCTCGTTTAAAAAATATAGATTTCAAATATAATCGACTTGCCCAATAATGTGGAATATTTTTGCGTCATGCATACTTTTTATAATTTTTAGGTAGGAACTTATTCTGCCGGATCATATCCTAATTCCTCACCCTCAGAGGAATTAGCCAAAGAAGTGGCTGCAGTAAAGTTACTCGCAATTATAGAAAGTTCTGAGGCTGATGGTATGCCTACTTCTTCTAGCAGCAAAGCTATTGCATACCTCACTGAATTAGTATCAGAACATGAAGCTGGGCTTTGGGCAACTATTGTTCCTCATATGTACAGGTGTGTTGCATTAAATGAGTAAACTTGTTTAAATTACGGAAAATAAATTGTAAAAGTGATGTGCCAATTGATAATTGCAATTCGTGTTCTAATTAAAGGTGATAAGTAGCTACCGAGAGGCAATTAGGCTGTGGATTGACCGTGGTGACCTCAACCCCTCGCCTATTGGTGCAGTCTTTATATAATATTGTATTCATTGTATTCATTTTAGGCAAAAATATGGTGAGAACTTGCCAAGCAATTGGCAAGAACTAGTTGAAAACTGTCCAAACATTATAAAGGACAGAGTTGTGAATGGACGGCTAGTTCTTCTTCCCAATAAAGAGGTATTTATCTTTTTTATATAATATACATTAAAATAAAATTAGAAGAATCATTTAGAGGAGTACTTCCAAATTAATAAGCAGGTAAATTTACTACTTAATCAAATTTCTAAATTAGAAATAAAATTTTAACATAGCGTAAGAAATATCTTCTAATATATAAAATTCCCGTGTCATGATGTTAGTTAACGTACTCTTACGAAACGGCTTTACCGATTCGTAAAATAAAATATTTGCGTATTCAGTAGGTCTGAGAATCAGCTAACATCTATTTTTCATACCCCTAAGTGGTAAAGGTTGCACACAATCAAATATTTATTTTTTGGAAGAAATTTTTTGTTTTATTTTTTTTATAATGTGACATTTACTTACTGTTTGTTTACACTAGAATTTATCTGGAAACCAGAAATAATTTATAAGGCAAAACAGCGTTTGACGGGTCCAGAGATATGGATGATGATAAATTAGCATTTATATCATAACTATCAGCTAGTTGTAGCTAGACTAGTTAGTAGTAACTAGTCAGTTAATTCTTACACATCCGATTAGCTGAAAAAAAATCGGATTTGTTCTTATGTAAAATCAAAAATTTAAAACAGGGTGTCTGGTCATTTTAATCATAGCAATATCCCTAACTAGCTAACTCATAACTATCAGCTAGTTACTACAACTAGCTGATAGTTATGATGTAAATGCTAATTCATCATCATCCATATCTCTGGCATGCGGATTTCCGGAGTTGCGCTGTCATCACTTGAATTGCATGCCGTATGTCTAGATATATTTCTATAATTAAAATGACCACTTTTAACTTTTTGATTTTACATAAGAACAAATCCGATTTTTATTCAGCTAATCGGATGTGTAAGAATTAACTGAGTAATACCTTTTTAAACTTAAAAAATTGTTCATAATGTAGAAATTTAATACCATAAGCCAGAGTAGTGACTCTGGCTTATGGTATTAAATTTCTTTGCTCATTGTTCCTTTTTAGCAAGACGCCATGCCACCATATGTAGAGACAAGTGTAGCAGATGATCCTCTGGAAAGTGACTTGCCTCCATTACAATTCCCAGAAAATGATTTTTGGAATGTTTTTGTAACCGTTGCTAATTCAACACTTGAAATATGGCTTCGAATTATTGGACCGCACTATAGTGTAAGTGTTTAGATATACGAAAAAACACAAACTTAGTACTTTAGAATACACATAAACACCTGGCCCTCTTGTCCAAAAAGGGTTGAAATCTCACAAAAAAAGGCATTACATCTTTTTAATATTCATTTTAGGATGCCTTCGAAACGCTTCTGGCTGATATGTCAAGTTATTACGAAAACTATGGAACCTGCGTAGAAAAATCCATGATCATTAAAAATGCTTGGTAAGGTTTTCCACTGCACTACATAATACTCATTACATTCTTCATAGGTCGAAATTATTGCTCAAAATCATAGCATTAAAATTTCTTTGATCTGTAATAAAGTAAATACATAACTTACAGGTATGCTGTAAATTTAGATGATGGTGGTTGGCAAAGAGCTAAAATATTAGAAATCGAAGAAGATATGGCGACTGTGTTTCTAGGTGACCACGGTGACGACGACGTGGTATACCTTCACAAAATAAAAATATTAGAGCCACAATTCAGAGAACTTCCTGCACAGGTAAGAAACACAAGACGTGAAATTTGTTGTATCTAAAAAAAAGTAGGTTTTACCAAGTACAACACTTTTAGACGATAACTGTATAAAATAATGTTAAAAATAACCTAATCACATTTCAGACATGAATTCATCAAACTTATTTATTCAAGCATATGACGGTTTACGAAGTGATCGGAAATTGTATTTATGTAAAGCATTAAAACATGTTTTAACGTTTTTTTGTTGGTTTCCTATTTTGGTCAACTAATATCGGATGAAAATCAATCACTACACCGGATTGCGGACGTAGTTCACTTTGTTCAGGATGAAAACCATAAAAGCTTTTAAGTTTGAATGAAAACCGGGCATTATGGTGTTGTCGGTTCCCGCAGGCGATCCTGTGCCGCCTGGAGGGCGCGGAGGAGCTGGCGGCGAGCGCGCTGGGCGCCGAGCTGGTGCGGCGCCGCCTGCCCGGCGAGGTGCTGGTGGCCGCGCCCGGCCCGCGACACGACCCCACCGACCCCTCCGTCGCCGTCGTGCTCTACGACACCTCCACGCAGCGCGACCTCAACCTCAACAAGGAGATCGTGCACGACTTTTGTATCGCTGGCGCCTTCACCGTCACGCAGGTTGCTAATTGAGTACTTGATTTTTTTTTTCCTATAAAAGTTGAAAGATCGTATAGGTACAAGTTTTATAAAAAAAAACAATTTTATTTATCGCAATATTTCAAAAGTTATATCAAAATAAAAATCAACTTTTGAATCCAGTACCGAAGACTCGCCGACAACTCCCGAAGAAATCCGACCGCTTATTTTTTTTTTTTTTATTGCCAGCTGTAAGCGCTGCATTGTTATGAATACGTCACAAGTACGGTGACCACTCGTGGTGCGTTCACGTGTGATGTATCATGAAATTTTATGAATTTTTAATATTGTTATTTCATAACTGGAATATTAAAATATTGATTTTTCATTGTTTGCATTATAATCAATGAAAAATCACTATTTTTACGTTTTTGCACGTTACACATTAATAAAATTAATAATTCATTTTAAAAATATATAAAAAAATTGAGATCCCAATTATTGTAATCATTTTAGAAAATGCTTTTCGAATTGATCATGAATAGCTGAGATGAGTTTTTACCAAAATATTAAGAAAAACACCTTTCAACATAGAAAAAAAAGTACATAAATGTAGTCCTAATCTATACTAATGTTATAAAGAAATAACATTGTGAGGTGAAGCTGTAAGGGGTAATCCCTAGATCTATTTAAACGATTTTCAAATTGAATTTAATAAAACAAAAAAAAACGACCAATAGAAAGCTACGTTATTGTAAAACTGCTTTTTTTCAGGCTTATTAAGCCCATATGGTATTGATTTATATATATTCTTAAATATGTTTGGGAAATTAAGCGTAGAATATGTGCCTTTAACTCTGCACAGTTTAAACATATGTATATTATATTTATAATATCTTGAAAGCTATTAGCAATTACGCCGTTGCGTGGTTGCCATTGACAGAATGTATCCGTTTGCGTCGCGTCCAGCGCTTTGGGGATCGGGCGTGGTTTATTACATCCTCAAAGCCTACTAGCTGCGTGGTTTCATCATCATATTTTTTATTCATTCCGACCTTTTATTCATTTGTCCTACAAACGGGCTATTCAAACATAGTACTGAATATAAGCCGAACAGCAACGTCGGGGTCGTATTGCAGAAGCCGTGCGAGGTGGAGGTGGGCTGCGTGACGGAGGAGGGGCGCGTGTGGGTGTCGCGCGCGGGCGGCGCGGCGCTGGTGCGGGGCGCGCTGGCGCTGCTGACGGCGGGCCCGTACCGCCGCCCGCTGCCCGCCGCGCCGCAGGCCCCGCCGCCCGCGCCCGGCGCGCTCTACATCGTGCGCACGCTCGCCGGCGACTGGTGGGCACTTCCTCCTATTATCGTATAAACTAGTAATATTGCTATACTAAAAATACCCTCACATGTTTCTGTCATTGATTTTAAGCTGGTCTAGAGAAAAGGAGGTAAGGCAAAAAAATATAACAAACTAACAACGTCGTCAAAATACATTTTACGCAACAAGTAAATAGGTACTTATCGGACCTTCTTATTCAGAATGTAAAAAGTGATTATATTATATGGGGAATTTTTAAACTTGTCCTACGATATCAGATATTTCCTAAATTTATATTCCGTAGGGTTCGCTGCACGATTATAAGCGGTCTTGACGGTGAAGGTACCGTAAGAACGCAGCTCGTGGACAGCGGTCTCATTCTTCGAGCGCCGCTATCGTCTTTAGTCCCGCTACAGACTTTTTCACCAGCGTTAAATGCTTTTCCACATCAGGTAACAACTCCATGCATGACATTCCTATTTATGGAAATAAAAAAAATATTACAATTTTTTTTGACTTCAAAAGTATCATGAATATGGTAATTTATCCGTAGTTTAAAATGTAAGAGGGTATTTGTTAAAAAAAGATTTTTTTGTTTGTCAGGAAGAATTCCAAAAAAGGATTGGCTAGATATTTTTACTTTCATCTTGTAAGCCAAAAATACAGTCATCTAAAATCATGTGTGACGTTATTCTCCAGTATGCTATTTACTAGTAAATGAAGTTACTAGCCGCCACTACCATATTTAAGTGTTATTTATTCCTTTCCTTTCTAAAGAAGTATAAATGAAAAATACGACGTCAAGGTCATTATTTAGACTGAGCACCACCCACACCTTTGTCGGCAGGCGCTGGCGGTGCGGCTGGGCGCGGCGGAGCGCGCGGCGGCGGCGCTGGTGGCGCGCCTGCGCGAGCTGGTGCTGGGCGCGCGCGTGCTGTGCCGCGCGCTGGCGCCGGCCGCCGCGCAGCCGCCCGCGCCGCACGCGCCGCACGCCGCGCCGCACGTCGCGCTCTTCGTGCGCACCGGCCCGCAGAACATCCTCGCCTCCGTCAACGACGCCATCATCATGGAATACGACTACTTGCAACAGTAAGTGACGCCTCTCGCCCGTCCTGAGACCGTTCGACCTGATGCCGATTTCATTTCATGTTATAATTCTAGGGATAAAGTGAAAGAAGATGAAAAGGACACAACTAATCATGTGGAGGCTTTACATAAGAAGAAAGAGCGTATTTTTCGAAGCCGGTCTATTCTTGGTGACGACAGGTTGACATCGGGTGCATCTCTGCCGGCACCGCCTCTGCCTGCTCCCGGGAAATGCTTCGATGTGTACATTGCTATGGCAGCAAGTCCGTGGAATTTTGTCGTAAGTATACTTACAACGTGAAATTTCTTTACCTATATCAACAGGACAAACCTCATATTTTTATATTATGCTTACACAATCTCATAAATAAGTGTGTAAACTTTATATTATTTATAGGTACAACCAAACAGTACTAGACATACGCTTCAAACAATGATGACCTCGTTACAAACAGAATGTCCTAAATTGTCCGAGTTGGATGCGCCTATTAATCCAGCCAGTGGCGAATTATACACAGTTTACTATGATAAGGATGCTTCATGGTACAGGTAAAACATAACAGAACTTTGCAATCGCTCAAAATCAGTATATTTATTGATATGTGGAGATCGTTTATTGAAAAAGATTCGAAAATGAAGCATTCAAATTTATTTTTGCTTTGTTTAGGGTAACTGTTGCGGGAACTGTTTCATCGGAGATGGTTTCCGTATATTTTTGCGACTATGGAGACCTGGCACTCTTCGAGCCTAAAGCCTTGAGGCCAATACCTACGGGGGCACCACTAGCCCGCACCTTGCCACCTCAAGCAATAAAAGCCCGATTATATGGTAAGTGCTTTTTGCAAAGATTTTGCAAAAACGAACTTAGCTATAATTTAACTGTTCCAAGACTACCTAGATTTATCCTAAAAGAAGAATTATGTAATTAATATATAATGACTTATTTTTATAGATGTATGGCCTTTGCATCAAGACTGGACAGTAGAAGACTGCATAAGGTTCCAAGAATTATGTGTAGAGCAGCAATTCGTAGGAATTTGCAAAGACGTTGGAAAGGACCCACTTAACCCTAATGAGCCATTATTGACACTCGACCTTATTGACACGTCTACTGACGAAGATATTTATTTAAACAAACGATTAGTGGCGGAAGGTAGAGCACGACTTGCTTCCGCTTCTTAATTTTTGTTATCACGTGTATGGTAAATTATTGTCTATCTAAATTGCAAGGTGTAACAAATTACTCTAGCATTTCGCACGAAATTATCTTGAAAATGAGAGAGGTTTAACAGACTGAGTAACGCATTAAATGAGAAAGGGACTTAGTAATCAATTGTGTCGATAGTGAAAGTAATCATAACTACAACTATGTCAGAGCAGGTTCAGCAATTCATATCAAGACATTTTCGCCAAAAATATTAGAATCAAATTTTAATGTTCAGTTAAAAGCTGGTACTGGTAGATGTCACAGTCTCATATTTTGTTTTCCTTTTATCATATCCCAGAATACATGACACTTACATACTTCACTTTTTTATTTGAAAGAAAGTTTAATTTCGTTTCCGTGATAAACGGACTCATTTTTACTCGTAAACTTAAACACATTTACATTAACAATTAAATCCTATACAAAATTTATTATTCGCAATAACTAGTACCAGTTCCTACTACAGAAGGTTTTGAAATGACCCATTTTCAGATTTATTTTTCTTGAAGTGATATTATTTATTAAGCTTGGTGTTTATCAATTATATCTTTGGATAGGCAGACTAGAACAATGCTATATCTCCATAGCGTAAGTACTATATTTTTATAGGCGTAGAAGTTATCCTAGTGCTCAGTTCTTAGGTAGCCACATACCTAATTTAAAGTTTTTACAAGAAAGCATTGGTCTTGTTCAATTTATTATAATACGTAAAAGTTAATTGTTCTGATTTTCATACCACTATATCCGGCTTGGATACATATTATATAATTAATTTTACATTAAAATAATTTATTAGTGTTATCAGTAAGCGACATTTAGTTGCTTGGAAGATACAGTACTAGCTTATTAACCTGACCTAAAACATGTTTATAACCGACACTTGATGACTTTCATAAATGTAATTTTTTCTCTACATTCCACCTTAAAGTGGTAAATATGCCATGACACTTAATTGAGTGACGTTTGTAAATATGGTACTTTTGATTTTTGAACATCAACTGAGATAACTTTGTTATACCTTGAAGATTTCTGGTTTTGTTTATATCATACTCACTTGTTATAGTAATTATTTTGTTATAGATACATGTTTTATAGACTAAGTGTCTTAATAAATACATTATATAATACTCTTAATCATTGTTAATGGAAAGACAGATGTAGATCTTTTGAAATTTCGAATAATAGCCGAGTTATAAGAAATTCAAATATGTTACCTTTATTTATGATAAGATAAAACGTTTTTAAAGTAGTAATTGATCGATCAATCTGTTAATGACGGTACTAAAGCGATGTCAAAAACCAACGAATAGTCAATCCAATGTAAGTTAAACCCAATAGTAAATTAAAGCGTGAGTATTATTTCGAATACATTCGCGGAGTTGTTAAGCAACATTAATTATAAACCTTTTTTGTATTATAATAATTATTTGGTATGGACATATTCAATACTTTTTTTTTGTTACTGGTGTCAAATATCTTTTCCTGTGTCACAATATTTGTTTTAGTTAAAGCTTTCTGTTAATGTTATTTGTTTTCATCTTATTATTAAACTTGTGTATTTCTAGATAGATTGATTCACTAGATACTCCTGTAAAGTTTTCAATTGGTACCAATACATTGCAGTGCCGAAAGTCGTTGTGCATCTTCAGGTATTTCAATTTATTATAACATATTCTAGCTTAGCATTGAAGTGTTATAGCAAAATTCATGGATATGCATGCACCTACAATAAATGTGTAATCTCATTTCTTATTTTATTATATGACAACACCCCACGGAACCCAGACTAATTATGAAATGTTAAACGCATGTACCGATTTATTGATATAGGCAGATTGGACTTATGTGAAAACTTCTGCTACCTACTTCAATTAACATTTACAATATTTTGTGAATCAGTATGTGGCCAAAAATTACCTGAGTACTTTGCCCAAATTTATCACTTTTGATTTAAATCAGGGAACATTATTATATATAAACTTAGGAAGCTTTCGTGAGGATTGTCGACTATTTAGGCGGTTTTATCGGGATTGCCCGACTAGTTTCGTATTTATCCAGATTAGGTCCATAATTTAGGAGGAACCTGCTGGCAGTTATACCGCATTTATTAAATCTTAATTTACTTCATACTTATCTTAGTTCGCACTGTCTGCTCACATAGATGATAGTTATCACTACAAGGATAGTATTATTCCAGTTTTGACAAATTAAGTGGTTTTGATTAATTTTTTTTATAAAATTTATTACTGTAATTTGGTCATAAATTTGTTGGTGGGTGTTTTATTTATGAGACAACCTATTTGTTTTGCCTATTTGTACAGAATCTGCAGTGTCTCAAATCTTACTCGGGCCTGAATAGTTGTTCTGGTTCAGGGTGATACAATAAAATGAAACAAATAATGTACTTAAAAAAGGATTTATTTGCGAAGATCTTCACTTGATATGCCATATTTCTTTTTGAGTGCATCAATTTCTTCTTGCTTCTTCTCAATATCCATACCTTTAAACGCTTTGTTAGATCTATAGTACAAAACCACTAGATATCTATTACAGACATTAAAGCCTGATAGATGATCACATGCATTTTTGGCATCAAATATATCTTCATAAACTACAAAAGCCGTTCCTCTTGTTTCTGGGGTATTTCCTCTGAAAACAGTTAGCACTGATTTAGTATTTTAAGAATTTAGGGTCTATAGCTTCTTATAGACTTGTAAATAACATGTTAAAAATGTAGAACTGGCAAATTTACTAATACTTATATTTAAACTTTCGGGTTGCATAATTATATATTAACATAAAAGAATACAGGGATGATTAACGCAAATTTTTATAAACCGGCCATGATCACAAGCAGTCTGCTCGTACCAACAGTATAACTTGGTCGAAACGTCGGGCAAATCGAGGTAAAAATTTGCGTTAATCCCCGTATTCTTTTATGATAATATATTACTATTACTTAACAAATATTTTGTTGATGTTGTCCATAGATTACTTTTGCACTAAGTATTTAACCAGCAATAGGGTACTTACACTCGAATCTGCCTGATTGCTCCATATTTACCAAATATGTCGTACATTTCTTCAGCAGATATTTTGTAAGGCAAATTTCTTATGTACAGAATTCTATTAACTTCTGGTGGGAGTCTAACCTGTGAAATCGAAAACATCTTTAAATGCTTTGACCCCAGCATGAAGCACTCGTTACAATGATAAACGAATCATACTATAATACTATTTTCATAGCAATTTACTTACGTTTGCTCGTCTTTGGAGAGCTAATGCCATGTTTGCAAACTATACCTAACCACAATAAATTTACAAAATATATGACTTATGTTGTTGGTTGTTGGGTTGATATATATAATTAGTCTAATTACAAACTTAAATTCTCTGTTTGCATACGATTAAACAATAATCAATATTGTTTCTTGGTAGGCCTTTGTCACTAAATTAACCATCCAATATTCCAATTGTTTGAGAACTATGAAGCTAATGAAGCTTCTACTTTGTTTTAAAACGCTTCCATGTCAAATCTCCAAGACACAGATTAAAATAAAACTCGAAAAATGTGAAATAGTGAATAGATAATAAATGCCACAAAGATAGACAATTTAGAATCGGAGTCAGAGACAATGTTTTGTACCCACCAAACCTCATACCTATGATACGCTAGTGCCAACATAAATGTTTTAAAGCAATATAGGCTATCTACCCGTTTATCAATTATTTGAGTCCAGCAGAATACTTGATAATATACAGGAAGCGTTTTAAAAGCAAGATACAAAGGTCTAACAAAAGCAGATATATGGCGAGCTGTTTGTTAGTAGGGACATTACGGATCCTGAATAGAAAACCCCAAGAGGTCCTTCATTACGCGCAATCTTAGCTTTTTCCGGCTAGAGAACGGTTGGTAGCGCTATGGAGCGGAAAGTTTTACCTGTTTCTTTAATGACCTCACTCGCCATGGTGTTGCCCACCTGCTGCTAATCGTTGTGGTATCATGGGGGGGGGGGGCATCTAGTGAGCGTCGAGTCACCGTCTGCCTATATTTTTCGGATAATATTTTACATTTATTCACTACATACCTGTTATAAAAAGCTCTATATGCTCATTCCAAGAGTGGTTCAAGATGGAAGGGTTCTTCCGTATAATAATATAATAGGCAAGTTGCCTCATGTCACCATTTATAAAAATAACTTTTAATTCAAATATTCTTCCGTACAAGGGTCCGAAATATAAAAACTTCAATAAATATTAATAAAGGATTGCTGTAAAAACTCAACTGAAACCCTTACTTTTTTTCTCTAGATTGAAAACACCGTCCGCCATGTTTCTACGTCACCAATATTGTAAACAACATAAAGTCAAACGCTAGTTTCAGGTTATTCATGGTCTTTCATTTATACGCCTTGGAAATTATTTATTTTACGTAAAAATACACAGAAATACACTGCAGTTCCACTGGATAGAGTTACGGGATCACTTTTAACCATGTGTTTCGCATATTCTCATCAGTGGGTACTTTAATCCACACCTTTTCTGGGTTCTGTATTGACGTATTCTTACATTCCCGCACGACACAATAGTGGTAATTACTATATTTATCATGTAATCCTTTCGAAGATATGGTTTTGAATTCCGATAAAAAGGTTATGACAGTCCCTCGTAGTGTTTACAAGAATAGTCACGTCACGGCACAGATAATTAATAGACCATCATGGCGAACGGCGTTTTTGACAGCACAGCGAATTTTTTTTTTTAATTCAAAATATGTTAAGATAGGTGCTTCCATAATCGTAAGGAACCGTTCTATCAAATAATACAAATAGTGGCAAGTAGCCTATTGTCTTTTTCTTTGCAAACTTTCACTAAACCCTTTGAATTAGATCAATAATATAATATTCTGCAATATTGTACACAAGTAAACTACAAAAAAACTCTACGAAAGTATATTTCTATCCTATAAAAGCCATTTTTTTCGATTATAAATTTATTTACACTTGGCATGGTTATTTGGATCCCTTGCTCGGCCAGTTAACTCGCTTGGTTGCTGAGTGGTTTGTTTTTTACATTTACCTACTTTTCACAGTTTTATAGTGTTATTGTGACCAGTAGCACAATGCATCCGAATTTTAATAAGAAGAAATCGTTTTCTAGTAACTTCTAATAGCAATTTGTTTATGGGTTAGGTTAGGTTAGGTTAATAATTAAAATTATGTAAATCAAACTGTGTTTTCGACATAACAGTGCATTTAATTAAGAATAATTTCAGTGGTGATCGTCATTGGCAACTGTAAAATGTCGAGAACGTTGTCTGTGCAATAGTATTGCACAAACACATAATAGTAATAACAGTGCCAATGCCACTCCGCACATTGCAAAAACACCACCCCGAAATCGATTATCTCCTGGAATAGAAAAACACTATGTTTAAATTACCATCACCTTCATAGATACTTTTAACGAACTTAGGAAGAGTTTATCACAACATTGGATAACACTAAATGGATATCATTTAAACGTTCTGGAAATATGTTTTATAATTTCATGGCGCTGGCCGGTAAGGAAAAATTTCCTACAAAAATTTGAATGGAGTCCTTAATCTCCACGTTACTCTTGACTATATAGAAAGGGATAGTACCTGATTAAACGATAACCTCACCTTTTGGCCCAGTTAGTTGCTCCGTTTTCTCCACGGATTGAATGAGATTGACAAGTTCTGGCAAATACTGAAGCCAAAATCTGACATCTCTTTCTGCACTGTGAGAGCTGGTTTTAGCGGCATCCACGTCATGAATGTCGTATATTTTAGCATCGCCGATCTTATATCTCAACCACAAGTTATCATCTTCTGGTGACCTATTAAGGAAGATTTTCAATACCTATTTATAGCATTCATTTGTTTAAGAACTTTGAGCAGAGACAATCTATATAATTAAAGTCCCAGTGTATTGAAAATACCAACCCAAATTTAACAAAATTTGTCACATATCTCCGGAAGACCTGAGATACTTTTTTCTCATCTACAGTCGAAGGTCGACGCGCCACTTGAAGCATTAAAGCATCACCTAGCATTGATACTAAATCCGTACCATGGGCAGCACCTGTCGATTAAGTAAATATTTTAAATAATATAGGTACCTACCACATAAAAAATACCTATAAAATGGTTGTTTGTTATATATAAATCTTGACACAAATAATAAAACTCATTTTCTCACCAGAGAAATTATAGTTTCGGCCATTCATATCCACACCGGCAGGTTGGGAATACCGGTACACGTAAAGACGATTTACTTTACGAGCTAAACGAGCTGCTACAAGCGCAATTCCGGCACTCCACTTAGCTGATGTTTCTACTCGACCGATAAATTCTATGGTATTAAGAGTCTCTGAACTTTTTCTTGATTTGTCAATTAAGTATTCCCACTGAACCGCTTGTGATAACTGCAAATTATATTAGAGCTGATTACTATACACATCTAGCTCGTTTAACTGCTTCAAGAAACTAGAAATATTTTTTATGATATTTAAAAAAGAACCATGGGTAATCCATCCAACCGATCAAGAGACAAAAGGCGTAAACTATTAGGTATAACTTTTCTGTTTGCGTAGTCAGATAAATATGATTTTCCTCGTTTCATTAAAATCTTATACTCGTCGTCTGAAACATGACAATGATTAGTTTATATATTTTTTGACGGAAAGCAGTGATTGTTCTAAATATTTTTTATCATGGTAGGTATTAAATTTTACCATTATACCGTAAACCTTCAAGGTCGCAGGCACCAAGCATTACATCTAGTTGCAAATTTTCAAATTTTGATACCGATAAAGCCGCCAATAAGGAACGGGGTAAGAATTGTTCAGATGACGGTAAGAAGCTGTCGGATATCGGTTGCATTGCTCTGCTCCAAGTTTCATTCTGCAAAAACCAATACTTTGCATGTATTTTGTTGAACATTGCCTTGATAATAATGGTCCAATCTCTATACTATTACCGAATAAAGTGCCATTATATCCGATAAAGGCCGCTCACGCATACATTGCAAAATTTCCTGATCTTTATTACTCTTACAGCCGAGTGAATGTGCAATTTCACGAGATATTCGTTCCACTTCAGTAACTCCAATAAAGTTTTGTTCATCTAAAGCTTTCCAGATATCAAATGGTGACATAATAATTGCTCTTTGAAATAATCCTGTGGACAAAATTTGAGTCTTTCAGACCTATGTGTGATTCCGCAGGCTTGGGTGTAGGTACGTAAAGTACAGTGTAGTATTAGTGTATAAGGGTGTTACCGTTGGGAAAAAATAAAAAAGGCTTACCGACAGATCGCGGCGATGTAATATGGTAAAGCAGACTATCAGCTCCAGCAGAATGACCAAGCACTGTAATCGCAGTTGGGTCACCACCAAAAGCAGCGATATTGTCACGCACCCATAGAAATGCCAGGTACTGATCCAGGAGTGCTAGGTTCCCACGAGCGGATATTGAGCGTAGTGTGAAGAACGCCAGAAGATGTAAGCGATACATAACTGTAACCACCACAACACCATCGGCCGCCAGTTCTTGACAAGGAAGAGATATACCAGCCTCTGTCCAAGTCTCACTGTATAATATTACTACTACTGGTAAAGTTTTACCATCTGAGCGCTACCTAGAAAAACGTTAGTAAATTAAATACAATACTAAAAACTTTAATATTACAGATCAGTTAATTACTTGTCCCTGACCCGTGGCGTCCAAATGTTTAGATATAGGCAATCTTCACTGTAATTATCTGTGTCACTATCTCCTATATGCGGACAGTGTGGGGGTATTCGATGGGCAAAATACGTTCGTCTCCAACCCACATGGCGTTCTGGGGCCTGAATAAAAACAAATAGCGATATAAAAACATATTCTTCTAGCTTGCACAAACGTCTACGTTACTGTAGAGTAACACGCTTTATAGCCTTGCACTTTACTTGAATTAAAGGATAAAGAAGAATATTTTCATAAAACCTTAACATCCAATAATCCAATACCTAATTTGGTTAACATTTTCTTAGATTAGGCATCCGGGGCATCTGTAGGCATGATTTGCAGTCAGGTTTAAAATATAAATCTCTGGGACGCGCCCGCATCGCAAACTTTGTACGTCGCGATCGAACGAAGAACCGACTAGCATGTTTGTTTATAATCAAACTGTTGCAACGCCGCACCGGGTTCTATATAGGGTCTTAAATCCTGGGTTTTCAAGCACCTTTTCCTGGCTGCTGCCATGCGTGCCTCCTCCATTTTAGAGATAGCAGCCCTACTTTTTCTATAGAAAAATAAATAACGAAGAAAAAAGGACTTACTGAGAATCTATATCTGCCCTTAGGAGGCGTTGCATAGGGCACTCCGTAGTATATTTCAACGGGTGTAACAGAACCTTCTGTGTAGGCTTTGATCTGTAAGTAATGAATATATTGAGCAACCATCGCACATGTGAGTTATTTTATCATTTATTTACGTCTACGATAGGCGAATTCTTGTATTAAGAGGTCTAATAAGTATAAATTTCAGATCTTAACTTAGACTTACCCCTACAATTCGGCCTTGTGGTAAATTTGCAACTGGGTCTTGTGCCGATATGTTAAAAATTAAACCATAAATAGTAATAAACCAGACACCAAGCTTCAACATTGTTATTAGAAACGTTTCGTGTTAGCGGACGATTGCGTGTAGTACCTATCTGTAACTGATGGTTTGACACAGTGTGTATAGACATGGTAATGTAGGCATGTGATGTATGGTGTGCACCTCTACTATAGGTAGATACCCTTCAGAGTGGGCACACATTTTGATTGTACAATGATTGCGCATTAGCCCATGACGAGAGAAACGTAACGATGACTGGACATCATTGTTCTAATTTACCAACAATCGCTGTTGTGACAAAATATATTGAAATAAGTCCATACCCAAATGGCCATATGGCCAAAACGTGTAAAAAAGATGTACTATAAAATTTGTATTTTTTTACATGAATGATATAATCGTGTTAGTATCCGATTTTGTGTTATGTAATTTATTGCTAAATTAATAAAATGCAAACAAAACTTATTATAGGTAGGTATGAAAAATACATTTTCTAGATTTATTATAAACATAAAATTGTCTAAAAATATTTTTGAAGTCACTTAAAAATTTAACTTCACCGATCCATTACGCTAGACAGATGTATATTTATAATGAACAGACATAGGTCACACTTTTACGGTACTATATGCGATATCGAGCTTTTTTAATAGTATTTTGTAGTAATAGTGGATCGGCTGATTGTTTGCAAAGCCTATAGTCGCCAGCATTAAGCCATAGCCGAGTAGGATTGAGAACAATTTGTGCCTGGCCAGCCACTGACGGAGCCCACCAACTGTAATTCAAATACATTTACAATTAGATGAGAGTCAATCTACTTAATTTTCAGTTAATTGTCAGTGCAGCGGAAATTTGTTTTATAACACGCCAGTATAAAATTCACCTAATGAGAGACTATTTTTCCAGAAGTGGGTGTGGGAAGGGCTAGTTACATTAGAGAAGAAATACCTATACATATTTTCTTCTTTCTTCTTCTTTAAATAGGGTATTTGAGAAAACAAAACAGTTTCGTCCGTTAGAGAGATTTCCAAAAAAAAGGAAAGGTATTTTTTTATATCTCATAAACTAAAAATGAAGGGGTTACCATAAATTAATGATTCTTGAGATTTTTGTTCCCTAGTGCATCCTTAGCTTTATGCGAGCGCACAGAAAGAGGGTTTTACTAGTCTTTATAATTAGTACGAAGTGGAGCGATAAAACTTAATTAGGTACGATACTAAAAAGTAAAATTAATGGTATATAGCAATAAAGTACCATTTCTATTGACGCTTGCTGTAGGAAACCTCATAGAAGCTGGTTGCTTTGCGTAAACAAGCATGTATCGCACTCTCACTAAATCGCAGTTAGTAACGATGTATTGAGTCATTTGACCGTCGCCACTTTGCTCAGTGAGTAATTTGCTTTTGTCGTCCTCGTATATACCGTCACCTGTTATATTAAACGCACGTAATTATATTATAACACTAGTTTCAAATTTTAGTACCTAGTAGTATACCTAGAACCGAGAACCTAGAAGTGTAGTTTCCGTTTCAATAATGTTTTAGTGACAAAACTGGAAGAGCAAAAAACTGGAAGGAGTTTTTACTCTGGTTTTTTTCCATAGAATTACTAATATGGCAACAGCGCGTCCGATAAGGCTGACTTAGAATTAAAACTTACATTTTGAAATAACTATACCTTCATTGGATACAGGCTTTTGGTAATTAATTCCTTCGGGTGCGTCAATAACTTCACACATGGCGATGCAAGATAAGTGACCGCCAATGCAACTTGCGCCCCATCCGAATCCCCCATGACTGTACGGCAGGCTTATATTCAATTCGGGTGATAGGTATACTCCATTGCCGAGAAGTGTGTTCTAGGAAAATAGGTTAAAAAAAAGAGATTATTAAAAAAAAGTGTGTAGAAAGGCAGCTAGGTGCCTACCCACTTTAAATTAATGCTTCACAAGGTATACAACAAAAGAAATAGAAATTAGCAAAACAAGGTATAGAAGTGATTGAAATGTTGATAAAATTTTATTACATGCCCTGAAAAATTAATTACCTTATTTAAGTGTTGTTGCAAGCCAAAGTTTAGGATGGTGTAAAAGTTTTCTAAACGGTTTCCGTGATATGCATAGAATATGTGGTGATTCTTAGACAATTCTTTCCATTTAGTTTCTGCAGTGGACTTACAGGAGCTTGCTACTTGGAATATATATTGCGGCTTCGGTGCAGATAATGTAGAATGTGCGTTTGCTAACACACTATCATGCTGGAAATTGAAATTTGAATTATTTAAACACTGGACTGGCATAATTCAGGGCCCCGATTCTGCTAATGGTCGATGAATGAATGGAGATTGGATTAAATTGGCCCTATTCGAAATATTCTAAGCACTTTTTCCAACACAATAATTGGAAATTTAGTATGGGGCGGAAAACTCACGGTTTTCACACAGCAGAATAGGGAATATTTTCTAATGGCCATTCATTCATCAGCCAATGTAGGTACATAGCAGAAATACGTTTTTTTGATAGTCGATATATTTTCCATAGAACGCTTAGTAGGTTCACACCAAAAGAATTTCGTAAAAAATAATTAACGTGTAGTTGGTAACTTTTATGCAACTACATATTTATAGAATAGGTAGATATAATTCTCTTTATTGTAGACCATAAGTAAAAACAAGTAAGGTCAATACAAACCTATATGATGAGTACAAAAGGCGGTCTTATCGCTAAAAAGCAATCTCTTCCACACAACCTTTGGATGGAATTGAATTATGGTAGAATTTGAAACAGGGTAGTTAATGGCGTATATTAAGATAAATAAGCGACTGTAATATTTAAATAGTATATATGTTTTTTTATTTTTATCTTTATGATTTTTAGTGGTTTTCCGTCTGGTTTTGTTTTAACTAAATCTTTGGGGCCACCCTGAGTGAGTTTGCCTTTTTAAGTTCCTAACCAAATGAAGATTCGTTAACAGTTTAAAATAAAAAAAAATGATAGAACATACCACTTCAGCGGGCACTGTTTTCAAAGTAGGCTCCTTTAATCTCACGAGCACATAAAATAATAAGTCAATTATATCGCTGATGTTTGATAAATTATCTAAGTTGTCCAACTGCTGTAAGACCAAATCTAGCGCTGGCACATCGGTTATTACACTAAGCTAAAAATAATTTTAGTCGTTAGTAAGCCATATTAAAAAGTAAACTAGTAAGTTAGGTACAAGGTGTACACTGATGGTTCTCATTATTTATTTTCTACTTGATCAAAATTTAAAAAAGCTCAGCAATAGCAAGATACATCCAGCATAATAGCATCCAGCAATATGAAACAGCTTATGACTAACTGTGTTTATTATAATACACAGTAGGTTCAACTACGCAGGTATAAATTAAGGAAGCCTACTAATTCATCCATATCCTTGACTCCATTTTTTAAGAATGCTGGCGGAAAAGGTCTAAGACAGCTTTCATATCTAAAACTAAAAGCTGCCGCTACAAAAAGACTCCATTTAATATCTGCAGCTTTAAAATCCTTTTCCAAAACTAATCTGAAACCAACCAATGTTATAACTATTTTTAAAACTTTATTATTCCCGAATTCTTACTAGCTATAAACAGTTGTGTCTAGCTACACTCTATTAGTATTTGTTTTTAAACACATCTATGAAGAAGAATTGTTTTGAAACTATTTGTCATTAGTATAGATTAGGTCTTGACACCTAGTAAATGAAACAAAAATGGACAATAACCTTAAATGAACAGCTTTCTTCTCTAAAGAATCTAGTTTAGCTTGATTATTATCTGATAACGTCTCAGATGCAGATGCCAAGTTACAGTTCGTTGCAGTATCAGATAAAGCTTCAGGCTCGCCGTCCATGATATTATTTTGGTCACTTAGAATAGAAAGAAAAATATTATATAATAGTCATAATTTTGAATTCTTTCAAATATAGTTGCACTTCATTTTATTTCTTATTTCATTATGTAAGTCACATTTTTAATTGTCAATGTAATAAAACAAATGAAGAACATGCAGCCAGTAATTTTATTATACAAGGTAACTTATACGTTTGTTCGCTATATTAACAGGTTATTTTTTTTAATTGATGCCTATATTTTAATCATAAATAGTACAGAATTATAACAATGTCTTATAGATGGCTGCTTATGGACCTACCTTGTTTAATTTAAAAATATGAGAATCGCAATCCAAACAAGTACACTTACTAGATGGCGTTGCATGAGAGTTTGGAATAATAAACGTATCGTTTAACATTAACTTGCCTAATCAGGGATTTATTATTAACGACGACTGGTATTACTATGAAGATCTTGAACGAACGGTTGGATTTTCCTTCTTGCTAAGGCATTTGTCCATATTGTAGTGACTTCTTACGTAGAGTTAATAACCTCTTTAGTAATATGAAGATTATTTGTACAATTACTAGGATAGTCTATCGCCCTCTCTGACTGCAGTTAGAAGAAAAACAGCATAAAGACACCTAGATTTTAAATGTTGGGTTTTCAATCGAGCAAGTGTGCCAACTATGCCTCTTCTCTTCCCCTACTTAGTAAGTGACCTGAGCTCAGCAGTGTGATATTTCCAAAGTGGTATTATTATGCACTGTGGTCCATACTGTTTGAAAGCCATGCGCAAATTGAAGCGAGTTGTTTTTTTTTATTTTTGTTATAATGTTTCTAGTTTCTAATTATCTGTGACAATATTTGGTAGGAAAATAAAAAAAATTAGGGCAACACAAACATGTGACGTTTTCGTGTGAATTGTTGCAAATGGAAAATGGCGTTTGTGTTGTATTGAAGGCCTGTAAACATACTTTGTACATTGTGTGTAAATGAACAAACTTCTAGTGAATATACTAGTTTATACTTTAATGTTAGTTAGTGATAACTATAAAGTGGACTGATGAGTTTATTGACCGATGTCTGCCGTGGCTCCCACTATCCCCGGTTGGTAATCTGTTGTGTTGTAATTTTTATAAGTAAGAAAGCGTATTATTTCATTGTTAATAGAAACATGTTATTGAAATAATTTATCAACATTACATATTATTTTTAAAACAATTGTCTCAAAACTACATAGCACGATACAAAAATATCGACCTATTTTCAATTTGACATTGCACCGCGTGACGCGTTGTTAGCTGCTCTAAAATTTAATTCCTAATTCACGTGCAGTGTACAGTATACGTTCCAAGAGGTGTACCATATAACGCATGTATTTTTAAAGGAATTCTTAGTTCCGTGTACTCAAACTTATGCTAGACAGTATCAGGAATGCACCAAATGCAATACTAGCTATGCTGATAATCTTCATGAACTTACAGATCATTGAGATATATATTTTTCTAATTAATATTATTTGTTGAATTTGCTAAAATAAATAATATTTAAGTTAGCATTTTGAGTACTTTCTGTTTTTACAGTAGTCTTGTAAATTAAATTATTCATCATCACTTGTAATGACCTTGATTCAGTGCTGGTGTGTTACTTACTTTGAAAGAGAAATTTCAAAACTTACCTAATTTGATGTTTAATTACTAAATTACTGAACAAGTAATTGACAAATTCGGACCCTGGTCAGATTCTTTTCAAATGAGTGTTAAACAAAATTGTGAACTAAAAGCAATTTGGAAAACATGAGAATACCTACACATTTATTCTACAGTACAGGTAGACTTGTGACTGTCATATATGATAAAATGTACAGTCAATTTAGGAATTTTATTAAAGCTGTTAATATATTTATAATTGACTTGTTGGGGTTGGTAACTGATATTTTGTGTTATGTTTGTTTGTACAGTTTTTACAATATAAATGTGGAATTGTAAACAATAAAACCCAATGATTTTCTTGAACCATCCTTAATTTATCAAATATTACAGGTATTTATTATCCACAGTTACTCTCATTTCATATTTCATTCAATAGCAATAAGTTTTTATCTTGATTCTTGGTTGTTATATATATTTATTTATTGGTGTCATATGCTAGATAACGTTTTTGCCTTTGCAAATTAAAATGTATGTTCATTTCTTATTGAAATGCAAAGTCAATATACATTAATAACTTAAAGAATTGCTCACAAACAAATCTTCCATGTTATAAGTAACAATTTTGTTTTACAGCATTTTTTGTAATTTATTCCTTTGTAATCATTAATTTTTTTTTAGCTGAACAGGCAACTTTTTGAAACAATTTGTTCGACAATAATTATGAGAATTGACACATTTATTTTGATTACTTAGTCTTTATTAATAAATTGTTGGTTTTGTTTACTGGGTCAGGATAATACTTTTTTGCAAGTAAGCAAACATAATTTTTCATATGTTTAATTCTTACATTATAGGGGCTGACCCATCAAAGGATATACAAAAACGCCGTGCTGGCAGTGTCGGGCAAGTAGAAAAAAAAGTTGATCATTTCTGAATCAGTGTTTTCATTGTTATTGATATAAAAAGACGTATTTAAAAAGATGGATATATTTTTATTAGTCATGTGCAAATAATATGTATAATAAGGTATTTTTTCTTTACCTAGGTCAGATGAAGACGACGCAAGTGGCGGGAAATATACAAGGATGGAGGAGGACAACATTCAAGACAAGGAGAGATTTGCAAGGTAACTTACAGGAACAGAACTAATTATGTTGGCTTGTCGTTTTACCAATTTCATTGCCTGCCCTGCATTTGAAAATGACGTTTACAAACTCAACTCACTACAGTTATACATAAACTCTGCATATGTGCTCTCTGAATCTCAAAAAATGTAACACGTTAAAATGAGACAGTCGTCAATGGCATAGAGTATCGCTTCGTAAAAACATGAAGGTACGACAGGTTCAAATTAAAAAAAAACTTATTATAATATATATGTATAACTGCCCATGTTGTACAGACGTCAGTTTTGATGGTACCTTGTAATAAGATCCCAGTCTTAGTTTTTATAATAATATTAATGATTTACGCTACTACTATTAGGCGCGCGGTAAAAAAAATGTCTCTACGTGCGCCACGCGGCTGTTTATAGTCTAATAAAAACCAATGTCTATACGAATTTTCCCTTCAGGTCAATTTATATAACAATAATTGCCTTGTTTCGAGTTTTTTTGTTCTTTTAACGGGATAATCTCCACAAAAGCTCGAACGACTTAATAGATGTTCTTCAAGTGTTGTTGTTATGGATGTCCCATAACAACAACACTTGAAGAAGCTTAAAACATGCGAATGAAGTCGGGGGATATCTACTCAGTAAATGTATGTACTAAGGCAGCTAGTATAAGTAGTATATTGATAATAATTGAATACAAATCTCAACATCAAGGCCTATGGTTTTCCCATAACCACGGTACTCATTATAATATTTAGGTAACTGTGTAATGATTGAAAACGTGTCTTATCACGCAACAAGTGCGCACGTTTTCCGTAAAATTGGCTTAACTCATATTAATAAATTAATATCAAAGTTCTCTATAGATATTTACTATGACCTTATTATCGATTGACATTAGAAAAAAAGCGGCCAAGTGAGAGTTGGACACGCTCACGATGGGTTCCGTTGCATCAAGTGACAAATCTTGTATTTCTTTGTAATTATTACTTAAGTAGGCACCTATTACAGATTTATTAGAAAATAATGCCTCACATTTATGCATAGTCTATGTTTATGCAAATGAATAGTTGCTTTTAATTTTGAGTTTTTTGAATGAAAGTTTATTGCGATTTATGACGTATTAAAAGAACTACTTAGACCTGGTGCAAACCAATTTTCGGTCGGAACCTATGCCATTTTTTCTTATCTTTTCTAGTTTTAGGTGACACATTGTACCACTTTTGGAGTATGTTGCGTAAAGTTTCAGTAAAGTTGCTTAACCCAAAGAATACTGTCCAATATAATTGTAATTTGAGATGTCGTATCTTATGAAAAATATTACTTGTCTTAATTTAGGCAAGTTGCGCCCTTTGATATTTACCGCGATCGGGTGTCACCCCAACACTGTTCGATCAAATAATATCAAGTATACCGGATTACGATTAAGGACTCGGGTTGGGTACTAAACTAGTCTAGCGCTGTTGTCCAATTTAGGTGATCAATACATATATTATATTCCTTAAGTCTCCTTTTTTATGGTATAACGAAATATTTGGAGTTTCTACACCGTTTTTCACATGATCGTAAAATGAGTCCAAGATAGATTGTACCCAAGACGTTATTGCTTAACATTTATTCAGCTTTCTAGACTTTTTTATTATTAGACTAGCTGTTGCCCGCGACTTCGTCTGCGTGGTTAGAAGATATAAGTTATGACTTTTTCTTCGCTCCTATTGGTAGCAGCGTGATGATATATAGCCTAAAACCTCTCTCGATGAATGGTCTATTCAACACAAAAATATTTTTCAATTTGAACCAGTAGTTCCTGAGATTAGCGCGTTCAAACAAACAAACTCTTCAGCTTTATATATTAGTATAAGTATATTAGTATATAGATGCCAACGATATCTTCGCTACGTTTCATCGATTTTTAATTTCTCGCGATTACGATAACTCATTACCTATTCACTTTTTTGGTGTAGTGTAAAAGGCAATTTTGTTCTATATTACATGTATATATATTATACATGTAATATAGAACACTTAACTACCTTATTTATTTGGATAAGGATTAATACTGTATTGTTAAAAATAGGTTCGTAAATAACCCATAATTTTACTGTATTAAGAAAACACATAAAAATGGTTATTGTGGGTTATCCTTGGAAGATAGACATATACCACCGCGGACTTTTTTGTAGATTTATTAAAGAGGTACAAACCCGCCATACATAGTTTTGTTGTAACTCAAAAGGTTTTGGCAGCGTTCTCGAGGAAAGCTCTCGAATGGCTTAATTTTTTCCGACATGTTTAACTAATATCGTTGTAATATTGTCAGTTTACACAAAACCTAACTTATTATACACTAAAACCTTCCTCAAGAATTGCTCTATCTATTGTTGAAAACCGCATCAAAATCCGTTGCGTAGTTTTAAAGATTTAAGCGTTCATAGGGACATACAACATGATGACAGAAAAAGCGACTTTGTTTTATACTATGTATTGATGAAATAAAATATCAGGTTAATATTTAACGTGTTAAGTAGTAGATAAGTCCCGTTAGTATAAAAAAAATCCTTACTTCCAGCCGCGAGAACCACTGTGAAATTGAACGTCGTAGAAGAAACAAGATGACGGCATATATCACGGAACTGTCTGATATGGTTCCAACATGTTCGGCGCTTGCGCGCAAACCCGACAAACTTACCATACTGCGTATGGCAGTAGCCCACATGAAAGCCCTAAGAGGTAACGTAAATCATTCTAAAATAAATATACTAACAGCAACGATTTTTTTCAGATCGATCATTCGTCTTTCATAAAATATGTTCATATACTTACACACGTGTGTACATTTAATGAAACTACACAATATTAGATGGCAACTTCACTATTGCTGTAGTTGTACTATTGTGGATAATAATTTATCTTTCTTATTTTCACAGGCACTGGCAATACTTCTACGGATGGTACTTATAAACCTTCGTTCTTGACTGATCAAGAACTTAAGCATCTAATACTAGAAGCAGCTGACGGGTTTTTGTTTGTAGTAAGCTGCGACACGGGGCGTATTATTTACGTCAGTGATAGTATAGCTCCAGTACTAAACTATTCACAGGTTTGTACTTTTTTGAATTATTTGATTTGTCTTTATTATCCATTAGAAAATACGCGTCGTTTTAGGTTTATCTAGTCGAAAAAAAAAATTAACATCATGTTTAAACAACTAATGAAAATGTTGCCTACTAAAATAGTTTTAACTTATAGGGTGAGTGGTACTCATCTTGTTTGTATGACCAAGTACACCCTGACGACGTTGAAAAAGTTAGAGAACAGTTAAGTACTCAAGAACCACAAAACACGGGACGTATTTTGGATCTTAAGACTGGAACTGTAAAGAAAGAAGGACACCAATGTAAGTATCAAGTAATTTGTTAAAACTGGGATTTTTGTTTTCGTAGCCTGATTTGAAAATATTATTGCAGCGTCTATGCGTCAAGTAATGGGCTCTCGTCGAGGTTTCATCTGTCGTATGAGAGTTGGCGGATCTGCAGAAGGTGCTCACCTAGGAAGACTTCGCGCTCGAAATTCGTTAGGTCCTTCACATGACGGTCATAACTACGCAGTCGTCCACTGTACAGGATATATAAAAAATTGGCCCCCGACAGGTAATGTTAATAAAATTGATAGGATTTTTTTTGCTGTTGTAATTTTAATAGTTTTATTTAATAGTATTGTAGTCTAATTGTAGTGTCCAAATAATACAAAAAAGTGACATAAAATATAAAAAGTAAATTTCATTTAATTTTGATAGGAACATTTATTTTATTCTCAAAAAGTGTAGTATATTATAATAAATATATAGATGTAGACAACTAGGACAAGTACATATATTAATCAATTGGATATATTTGCACAAAAGTATATGTACATATTATTATTGGGTATGATAAAATGCATTCATTAAATTATTATGTAACGCAATATATAAAATGCACTAGCTATGAGTTCTTTTGTGAAAAAACATTCAAGACCATAGTTATAAGTATTTTGGGACATCAGATCTATTTTCAGGTATGCAGATGGATCGTCCTATTCAGGAAGAACTTGATACGTCTCATTGTTGTCTGGTCGCTATTGGGCGATTACAGGTATACTCATTTTATAGATCCCATGTTATATTATTTTATAAGGATCTTTGAAGCAATCAAATTGTATTACGTTATTTTTTTGTAGGTAACGTCGACTCCCAACGCTTCAGAAAATAGTTTATGTAGTGGAGGCGTGGAGTTTGTGTCGCGACATTCAGTGGATGGTCGCTTTACTTTTGCTGATCAACGAGCAACGCAAGTCGTCGGGTATGCGCCTGCGGACTTGTTGGGAAAACTTTGTTATGAGTTTTACCACCCTGAAGACCAACAGCATATGAGAGATAATTTTGACCAAGGTTTGTTGAAGTTTGTTAATTATCTATTTTATGTGTTATGGTTATTTTGGAAAATTAACTTGTAAATGTTATTGTTTCAGTATTAAAATTAAAAGGCCAGATTATATCGCTGATGTACCGGTTTCGTACAAAAAGTAGAGAATGGGTCTGGTTAAGAACTTCTGCGTTTGCTTTCTTGAACCCTTACAACGATGACGTTGAATACATCGTCTGCACCAACACTCTGGCCAAGTATATATCGTATTTTTTATGTGCCCAGAAAACTGTTTTTAATTATTCATGTTTTATTATATATTTATACACGGTGATTCTTCAGTCAAAAGTAGCCCAGTTCACTTCTATATTTTTAGTTATGACTATCAATTTCTGATTAAAGAACAAACTAAAAAGTTGAATACAAACGAATACGTTTTGGGTACAGTTATATTAACATTTTCTTTATCATTTCGTAACATTTACGTTTTATTATAGCCGATCTTTAGGCAGCTCTACTGGTGAAGCAGCACCAGAAGAAAACTATGATTATCATTTACGACACCGGGACGTGTACCAAGCACAGGCGCCTACTCTCCATCAGCAACACCATGCACCGCCAGGTGAGTTGCAGTTTAGATGCTTGTTTGCCTTAAATACGAAAAAGTGGCATTTCTAGTCTATCTGAATTTCGAGTTTTTTAAATTAATAAATTAATATTCACATATTATTTTAATTTCAATGCACATCCTACGGTCTAGTGAAGTGTACGTATTGGTTTTTTAATACACTACGTTATAATTAAACAGATAAAACGTAATAAAAAAGCTTACGTTAAAAAAACAGTGTCTATTAAAAATGAAGTAAATATCATCATAATCGTTTGGTAATTTTTGAGCTTATAATCCAGTGGAGCCCTTGTATTTCACTTTATTGAAGAAGCTGTATCATGTAACATCGGTATGGTCCCGGCAGGCGGCGGCGGCGGCGGCGTGAGCGCGCGCTCGCCGGGCGAGGCGGGCGTGGCGGCGCCCGCGCCCGCGCCCGCCTACGCGCCGCACTACGCGCCCGAGTACTCGCCGCACCGCCCCACCAACACGCCGCCGCACACCACTTGGACCACGCTGCGCACGGTGAGCTGGCTTGGATAATAATACTGTTGGCTTATTGTCGTCTTCTTTGATCCGTTAATCATGTGTGAGCTGATTTGTCCGCAGAGCGGCGGCGGCAGCGGCGAGAGCTACGCGTACAGCGGCGAGGCGGGCGGCGGCGCGGCGGGCGGCGCGGCCGAGGGCAGCCCGGCGCGCTCGCCGCCCGCGCCCGCCTACCTTCCGCCCGCCGCACACTACCATCTTAACCACCATCCGCATCCCTCTCACGGTCAGTACCCACTGTTAATCAACTTAGATATTCTAGAGAACGAATTGTTTCCTTATAGGCCTTAGTCGAGAGACGAAGGCTTCGTTTGAAGAGTAATTAATGCCTTTATTGCAGTCCAAGTTACCTACAAAGTGTAAAACACAAATACAATACCATCTTGATCGACTGTTTGATAACGCTGTTACTCGTTACAAGTGGATGAATCCACGCAGTTACAATAATCCCACAAAACTTTTATTTTAACTAAAAATGTTTTCGTTTGTATGTAAACTTGTATTACACTATAATGAACCTTTACTTGCGGCTAATAAAAACAGTTTTAGTTTATAATAATATTTTGATTTATTATTTGTGATTTACCGAACTAATAATATTATGGCATATAGCATAGCAGCAGTTTCCTTCGTGTAGTGAGTACATTCCCTGCGTGTTGCAGGCATGTGGTCGTGGCAAGGCGCGGGCGCGGGCGGCGCGGCGGCGGGCGCGGAGGGCGCGCACGCGCCGCACGAGCTGTCCGACATGCTGCAGATACTGGACCAGAGCGGGACCGCCACCTTTGAAGATCTGAATATTAATATGTTTAATTCCAACTTTGAGTAATGTTATTCTTATTAACTTAACTAATGTACAGTCGAGAACAGTATTTTTTATCAATCGATCAAAATTATAATTGTATAATCAAAAGATCCTGCTTTGGCAGAATGTTTTTATGTTTTTAGCCGTAATTTGACGTTACGGATAGGTCAGAATATTATAAATCTGTGCATGTAAAATATTTCTTAATTCGATAAGTATAATAGAATGTTTGCTGCTTTCGTGTGAGTCATCTCTCATTTGCCGTGCACATATTTGTAATACCTTAACCCAATAGCTTAACTACCATTCCAAAGAGCTCCTTAATACAGTACTTACACAAAAGGTGTGTATACAAATGTCTTGTAGCAGTGAAACAAAAAATTGATAAAAATACTATTAAGATCTTGACTGTACCTTATTTGATCCATGCAAATTTAATTCGTGAATTATGATATAGGACTTACGACGAAAATGAACTCATGTCAAAAACTTAAATGCATTGGTTAGATAATTAATTGACTAAAAGTTCAGTATATTTTAAAAGTATGTCTCATTATTTTGTTAAGGAAATATTTAAATTTATTTCCGAAAGAGTTAATTATTAAAAGACTCTCTTATGGGCTTAATATTTGCATTGAGATCCGGGAGACACTAAAGAGACATGTATTGATTCAGCACACTTACATACTTAGATTTCCACTTAGATTTTGATAAACCCTATTTAAATCTGAAACCGATTTAACCATTGTGTTTAAAAAAAATACCAAGAACAAATTGTTCTAATGGTTGATACCATGTTACATAATGATTGCTGATGTGATGACAACTTTAATTCAATATAATCTCCTGGCATTAGTGGAAATATTATAGGGTGTTTTGGTAATGATGATTCTGCAATATTTTATATAATTGTAATTAATGAAAGAAAATTAAATATCTTATATTTATACACAGGCTTAAAATTTTAAACAAGCAATATTGATTGGACTATGTTTGATTGATATTAATGGTACGCCGAATAGATATCGAAGTCTTTTTTATTTGAAGCACTAAGTTAGGTCATTCTTATACTTTTACGGGAAGCATTATCAAGGAAACTACAAGGAATATTTACAATAAATGTTTTTAATCTGACTAAATAAATACACAAACTTCGGCAGCTAATATTAACTTAACTTGCAGAGTCAGCTTTACTGAGAGTGGTAAACCATAGTGGAGTGATTGATCAGTGGGTCCACCACTACGTCTTTATGTAATATTACCATGATTGTGGTAGCGTGTCTGCACAATTCTCGGCTTAGAGGGGTTTCTCTCTACAACCTCCGCAATAATCGCAACTACTCCAACCTACGCTATACTTAAAGACGTGAGGTAGTTCCCTGGTTTTTGAATTGGAAATTCAGTTTTTATACTGATGGTGCAACTAGCAAAATTTAGTTCATAGAATTTTGTTCGATCTTAGAAATATTATTATATATTAAAATTATTTTTAAGACTCGTTTAGGATATTTTTTTACTTTTACTATAAGATCATTTTTAGTGTTTTTGACGTAGGTACTGTAATCACCATTCCACTTGTGGCTAGAAATTTAGAAAATTATACTGGTACGTTGAAATCGCTATAAACACAGTATTCGTTTAATTTTATGTGTTGTCAAAAAATCTATGAAAATATCGGAATTAATACTCAAAATATATTTATTTTTTATTAAAGACCACCATGTAGGGAGTTCCGTACATTTAACGCTACGAAACCAAAGAAGTGCATACATACATAATGCCTTTGGTTGCAAATGTTTTGCTAGTTCTATCATTGGGCTAAGCAACAGATTAAGTTGCAACAGCCAGACCTAAAACAAGTTAAGGTTGGAAATATGGTGTGAAACAACTACAGCAGACAGGTTCTGTTAGTAACATTTTCGTATTATTTTTGTCCAGGATTTAGTTCACCGTTGCGATCAAATTACAGCATAATATGAAGTGTAATATAGCAGTAATGCAGCAGTAAAGCAGTAATGAAGCAATTATTACTTGCTTACTGCACTTTATGCAGTGAATTACTGTTAAATGTAACAAAAATTTAAGGAAACTTCGAAACTGACCTCTTATGACAGTTACTTTGTAAGCTGGTGTTTGATTTTTTTTTTTAAGATTATATTTTATTTTAATTGAAATTATACCTTATTTTAGATAATAGAATATATTTTTATGTGAGTATGCATTTACGGCATTATCGTCGTAAATCAATTTTTTATTATTTTTTATTGGTTAAATAGGGATACCTAAATTTTGTAAAATGAATTTTTCATTAAATATTATCGATATGAGCATGACTATTATATTTTTATTGTTATCATTTCTGAAACCTAAAACATGCAATTGAGAAATTTGGAGAGGTATTTTTTCTGAGATTAGCCAACGGTTTTAGCTAAAAAACGGTAGTCTTTATTTTAGCAGCTTTTATTATTAAATTTATTGGGGACCAACTTTAAGGCAGCTAGTCAAACCTTTAGTAACAACTTAAATATTATGGATTGCAGTGCGTAGTATTGCACAAGCACGGTGATGCAGGTCTGGGCCCCTTTCTGCTTTTTAAAGATTTTCCTTAAATTTATGGAAATTGTTAAATTTACGGAGATTTAAGAAAAATCTACGGTTAAAATAATGAATCTAATGATTTTGTTGGCAAAATGCTTAAGAGAATAAGAATAGTTTCAAATTTAATCCAACTGCTATTCATTCATAGGCCATTGTAAATAACGGAATCGGGGCCCTCCACTTCCACACTGTACGCGCGTGTACTGTGGTCCGCGGCAGTGTTTTATTTGCTTCATATGATAAGGGCATTTATACTATCAGGGATGTGATTTAGGAAAATGATATGAAGAACAAAAACAAAAATATTACCAGCACAAGGCGTTAGAAAGTAGTCTAGTTTGATTACATCTATGCTTTTATACGAATACCTAAAGTTCACTGATATACATGGTGTTTGATTTAAAAAACCCGTGCTTCGGGGTAGATTTTATAGTGATATTTTTATTTCCGCTCTCTTATAATTAATACTGCCCTACCTCAAATTTGCTTCTAGCTACACCCAGGCGTGCGTCCATACTGCATGCCTATTGCACCTTTGTGATCACAATGCAGTGAACGGCGTGCGTGATCCTAGCGCGACGAACCGACAATACTACATGCTGAACGTTGTTGAAACGGCGATTCAAAGTCAGGAACACATGCTACCGACAACTTCCCTGATGCGTTTTTGTATTGGAGCCGCAGTGTGTGTAAGCTTACTTACGTACCAGTTCCAACATATTGTCCCTTACGGCCAACGCTTTGTACTCCGTATATTAGTAAGTCGAATAATTTAGTAACAAAGTCTGGGCAGCGAAAGCTATCCACGCCTTTTTTTTTACAAAACTATTATATGACAACACTATTGTACTGTCCGAATTGTCATACCGACGTTTTGTCTTCGAGTCTTTATTCAATTTGTTTTCTTAATAATTATACAAATATGCCAAGACCCTCCATAATCGCGAGGTATGTAACCTCAGGGAGTATTTCCTCCGGGTGGACGCGGGGATGCACCGAGATGTGGTGGCAGTGGATAAGGGGTTCACTCCACTCTCTCTAGTAAAGAGAACTGGCACAAACCCGTCGTACTAAGCGTCAAAGACCGCAAAGATGTATGGCAAAGCAAGGAGCTACACGGACGCTATTATCGGACCCTTCACGGGGCCGATGTAGATTTCTTAGCGTCCGTGGCCTGGCTACGCTTCGGTGATCTCTTTGGAGAAACCGAAGGGTTTGTATGTGCAATTATGGATGAAGTTATCATGTCGAATAACTACCGAAAATATATAATTAAGGATAGTACAGTTGACATCTGTCGGGCATGTCACTGTCCCGGTGAATCCTTGAGACATATAGTTTCGGGATGTTCTCGTCTTGCTAACGGTGAATACCTGCACAGACATAACCAAGTGGCCAGGATTATCCATCAGAAGCTTGCTCTGAAATACAAACTTGTGGAATCTGAGGTGCCGTACTATAAGTATGTGCCCGACCCAGTTCTCGAAAGTGGTCATATCACACTGTACTGGGATCGATCTATCATCACTGACAGGACTATTGTTGCCAATAAGCCTGATATAGTGGTGATCGATCGATCAGAGCGTCGGACAATGATTGTTGATATCACCATCCCCCATGACGAGAACCTCGTGAAAGCAGAAAAAGAAAAACAATTGAAATATTTGGATTTAGCTCACGAGGCTTTGTCGACTTATGGGAGGTGGACTCGGCAATCATTGTCCTGATAGTCGTAAGTGCTAATGGCTTAATAGCCAAGAGCCTCGATCAACATCTTCGGAGGCTCTCGTTGGGCGTCTGGGTCAAGGGTTTCATTCAGAAAGCGGTACTTCTGGACACGGTGCGCATCGTGAGGAGGTTCCTCTCTCTGGAGCCCTGACCACCGGCAGCTTGGGCCCTGTTCCCGTTGCCGGTTGGACACTATTTTTTATATTTTTAAATATATGTTGTTTTTTTTTATATACCTATATTTAAAAATGTAATTTATATGTTATTTAATTTAAATAAAGGATACAAATAATGCCTCAAACGATGAAAAGTAGTTTATTATAATTAACAACTGCAAAGGCTTATAAAGTCATTTAAATTAGACATACTCTCAAAACTAAAATTTAAGTGGAGTACTTTACTTTTATTTTATTTAAAGGAAACCACATTTGTTGTTGAATAAAATAAGTGAATATACTCATAAATGCCGTTTTATTACGTGACCCATACAAAACAGTAACAGTTGCATGAAATCATGACTAAAGTTTTTTGTTTACCCTAATAGGAAAGGGCTACGCTGATAAAACACCTTTTACCTCCAAAATCGACTGGTTAAATATTAGTCAACATCAACTCAGTATTTTGTTTTATAGCCATGGTTGCTCGCTGCAGACTTCAAATTTGCCGCAATTTTTTTTGGACATTTTTGCTGTGCCCAACAGGGTCCATAATGGTTCTGTATTATTAGATTTTAAGACCTTAATGTACATTATGGAACGCAATAAATAATTGAGTATTGAGTATCTTTCGCTGGCCAGACTCAGATTTGTAATATTTCTCGTTTAGATTTTCTGAGTTCGATTAACATACTCTATGATTTTGTCGTCTATGGAATACTCTTTACTCTTGACCAAATGACAAATTGACATGCAAATGTAGTCACTAGTCGATGACAGGCAAAACGTCAGAGGAGGACTCGGATAACAAAATTTGGAAAATAATTTTGTGAAAAATGAGCAATACTTTCCTTTTCAAAGCATATGTGCATAACTAAAACTACCTAACTTTCTTCTAAAAGTGTCCTAAAAGTTTATAATCAAGTAGAAAGGACTTTATACACTTGAAAATATGGCTAGATTAGGCAAAACAGCTCAGGAATTCATCCAGGATTCATTTTCTCCAATTGTCGCAGTTTTGTGCAGCCCTAAAGTAGAGAATGTGGTTTCTAAGAATAACCTTTCGTTTACTGAATTGTTGCAGCCATTCACATCTATGGACTGGGAAGGTATATAAGTAAAAGTGTTTTAAACATCACTTTACTTTTATTCAGAAACCAAAAACTAAAAATTACATTTTACAAAAAGGGTATTCGTTAATATTGAAATAATCAATGTTTTAAGGTCAATTTCGAGACCCCAGTGGAAATCAATGTACAATAAAAAATTGGAGACTGATCATAAGAGATGTTAATTGGAAGCCTCTACAACCAACAGAAGCAAGAAGACAATTAAACAATGCTGTATTACACAACTACCATGAAAAAACTGTGTCTCTTGAAATAGGTACTATTCAAATTTTTCACATTAATAATTCCCTTTATTTCATTAATCTTATAAATTTTGATGAGAAATGAAATTTTTCTTATTAGGGAAGGGTGGTTTGAAAGACAAAACATGTTTTCCAAACTCAATAAACAACAACAAAAAGGTGTAAAAAAACAGTTTTTTACCATGTGATGTCCACAGTATGATATCAATGAATAATAATATATTTTGTGAATGTTTTCAGATAAACGAAAATTTGATGTTCCCCAGTCTACTCAGTGGTTTGATGGCTGGAGGGAGACATACTTAGAAGTTCAATTTCCTTCTGATCATGAATTCACAAAACATTTTGTATCTTGTATAATTGTAGGCACTACTTTAGATGATAATGTTGTAGACAGCTTTAATTGTTTGAATCAACAATATGCCCAGTTACAAAATGTTACACCACCTAAACTTCCTAAATGGTTTAATAGTAGTGTTCTGAAATCTTATCTCCTACTGCATGATGTTTCTGCAGTACCTAAAGAAAAGTAAGTTAACATAATTTTCAATCTGCCAATATTTAATAATTAACAAAAAAAATGTTATTGACTGTTTTTCTCTTGCTATACTTACAGAGCAGATGCAGCATTTGACTTACTAAAGCAGACTTTTGGAGCAACAAACTGTTTCATGTTGGCAATAAATTCAAAAAGCACTGTTGATCAGAATGTTTCAACTGACTTGTGGGCACAGTTTGTTAAAAGAACCTCACAGCCTAATGTAAGAATCCTGAAACCTTGAATCTTTTCTTTTTCCCTTTAACCTTCAACCTTTAATCGGGATTTTGTTATGGCTGTGTTTAAATTAATAGTTTTTACTGTATTCCCAGAATGAGATGTCTACATCACTAACTACCTTGCCTACTACACCAGCTGAACAACAAGCAGCCTTCGCATCAGCCAACACAAATGTATCAGGTAATAAAATTGATTCAAAACATTTGTTAGCAAATTCACTACATATGTTATTCAATGATTTGGATGTATTTTGTAGATGAGGTAAATACAACTGCAACTTCAGTGAATCCAGATGTCCATCCTCTAACAGCTCTGGAAACAGATGTTTATGATAATGCAAACAGCTTACAGGTAATGTAATAAAATGTGTGTAACAATGCAGTGTTATTACTTAGTATCCCTACTTCCCTACTAATATTATAAATTCGAAAGTAACTGTGTCTGTCTAACATCTGTTACGCTTTCACGTCTAAACCACTGAACTGATTTTAATGAAATTTGGTACAGAGATAAAGTTTAACTTGAGGAAGAACATAGGCTAGTTTTTATCCCGGACTTTTGAAGAGTTCTCTTGGAAACGCGATATAACCGACCTCGACCCGGGCGAAAAGCTATTCATATATAATCATTCTGGTACATTTCAGACTCATTCGTTTTCTGGGAGCTCTGAAAGTGTTAATGTGGCTGGAAAAGGCTTAGATTGTTCAACTGAAGTACATGGCACGGCATTAAATGGGAGCGATATTGAAGCCATCAAAACATTCTTGCATGAATATTCATCTAAGGCCTTGCTTCCATACATGGAAAAGCAAATTTCACAGTTATCTGAAATTGTAAGTAACAAAAAGAAGTATTAACATTACAATATTATTAACTCAACTTGATTTGGCATGGCGACTTATAGAAATCGGCTAACTGTGCTGTCTATTTTGCCAATCTAAAAGGCAAATAGTATGTATTTAGAGTATGAGCAGTGGCGTGGCGTGGGTCGCCGCCGCCCGGGGCGGAATCACAATTTGCCGCCCTATTGACGTCATAAAAATAATAGGTAATGTTTTTTAAATTTTATCGAATTTTTTAGACCAAAAATTTAAATTTTGGTTTTAATCATAAAAAAAGTTAAAAAAAACTAATTTTCAGCTTGGCTGAATTTTTTCGAGTAAATGTTAAAATCTACAAAGGAAAAAAAAAACCGATCAATTTTTCACGAAGTTACAGCTATTTGTTTATGAGAGCGCGCGCGGAACAACGAAATTTTACATTTAAAAAAATCATATCTCATTAACTATTGGTCAAGATACAATTTTTTTGGTTTTTTTTTCTAAATTTATTTGTTTGACTGACAAAAAATACTCAATTTTGCCGCCCTTCTGATAGTGGCGCTCGGGGCGGTCCGCCCCTCCGCCATCCCCATCGGGGGCCATCCGCATGGACTAACTAATTTACCATGGCATCTACAGGTCGCAAACAGAAAAGGTGTTAGTCGATCATTGCTGTCCGCAACGAAGCGCTGGTTTGGCACTGGAAAACCGGGAAATACTACGGGCAACAGTACCGTCATGTAAGTAGGAAAATCATGGCTTGTGCAATCAGCAGATCGACTTATATAAGGATGTTAGAACCTTGAACAAAAAATGCAAAGCTTACTGACACCTGGAATTCATGGCCTAGGCATCTGTGTGGAAGTTCATGTATGTGTACCATTTAAATAATAATGGTATAAAATGATTTAAGTGATCATATTCAATAATTTCCACCTCAACTTAAATAGAATAGACTGCTGCATGCCTTTTAGAAAAACGAATGTAGTTTCAGTAGTTTGAACTGCGTGGGTATGTTTTAAATGCATTCATTTGTTTTAGATATACCTCTGACTGTCCGGAATTGCAGTTACGTCGTTTAGGCGACCTGTGGTTTATGTGCAGACAGTGGCAACGTGCGTTTGACACTTATCATACTGCAAAGAGAGAGTTTTACGCTGACAGCGCTTGGCTGTGCTACGCGGGCGCTCTTGAGATGGCAGCAATAAGTGCATTTATGGCCGGAGATTCTAATCGGAAAACACACGGCTACATGGAGGAAAGCATTGTTACTTATCTAAATACTTGCAGGTTAGTTTTCACTGTCATAAAAAAATTGAAATACGTTTTGCACTCTAATTATGCAGCATCATAAATTATAATTTAAGAAATTATATCTTAGATCAATAAGTTTACTTCATTATTCAAATTCAAACAAAAGAGTTATAGATCTCTCTAATGATTTGCAGGATGGTTCAGTATGCTGTAAGAGCTACTCTTTTATCTGTCCTTTGCTTGAGCGGCTCGGGTATGCATGGTGAGGCAGCAAAGCAATTAATTCGTATGACATCCGAGGACAGTGATTTGCGTAGTGCTATGCTACTAGAACAAGCGGCGCTCTGCTTTTTATCCGGCCCGGCATCCAAGGGAATGTGTAGGAAATACGCCTTTCATATGGTTTTGGCGGGTCACCGTTTTTCAAAGGCAGGACAGAAAAAACATGCCTACAGATGTTACAAACAAGCTTACCAGGTATGATTTCTAGAAAGCTATACTAGTTTTTGAGCTTTGACCATTAAATAGTATTAAAATGATTATTATTGACGTCCGTCCCAATGAATGCAGGTGTACGAGAGCAGCGGCTGGCGGCTGGCCACGGACCACGTGCAGTTCGCGCTGGGGCGGCTGGCGGGCGCGCTGCGCCACACGCGCGACGCGCTGCGCTGGCTGGGCGCGCCGCTGGCGCCCGCCGCGCCGCAGCCGCCGCACCAGCAGCACGCCTTCCTGCGCGAGTACATGATGGCGCACCAGGTGCGCCCACGACCCACTTAACGCGACGCCTACCATCTCATTATTGTTACACGTTGTCTTTTTATGAAGTTAATTATTTGATGGCCATGGAAAACTACCAGTAAAGGTTAAGAAAACACTGGCTAGTATTGCAGTATATAGTTGAAGTTAATATTATCTCAACATAAACGCCGAGTCGACTCCCATTCTCAGAGTGGACTTCTGTGGAATGGTGATCACTGCACATCATATCTTCTGTTATAGTATTATGTTTCGTAAACAGCAATGGATAGAAAGTTCGGAGGAACCGCGGGATCAGCTGGAGCAGCTGCCACTGCCGCTGGTGGTGGAGCGCGACACGAGCGTGGTGTGCGTGGGACCGGCGCCGCTGGCCGCGCCGCGCCGCCGCGCTGCCAGCTCGCTGGCGCTGGGCGGCGAGCTGGCAACGCCGCAGCCCGCGCCCGCCGCCTGGCGCCTGCTGGAGGAGATGCTGCTGCAGGTGGCGCAGGGCGCCGTGCCCATGATATTCAAGCCCACCGTGGACCTCTACACCGACGCTACTGACAGCGAGCCGCTCGTGCCACAAGGAGGTTCGTGCGCTCAGTTGTTAAACACCACGATAATAATCGCACAATGCTTTTTATTTAACTGGCGAGTGTAAAATAAATTTATATCGTGCCCAAATTATTAATATTTAGCTGACCGCTATCGGATATAAGTAAAAGGCCAAAAAAATAAAAACACTTAATACAAATTTACTCATTACAGAACCAATACAAATCTCGATTACGTTGTGGAACCCATTGAAGATTTCATTAATTTTAAAAGACGTTGAACTCTTATGGCGCTTCGTTCATACGTCTGACAACGCCTCTACTACCGGCGAAGAAGTTTTAAGCAATGAACAGTCGGTCGCCGCCGGACTGGTTTTAGAAAGCAATATTATATACAGCCAGAAAATAAAATCAGTTCTTCTGGAAGGCGCATGCAAGAAGATACTCATTTTTACACTGACACCTCTGAGAGTCGGTCGACTTAATATTCATGGAGTGGCTTACAAGTGAGTATCATAAACTTAAAAGTATTTTTGAGAGCTTTTTACGTAATGTGAACCTGGAAAATAATATAATGTTAATCTTAATTAAATAGCTTAGTATTCTACCATTCCTTATCGCATTTGAACCATTTAATTCGATAAAATAGATGAAAACTTAATCTCTAGGCTAATCAATGCTGGAGAAGGCGGTACTGAAAACGGGAACAGCATAATGATATCAGGGAAAGTTAACCTAACTCCTAGTGGAAAAACACCTGACAAACGCCTACAAATTACTGTGATTCCAGAAGCTCCATGTTTACAGGTAACTACCTAAAAAATATTCTTTGTAATCATATCTATTCTAAGTATTCTAAATTCAAAAGATATCTAGATTAATATGTCTATCATGTATTTTGCCCGTCGGAAATCTAAAATGAGAAATTCACAATTAACTTAGTCCAATTAATCTGAATATTTTTTTGTAATTTTTAGATGACATTTTCGGAAACAAGTCCGGATATTATAAGTGGAGAAATGAGAACCATTGACGTGGAATTTACTAATGTGGGTCCCGTTGATATGCATAATCTTTATATAGCTGTTTCTCACCCTGACTGTGTCAACCTAGTTACCTCCGATGACGAAGACGATTTCAAAGCGCTTTACGATGAGAAATACCAAACACCGCCTTCTCACCCAGGTAAAATATATTTCTTAAGTATTTTGGTGATCATTGATAGCGTATCTTATTTGTTTTTTGTATTGCAACCACAAGTCCAGGAAAAAAGGACAATAAATGGTAAGTTTGCAAAAAAAATATATCTTATAATAAATTTGCTATCCGAGATTTTCTTGAAATTGTTTTCATAAAAATATGAGTTGATCCCCATTGCCCTTGGCAAATGTAGGCATAGTTTTTGAGTATTCTTCTGCACTAGTGTAAGTAAGAAACCGATTTCATTTGCTAAATTTCAAAGTGATTTAGTCAACGTTGATAGCCTGTTGCCTGTTTGACTTCCTGAATTATGCGTGTAAATTATTGTTTTTCTTAAAAAACTGTGGATCTGTGAAAACATCGTCAGGAAACAGGCAGCACACCGACCGGCAAATATTTGGCAGGCAGGCGGGCTAAAATTCTAAAGGACAAAATTTCCCAAAAAATATCAATGGGATGTATTCTTAGGAGAGTCAATTTTTTGTTTATTTTGCTAAATAAACTAAGAAATTAAACTTTTTCACAACTTAATATTACCGTAGCCGATTTCAATAACTACTTGATGAGTCGTAACCTATTCCCTAAGTAAAGGTTTGACAGACAGATAAACATGGGGTAAACAAAGTGGTTCCTTCTTGTGGTTAATTTTGCAGTTTAAGCAAACAAAGCCAAATTGTAACCTTTTCCATAGACCTTAAATAATTTTTGTACCTGACAGACGAGCGCGCGGCGCGGGCGGCGGCGTGGCGCGCGCGCGCGGCGCGACACGTGCGCGCGGCGGCCGCCTGCCTCCCGCGCGGCGCCGCGCAGCGCGCGCGCCTGCAGCTGCGCCCGCGCGCGCCCGCCCGCGACCTGCTGCTGCTGGCCTACTACCACACGGGGCTGCGCGAGCGCCCCTACCGCTTGTTGCGACATGTCTTCCGCTTCCGCGTCAGCGTGAGTACGCAGTACCCGCTCGCTGGTCACGTGACCCCGTCGCTCGGTATTGTAAACATGTCGTAAACTTATCTATTATTACAGGAAGCCGTCGAACTGGCGGTCACGCCACGTCGCAGTTTGCGGCGAGTCGACGGAGATGTGGTGGAGAATATGAGTCTTGCGGTAGAAGTAAAAAACATTTTTGGCGAAAAAGGCGAAGACGCGCGTTTGGAAGTCCTAGAAGCGTCATTGCTTAGTCGCCAGTGGAGTTTGACTGGTTTCGTTGCGGTGGATAACGCAGCACAGCCGCTTACTGCACGAGAAAAACTGCACTTTGTTCTCCGAGCCCGACGAATTATAACCGCTCCTCCTGAGGGTCAAGTTCAATATACAAGTGTTAAAATTGCCGACGGCCACCCGGATGCCATTGCCGATGTTAATTCTCCACCTTATTCTAAATTCGTATTGGATAGTCAGAATTCTGTAATAGATGTTCCTGAATCTTCTACCACAAACTATGAGATTTCAAGCAATAGAACAGGATTAATACAATCTATGTTCGTTCTTCGTTGGAAAGTCCATGAAGATACTAAAGGAAAAAGTGCAGTCGGGCAACATTGTCTATGGTTGGATTGTTTTACCAAAGCCATATCCCGTGAGAGGGAATTCCTTCCTGGTGAAGCTATTCCCATACACATAGATGAGTACGATAAAAAGCCGGAATTACGTGACATTAACACCAAAAGTAAAAAGGACAATGTCGTTATATTTGGATTAGAGCATTCTAATTATATTAACCATAATTTTAATGATATGAAACTTTGTCTTGTTCCGATCACACTGAATATAGTCAACTGCTATGGGGTTCCTGTTAAAGTGTTTATAGACATGACTAAACAGAAAAATCGGTAATTACATAAATTTAATCATTATAATTTTGTGATATGTAATAACACTAATTTTTAATGTTATCTGAAATTACATATTTGAATCCAAAGTCATAAAGTATTACGGTTGTGGAAGTGTGGCAGCGCAACATACACTGTAGAGCGACATCCCTCTCTCAAACCCGCAATAATATTACTTCAAGACGTGGACGACTTCTAAGACCTTTGATCCCAACACAGCTTGGGAGAGGGCTAAATAATAACTGAATCATTAAACTTCACAAATTTACGTACTACAACGTCTTTTCTTGTTCTTTCAGAGAATTATCTGCGGAACTGGGTTGGGCCGGTGCTCTTAGTTCTGGATCGGACGTAGAAGCCAAGGAGTTAGGCGTCAGCGTCAATTTAGACAAGTTTGAGTCTAAACGAGTTCAAGTTCGTGGCGTCTGCGCCGCGCCAGGAACGTATCTCGTTGGTTCTGCGTTCTCGGTTTCTACTATAGCTAATGATATAAATCTCAATGTCTCTAATGTATCAAACAATACCTCGCTACTCATAGTAGAGCAAGCGGCTTAGCCTTTGTTCTACTCTTCAAGGTATCTGAACACTCGTAGTTCATGTAATGAAGATATAATAAATTCTGGGAGATTGTATTTATGTAATATATAATGTTCAATTTTATATTTTTTTGTGATAATTTTGACTTCATGGAACCTGCTTAATACTTATGCTTACAAAAATTAAAAGAAATACCTAAGACTATAAAACAAATAGCTATTATAATATCTACATATTATAAATTTGAGTCTTAAAAGCTAGAGACGGTTTTCGGAAAGATTTTTTGGGCCGGCACTAAGTATGTTGTTTCATTGTGATAAAATCTTGCTGGCTTCCGAAAGCACGACATTTGCATATGTATGTACCACGAATATTAAATTAATGTATATATATGATAAAACTTATTTTAGCAGTTCGATCATATGATCAACAATGACTCTCCTATAATATGTGTGTTAAATGGTAATTGGTAATTAGTACATTTGCCAGAACTCAACTACAATAGTCACAGCCGCGTAGCTGCCATTTCTATAGGCGTAGTCGCCGTATAAAAATGTATAATGTATATCATATATAAAAATGTACGCATTAAAAATATATATGTTTGTATGAAAATGTATATTTAAAAAATGACGCTTTAGCATAATTTTAATTGTTTATGAAATAGGGAGTGAGCATTTACATTTACGGACCCGTATTTCTGTTTATTTCGAAATGGCAGAATTTGCAGTATATTAAATGTGCACCTAATGTCTACTTATTGTTAAAATTATAGATATAGAAAATACATGCATTTTTATTTGATACACCGACATATGTTCCCACTAGAGGTTTTATTAGTTTCTTGATATAACATTTGAAATCGAGTAAGTTTTATTGTCAACGTATTTCAATAACTTAACAATATTTTATAGTTTTATGAACGACTGTGCTAACATGGTAACGGTGTTCATAAATCATTAAATTGAACATGGTGGTATTTTCTTCTTCAGCTAAAGAGAGTTGTATTTATTTCCTATTATGTGGTGAGTTTTCTTCATAATTTTTTGCAGTTTATATAAATATGTAGATAAACCACTGATAAACCGAGAACTCTTGCTCCTCTTTCCATTGCCGTCTTTCCAGGGCAAGTGTATCATCATCATGTGCCATCTACGCCTGGTTATACAAGTGATCCTCTGCTGTGGTTTTGAGGAATCCAAGCCGATGTTATATTTTTAGTTTTTTCGTGAGGAAAATTTATACTTTATTAAACTTACTCACACGACTCATTGGGATTGCCGGACAAGTGTCGGAGCGAAATTGAGGGGAGAAAGCGACATCGACTCGCGAGCCTGCCGCGCGCGTCATCCCATGATTAAGTACTCCAGTTGGATATTTTAATTGGCGAAAATGTCATTCGGCAGATATGGCCAGTCATGTCCTACTTCAACTTTGCAGCTTTTCTTCCCAGATCTCAGAACTCCTCCAAAACGGTTCGGCCGCTTCTGATGAAACTTTGTGTACATATTAGGTACCCTAGCTACCTGAGAATCTCTGAGAATCTAATGTTATATAGTTTGTTTTTATTCCCTAAAACTCAATTGTATGGCTAAACAATTTCAACGGGGACGACTAGTATCCTATAGCAATCCTAAATAAATAATCGAGCTATCTAACAAATAATTTATAAAATGGCGTCGGTAGGTAGTACCTGAGTAGCTAAGTACCAGTAGGTAGTACGCGTTTAAACAATCCAGTTTTATAATATTACTAGCTTCTCGCCCGCGTCGAGGTCGGTTATATCGCGTTTCCAAGAGAACTCTTCAAAAGTCTGGGATAAAAACTATCCTATATTTTTTCTCAAGGTCAACTCTATATCTGTACCAAATTTCATTAAAATCAGTTCAGTGGTTTAGACGTGAAAGCGTAACAGACAGACTTACTTTCGCATTTATAATATTAGTAGGAAAGTAGGGACTATAGATCCATAATATGATATGCGACAGTATCTGTCTGTCTCGCTTTGTATGTGAGCCGATTGCTCTCTGGTTTTGGCAATGCGGGACTCAATGAAATTTTGTACAAAAATAGTCTAATCTGAGAAAGACAGGCTACTAACTGCACAAAATGGTTGTAAGGTGGGTAACTGGGGGTCAAACTTTAAATGAAGCTTTTTTTTTAATGGATCCTAAAACGAGGCTTTGAGATTTGACTTAAATATTGTTTCTGTACATTGTAAAATGTAGTCCAGGCGGACGGTGTCGCGGGCAAGCAGGTTTTAAATAAAATATACTAATTTGAAATTAAATTATATTTATTTAGGAAAAGGGTTTTATTTCAGTATTTATTTCATTCCTAAATATATTTTCTTATGACACTGGATTCATAATCGCATATATTATATTTTTTTGTGAATGACCCCCGCAAAAAATATTTTGGTCTTTTCTGCTCGGGAGGTTTCATGAACATTTAAATCTCACGCATAAAATGTCACTCAACGTATCAAGAATATGCGTCTTACACATTTTTTTTTGTACCATGCTGGGTTAGAACCTGCTACAAATCACACACAATCACACAATATCGGCGTTGTGATCTGCAGCTACACTGGTCAAGCAGGTACAGCACTAAGATAATGAAAATAAGTGTGTACCCTTCCTAAGGCATAAAAATCTGCTGCGAAAACAAACAAAAGAATTACATATCCTATAGATATTTACATTGTTATAGTAATAGCTTGTAGTATATTTTGTGAGAAAATTTACTACTTCCGGTAACGCTGTATTGACTAACAGAAGGAGGCCCTTAGCGAAAACTGTAATGCTGCAGCTGCCGTAATTCAAATACCTATAAAATTCAATTTACTGGATTTTTATTTAGTCATTGTAATCCGTTGTTGCTGTAGAAATGTGTTGACTTTGCAAATTCTAGAATTTGGAGTATACACATAATAAAATTTTAGTTTGATCGGATTGAGCTTTAGTAAACTAATTAGGTGTTTTTATCCGGTTCAAGCATCAATAGTAATGAGTTTTATCAATATCAGCTTGGCCGTGAGTGCTCGGAAAGGATGTAATATTGACTCATTACATAAAGTATAATTCCATAGACTTCTAAAAAAATGTTTCCTGTAAGTAAATAAACAATTGCGAACAACCTGATAAACAATCGAATATACCTAGATTTTTAGAAAATCAATGCTATCTATCTTTAAGCCTATAATTATAATCTTTTCTAACACTTACAATAATATATCCCGTTTTGGTTAATTAGAGGTGAAATTGAACGCACTCAAATAAACAAAGGCCAAAAACAATAATTAATTGCAATGAATAGCCAACTAATGACGTAATCAGTTATTATAATGCATGATCTTAATATAAAATGCATTATATTCAGTCCAATAAGAAATATATTTTATTTATAAACTAGTGCTTAAAAGTTTTTAGCAATGTTCGTCAAGCTATTCCAGATACTATTTTTTGGTACTATTTGTGTGTTCGCTGCGTAGCATGTTTTTTCTATAATTTTACGTATATCATTATCATTAAGTTCCATATCTACTGTGGTACGTCATCAGTTTTATTTCATTCTTGTTTATAGCATAATACTTTTACATACCTGGCGAAAATGGGCCATTAGTGACCGCTAATAAGATTGCATTATTTTGATTGGGTGTATTGTTCCATTTAAATATTTATTGATGATCCTAGTTGTTATATAATTACATTCACTGTCTCCAAAAATATTGTGACTAATTTACATTACGGCGTTTGTAATTTATAAAATGGCAACAAAAACTTAATAATAATTCTGGTAATACTGAAAGGGTAGTAATTGGTAGTAATTTAGTAAAGTAGGTAGTGGATAGGTGGGCGTCCATCTTGAAATTTTACTGGGTTTGAGCCGGTTTAGTTCTAATAAAAGTGTATTTTGTAGCTTGCAGTTCATATTAATCTTTAGTTTTCAAGAAGTTTTATGTATGCTGAAACTATTTATTGTTTAAAATAGGATTAACTGCAGTAATGTTTTAGGTATGACCGTCTGCTAAAACATTTAATCGTTTGACGAGTAATGGCGTGCGTTTTTCTCTTGAGAAGACACTTTCATATTTTATTCCATATCGTCAGATTGTATGAGTAGTAAAACATAAAGCGTGTGATTTATAATTGTGTAGATTTCATCATAATGATCGGCTAAGCTCTTGAAATTATGTTTCTTGGACAGTAATTCTTGCTGGATGTCGTTTTTAGGTTATACATCACAATACTTTAATTGAATAGTGACTTGTAATCATAACCGCCTATGATTCGATTCGTCTGGTCGAACCAATGCCTGAACACATTGCAATTATTTAGTGCATTTCTTCACAAACATGAGTGTATGAAAGTGACGTTGAAAATACTTTATTCACAGTATCGTTACTCAAGACATACGCGATTTCCGGAAAGACTATCGCTAATAAAAGCTTAAATTGGCGGAGGCATAGCACGATGGCAGTGCCGAGTAGAGCGCGGGTATATGCCGATGTCAACTCACAACGTCCTCGAGAATACTGGGACTATGAAAGCTATGTGGTGGACTGGGGTAACCAGGAAGACTACCAGTTGGTGCGGAAGCTTGGCCGCGGAAAATACAGTGAAGTATTTGAGGCAATAAATATCACAAATAATGAGAAATGTGTAGTTAAAATATTGAAGGTGAGTCATTTTATCATTAACTCTATGTAAATCATGATAATTTGTTTACATTGTAATTGTAAACTTCTAATGACCATTAAGCTAAAAAGTGGATTAAGTATTTTTTCTTAATTTATTTATCTTTTCAGCCTGTTAAAAAGAAGAAGATAAAAAGAGAAATAAAAATATTAGAAAACTTAAAAGGTGGCACAAATATAATAACTTTACAAGCTGTAGTCAAAGATCCTGTTTCTCGTACTCCAGCACTGATTTTTGAACATGTGAACAATACTGATTTTAAACAGCTGTATCAAACCCTGTCAGATTATGATATAAGGTAATAAGCTGATGATGTTATGGAATCAAGATAGGATCAACAGATTCATTGAGCACAGAATTGTAGTTATGTAATTTAAAAGTTAATTATTAACATATATTATTTCAGATATTATTTGTATGAACTGCTGAAGGCATTAGATTACTGCCACAGTATGGGCATCATGCATAGAGATGTGAAGCCTCATAATGTTATGATTGACCATGATCACAGAAAGTTGCGTCTTATTGACTGGGGGTTAGCTGAGTTCTACCACCCAGGGCAAGACTATAATGTTCGTGTTGCTTCTAGATATTTTAAGGTATGGTCATAATTTCAGCATTTCTTACTATTAGTTCTAGTTTATTCATTATATACTTTCAAAGCATCTTTTAAATAAGTTTCTGTCCTTGCATATAAATTGTGATGTATATATATGTTTATTTGTACAGGGTCCAGAGCTCTTGGTGGATTATCAAATGTATGATTATTCTTTGGACATGTGGTCATTAGGATGCATGTTAGCATCTATGATCTTTCGTAAAGAGCCATTCTTTCATGGCCATGACAATTATGATCAACTTGTGCGAATTGCTAAAGTGCTGGGCACTGAAGAGCTATTTGAATATTTGGATAAATATCATATAGAATTGGATCCACGATTTAATGATATACTTGGAAGGTATGGCTAAAATTTAACAATGTTGATGTTAACCATTTTGTAATTAATATTGTTAATCTGAATTTTAATAATATTTTTAGGCATTCTCGTAAACGATGGGAGCGGTTTGTTCATTCTGAAAATCAACATTTGGTGTCTCCTGAAGCATTAGATTTCCTAGATCGTCTTTTACGTTATGATCACTATGAGAGATATACTGCTCGTGAGGCAATGGATCACCCTTACTTCTGTAAGTATTTTTCTAATGTTATTGTTGCACCGTGTAACATTTATGGATATCTATCGAAGTTTAAGTTTTCCTTGTATTGTTATTATATCTATATTTAGATGAAAAACTAGCCTAAATATATAAAAAATAAGAGCAAGACTTTTTTTTTAAATGTCTTCAGTTTTAAGAATTCATGCCAGACAGGTGTTGATACTAGATGGCGCTAGTGTTCAAGTTATAAAGTCATCACCTTACAAAGTCAGTGGTTTTGTATGAAATAACTATTACTAAATACTATGGCTATAAGCACACAAACATTCAGTAATATCGTAATTCATTTATATAAAATTCCAAATTGGGATATGCTTTTTTTGATGTTTCAATTTAAATACATAGAATTCTCAAGTATCATTTTTTGACACACAAGGATAGATTTCATTGGTTATTGCTTTTTTTTTAAATTTCGTTTTTTCTCCTCAAGAATTTAATATTTCCCCTGGGACTGTCTTACTCCTATTAATAATCATGCATTGTGATAAAAGCCGAAAAATGGCATTAATGTTAATGCTGAGACACTTTTGTTTCAGATCCAATTGTAAAGGAGCAGGGTCGAATGGTTTCTTCCAATTCACCAACTCCCAATGCATTGCAAGGACCAATAAATGCTGCAGAGTAAATTTTGCAAAGAGATGATCTTTGCTCTTTATAATGTATTGATATGATATACCTGTACAAGATTCCGGAAGAGAAACACTGTAAAAATAACACCAAAAAGACCACTGATGGTGTAAATATATACACAGGGACAGTGATGGACACCAATTCTGTTTAACAAACACTGAAGTAATTCCAATGCTTGGTAAATAGAATAATTTGGAAAGACAATATAATTTAGTGTTTAATATTAGTAAATCTGGTTTATTCATTGTTTTAAAGTGTTTTATCTCTGGTATAAACTGCTGACATATGTTTGTGAAAGTGCTCGTGTACTCCAGCTGAGTAGGTATCTTGTGGTGGGAGGGGTTCAAATTGTCAAAGTAAATTCTGAAACATCCAATTTTTATATGAAATTCGATAATAATTAATTATTGAGATAAAGAAAAATGCATCGAGTTTCATTGCACTTGATCTTTTGCATTTATTAACCTATGGTATTGATATTGTAATTACTTGTATAATATATTGGTAACACCTGCATACCATTTGCAAATACTGGTTAGCAGCTTTTCGTTGGTACTCTACTTATTAAAATTTTGTATTTATGTAATAGAAGTAAAATGTAGATATGTGTGATATAAATACAAAATTTTAAGATGATTAATTAATCGTTTTCTTTTATTACGTATTTTATAAAAGAAACCAGCTAATTCTAACATTAGTAGATATTGTCGGATTTAAACATTGTTTTCTATAGTATATTTTTAATAAGTTACGTTAGCTGTCCTCATATTATACATAGTTAAAATCAAATCGTATCTTCAATTGGAAGGTGAGCCTCGTGGAGTATAATTTATTTTTAGTGTGATAACTTCAAGTTGTTGCAACTTTTCTGAATAAACAATACTAACTTTGCCTGGAAATGTTTTGGATTATTTATGATTAAAAAAAAATCAATATCTGCACACCTTGTTTCGTTAATTTATTGTTATAGTTTTTGTAAAGTATTTCTTAGCAAGATATAAGTTTGTCACAACAGTCATTTTATTAAGAACATTCCTGCGGAAACTTACGTCGTTATTTATAACATGGCTAGTTGACTGATTACTTTTTTGTCTTTAATAGTTGGAATCTAAAGCTACCAGACATATTTTGTATCCAAAAAAGCAGCAAACTTATGGCTACTAAATATGTGTTTTAAAATTAACTTGTTATCTTTGTACCAAGTTTTAAATCATACAGTACTACCTAAATTTTGTTTGGCTGCTTAAATTATATTTTCAATTTAACCAGTTCACAAGTGATAAAAATAAGCCATTTGTTGGTATTTAATACAGCTTTGTTTGAAAGACATCATCTTCAATAAATAATGGCGTATATGAATTTCAGACCCAGTATGTATATTTAGTTCATTTATGCAATTGATAAGTGTAATGAGAGCAGTTTTGAAAACATGTATTATAGGAATTAGCATTAATATTAAAATGTGTTAAAAAATAATTGTAGTATGATATTGAAACAATGTAGCCTTTATTAAGCCTACTTCTTACGATTAATCTGAATCAGTTACGAATGTTTAGAAAAACAACCCATTTTAGTATTACTACTGTAAGTGAAATAAGTAATGAAAATAAAAAGCAGACTAAGAAAGATATGGAAGAAAAATACATAGGGCTAAATTAGTTACTATAAAACCGGCCAATTACGATTCGTATTCGTGCACTTCTTGCCATTTATTTAAAAACAGCCATTAAAAAAAAACGTACATTGCAGCCCGTTAAAGTATTTATTTTAGTCTGCTATTTAGTATTCGTTGTCAATGCGGCAACAGAGGAAATCTAGCGTGACAGAGGTGCTTTAATAATAGGGTCCTATTTTAACCTCGGATACGGAACCCCAAAAAGGGCTCTAGATAAACTGCACTAAAAAGTGAAAAATTAATATGACAATTGATCTAATGGAATACCTACAATTATAAGCGCTAGAAATACCTTGACGTATAAAAAATTGAGAGAGGCTGGAGAAACAGGTTAACCTCCAGCACCTAGAAGGTAAAGTGGGAAAAGAAAAAATATTATATTTCTGTAAACGTGACCTTTCTCTTTCCTAGGGTAATTTAATTACAGGAAGAGTTATGAAGTAACACATTTAAAAAATAAGACCAAGTTAATTTCGTCCTTTCCCGCAATCTGATTTTGTGATTTGACGAATTTAGTGTTGTTTTTGCTGTTCTTGCTGGTTGCTGTTATTGAATACAAAATAGCATCAAAAATATAAATGTGAAATGAGAGAAAAGTTCAATATATAATAATACAAGGCATCTTGAATTCACTTGACAAATGAAGTGAGACCTAAATGTGTGCAAAGATTAACAGTCAGTCCTGAAATTTATTTTTAATCAGGTAAAAAATATATTTTTCCTCTAACTCAATATAAACTAAATGTATTTTAACTAAAGGCCTGACTTCGCTTGTTCTCTTATAACTTGGCACCCATTTTGATCTCCCTTATGTCCTTAAAGCGAAAGCTCAAGAAATAACATAATATTGAAGTTGGCTCTTCTTTTACATTTACGTTTTTTATATATTTTAATGAACTATTAGTTAGCGCCCATCATTTTATGACAAAATTAATACCAAACTAGTCTAATTGTCTCATTTTCTTGTACTCTGAAAATTTTCATTCAGTATCCGGACTTTTGGACACGTTTTCTGTGTTTCACCCACAACATTAGATGGACATGCTGTAAACCCCTAGTGAGGATTCCGATGCGCCGCGCTGTAGTCACACGCCATCTATTGTTTGTTGTATATTACTATCTTAAACAAAAACTATGGAATAAGAGGTTTCCGTCGAGAGAGATTGGAATAACTCGGTTAAGGTAAGTGTAGTTCTAGCGTGTCATTGAGTCAGTGGGTAACCTTAAGGGCGGACTGAAGGATTTAGGCTGTAGGCTTAGGGGTTTTACGATAGTAAGATAAGGCATAGAAAAGAATTTAAAGTTGGAAAAGGAAATGTTCCTCTAGACGGGAACTAAACGAATGGGAAATCGTTTGACACGTTTGTGTAGAATAGTTTTTAGTTGAGAGATTCAAAATCTTAACGCGCTACCGCGTGTAATTTTTAGGAGTGTCATATGACTAAAAACATCCGCTTCGTATGGACACTGGATAACTTCGGTGCTTTAAATCATAATAATATATAGGTAGTTAATTTCTGTCATAAAGGCAGTGTTACAGTAAAGCATGAAGAAAAGTTATACACGCATTGAAAGGCATAACATGTAATTGTTGTAAAATAATGGAAACAAACAGGGTAATGCTCCTATTTCACTTGAAATTTGAGTGAGTTTGATTGAATGAGGTTCGGAGATCGGCAACATGCATTAGGCCGCACCTTTACGAACTTCATTAGCTAAAAATTAATAAAAAATGTTTGCTATAAATGTTGGCAATTAATTTTATTTATAAATAGGTAGGTACATAGTTGAGGTAATCAAAATAATAATTAACCAATGTGGAGCAATTCTGGCTTACTCATTTCAGAGTGATTTCTACTACACCCGTAACATAGATGTTTATATATTAATGGAAACATATTTTGAGTGTCGTTTTCGAGCATACTTAGAAGTTCCGAATTCTTTTCTAAATCTTGTTTAAAGTGCCTGTTTCCAAACGAAACTGTTTTTGATATGTTAGTGGCTTCAAGAGCTGATAGTTTCATGTTCTTCTTGTTTAAATCACTCTAAAAAAAAAGCATATAAACGAATGAGATTCTTGTGACTGCAAAATTGTCACGAAACAGACATAACACATCAAAAATAATTATGTCCATTATTACTAATAACACATCAAAATTAGATCAGCAAGGCTGATTTCAAATCTACAATTTTTTTTTGCATATTTTACCTTGCAAATTCTGCATTTTCGAGATGCTTTGTCTGCATCATAATCTCCAATTTTATCAGCAGTTTTACAAACGGTTGATATGGTAGATTGAAAATTTTCTTGCAGGTCTGATACAAATGAAGCAATAGCTGACTGTAGACTGCTGCTTTTCACATTTTTTTTAAATACAGGATCCAACTTCTTTATTTTCATATAGTAATCCAATTCCTCTTTACCAATGTCTTTCATGGGCCTTAGAATTTTGACTTGATCATCTCGAATGTCACAGAAACCCTGAAAATAGAATAATTATTTCAGTGTTCAAAGTATAGTACTTTGTTATTAAATGATGGAACGGTTTACTCATGCATATTTATTGGGAATGCCTAATTAATAATTTAGTACAGAATTATGATCATCATCAATGACATTTCATAATGAAACAATATCGCAATAATTTCTCGTGACCTAAAAACTTGTAGCAGATTGTCATACTCACCACATCATTTTGAACTTGTGATCCTCGACCAATGGCGATATTACAAAGTAAGTTTATTGCCAAAGTATTTGTTGTTTCTGCAGTAAAAATAGCAGTACAGTTTAATTTCTTTGCATATTTTAAAAACAAATCACGTTTAATCTTTAATAGATAATCATTTGCTGCTGTTGCTGGCATACAATTCAGAAATTTAGTAAATTTCTTTATATCTTCTTCATTTACAGCTACAACTTGATTAGATTCAGGCAATACAGCATCATTATTCAAATAATCAGAAATATGCACAAAATAAACATTAAAATTGTACTTTTGACATTGATTTACTATTGATTCAGTTACATCTCGGGCATTATCATCTGAAAGTAAAACAAACCAACTCAAAATTAATAAATACTACTTAATTATTACACCTGTGAGGAACTTAATGAAATATACTCACCAAACAAATGTAGAAAATGTGGTATTATTCTTAGTTTTTTAGTGTTCTCTAAAGATATACCATAGTGAACTAAATCTAGTAGTACAGCAGAACTAACACCACCTGATAGACATATTAGAACATTTTCATTCGCAGATAAAACCTTATTTTTTCCTATACATGCTCGAAATTTATGATTTGTGCTAAGCAAAAAACAATTTTCACAATAATAATCTTTCTTTCTTAAAGTAACAGCCATGGGCAAATCACATTTTTTACAGATCATCATGTAAATAATTATTCAAATAAAAACTATCACAAATATATTATTATGTGCACGGTGCACATTATACTATTATAGGTTATATTTCTTTTATTTGTACGTCAAAAGTCAGTTACCATGACAGCACCTTTGAGACACTCGACCACAGATTACTAAATACCTAGTTACTTCTCAGATATTTCACTCAGTATATTCCAATACCTACTGCTACTCCGACGAATTAATAACCGCTGCATGCTAAAATGTGCCTAAATGCCCGAGCGTACTGTTGTGATTGCTTCGCACCGCGCGATCCCACAGCAATCGCAGCGTTGCCTTTTCGATAAAATTATCACAGCTTTTTGTGTTTATACATATAGGTTATTGAAAACTGTGAATATGTTCTGAGTTATATGTGGCAGTTTAAAATTGTATCGTTTCTAAAATACGTTTTTATGAAGACCTTATTTTTGAAAAATGATTACTATATAATATGCTCTGCAGAAATTAGTTAAATAAATTTAAATAAGATAAAGTTAAACAAAAGGCGTTTGTTATCATAGACATGAATGCAATGATTTCATTTTATCTTATTAATAATTGGGATTGATTGATAAGTTGATTTTAAATATTTTAGAAAAATAAACACCACAATCGCACTTTAGTATAAGAAAAAGAGATATAATTACTTACTTACTTACTACTTACTTTTTTCAGAAATTCACTGGAATTAGACCCTTTTATTTTGCTGATCACTTAATACACCTGTAAACATCATTTACACGTCAGTTGATATAGATTATAAGTAAATAGATCCCACCAAAAATAATCTGTACAAGACTAGCTAAGTCTCAATGGAGCTGTTTGTTTATCTTTAAAAAAATATGAAATTTAGTCATAGTCGTGCTAAGTGTGAGGTTCCTTACTGCGATTTCTTTATTATTTTAGTTAATGATGTGACTTGGCCGTTTAAGGGGTACAAAATTATACAAATCAGAACCCTTGGAAGGTGATTCTTTAAAAGTGAACTTATAAAACCGCCTAGGTTCTGGAAGTTAACAGGTTAGCAAGGATACAAAATATAATTGAACCGTCGGACATAAGGTGCATATTCCTCTACATTTACATTAACATGTTGAAGTGCTAGTCTCAAAGCTAGGAACGTTTTGGTATTAAAATGTCTTTACCCATGAAACAGAGCAGACTAACAAACAACACTGGAGGGTATAGCAGTACTTTCAACTAATATTCTGTTCCCCTAAGAATGTAGCTTCGTTGAACGAGTCTTGATTTCATGGCCAGCCATATTTAAAAGAGACTGCGCTTTACTCAAAGAGGCGCTCTTTCGTTTTTCTATAGAATGAATGACAAAATTGAAAGTATTCTTCGTCATTATCGTTGTTACTCGCATTGCTCCCCGTTACTTGAACTATCTCTGTCCTTTGATTTATCCACCTTGCTTCTTGTCGTAAGAATCTGCCTTTTTTTCATGCACTTTTTTACTGCATCCACTTTATTGGGACCCAATTCTGCTATTTAAAATGGTCGATGAATTAATGGAAATTGGATTACATTGTCACTATTTATTATTCTTAACATTTTTTCCACACAAGAATTGGAAATTCAGTAAGGGGCGGTACACACACGGTCAATACAATGAATTTCCAATTATTTTGTTAGCAAAATGCTTAAGAGAATGGGAATAGATTCAACTTTAATCCAATTGAAATTCATTACATCAATAAAGCAATGCTGCTAAATTGAAGCATTGCAAATTTTTCAGTAGGCATAAGATTAACGATAACGGACTTCTGCATTTTAGCGGAAGTTAAAAAAAATTTGAAAGTAAATTTAAATATCAATCCGTTAATCAAAATGGTAACTTCGTAAATTAACGATCAGCGAGTTAATATCCAGCTATGGTTCTAAATGAGATTAGATTGAGGTAAATTGAAATGGCAAAGAGGTAGATCTTAATTCATATGACGCGTCGTGATTCAAAAATGATGATTTTAAGATTCTATTGGCCCATAACAAGGGTTTTAGTTTTGCAACTCTATTCTTGCTTAATCTCATGCCAAGCAGGCGAAATTTTAACTGAAGTGAGATAATAGTATGTCCCAGGAGAATTTTGCGCCTCTGAAGGTAATGGAAATCCACCACCAAGTTAATGTTATCATTTGATAATAATCAAAATAAAATTGATCAGAATAGAAAAAAGGCACATTTATTGCTTTAACTTCATTTTGTTTTTAACAGTTTATAGGTCTTGGTTTAAACTTTGTTGAAAGCAGCAATGTCAACACTTTGAACCTGAAACAAATTGTATTCTTTAATGGTTTGGCCACCCAAGCATGTGTTTCAAAGATAAATTGTATTTTTAGAAGAAAAATATATTTATTTTTAGAAGAAATATATATATAAATTGTATTTTTGTATTCTTATTTGTGCTTCTTCATTGTATATCTATATTATAGGAACCTACAAGCAAGTATAGTATTCTAAACATTTGTTTTTTTCATCTATTTGTTTTATGTGGTTGCCTGGTTTACTAATAGAATAATAGCAAATTCAGGTACTTGTGAGTAAAACTACTTACAAAATCTTCGAATTTCTCAAGCTCTTCAGTTAGCCAATCCACAGATACTTTATCATCTTCAACAACGCAAGAGATCTGCAGCTTGTGGATTCCATAAGCCAAGGGGACAAGTTTAGCAGCACCCCACAATAGACCGTCAGTTTCAATTCCTCTGACGGCCTTCTCCATAGCTACCATATCTGTTTCATCATCCCATGGCTTCACATCCAAAATAATGTTAGATTTTGCGATGAGTACTGGTTCTGAAATATTACAATTTAAATTTATTTTTCTTGTACAACAGTAGTACAGATTGGAGTTTGGATAAGAATTCCAAAACCATACTTTTGGATTTCTTGGCGTTGTAAGCAGCTAGACGCTCCTCTCTTATTCTAGCTGCTTCTGCACTCTCTTCCTCATCATCAGAGCCAAAAAGATCTACACCATCATCATCATCATCGTCCTGCACCTTGGCTGGAGCTGCAGTTGCTGCTGGGGCTGCATTTGATGCTGGAGCCTTTAACATAAACCTAAGTTTTAAAAACTTGTTCTTATTTTTATGTTTATTTATTATGAAAGGTAAACTCACTTTAGAAGACTCAGTCTTGGCACCACCACCTGTTGATTCCAATGTCTCTACTCTGGCTTGCAGACTTATGACCAAGTTGCGCAGGTCATTGATAGCCTTTTTTAGATCACTGTTCTCTTTTTCTAATGTGTTGACTTTACTGGTGAGCTCTGTGTTAGGCACTCCTGCCAGGGTAGCTACACTGTCCATCTGAAAGTAACCATATTAAATAACTTTATCTGAATAAAAAACAATCTGTAGAAAAAATAAGAAAGCAGAAATCAAGAAACTACTTTATGGACAATTCAAATGATGTTTGAACAAAAAAATCTAAATAAACTTAAAGTTCTGCAAATAAATGTGTGAATGATATCAATAAAGGTTACTCACACATTCTAAAGAATCTTTGATATGTTGTCTAGCCTTAGCAACTTCACTGGCCAAAGAAGTGCGAGCTACTGAGAGTGGAGCTTGGACCTAAGAAGGTTTAACATGTTGAAACAACAACTTTGAAAATGTAAATCAATTAAAATATTTAGGGATGTATATTGTATATTGGAGTACTGCAGTTTACTTACCTTTGACAATGATTCGTAATAGTTTTTCTCTGCATCATTGTAGATGTTTTTGTCCAACCAAATCTTTTCGTGAATTAAGGTAGTCATTCTGAAATAGTTAATAACAACTTACTGATCTGATACCATACGAAGTCAGTAAACATACACTTTACCTATTCCTTTTCATTCAGTGAATATTTAGACAGTAAAATGTACTAATACCTACTAGGTTATGCCAATTTTAGGAAAAATCGCCGACCGATTCAAAATTACTATTTGTAATATTACGTGAAAGTTTTGTTCAAGCACATATATGACTGGATTAATATTATGACATACACATTAATATTGTACACTAAATGAAGGCGGCAGATGAAACTTTCAAATTTCGACTACATTTCTAGGTTAGAATTTCGAATATTTTTGTATGTAGTTAATAATTAATAAACTGAACAATATGAATACTTACTTTTAAGTTTCTTAAAGAAATTAATTGGAAATAAACAGAAAATGTTTCACAAAACTATTGAATTCAAGTCTGTACTTAAAACCGCACTCGTCAGTTTTTTGGTGGGCAAGGAAAGAAAGAGATATATAAACGAATAAAAGAGAGAGAGCTGTCGCTTGACGTTTATATCAGACCAATCGCAACACAGCAGATTGACCCCACGACAACGTTCATCCACGTTGACAGAAAATTTACTTTTAATTTTAGTAAGGATGTATGAAATAACAATATAGTTACTCGACAGGCGGCAATTATTTGCTTTTGGTTTTTTATTAAAAATATGATAACCTGAAATAACTATTAAAAAATAAACAAGTAAATAATGTACCTAAATATAGATTAGTTTCTTAACTTATATGAAATTTGGTGAAAAAAATGTGTATTTTCTGCGGTGTTTGACTTACGCAGCTAAAATATATCAATTTTAAGTCAAATACTGTTGCAAAACTAGAATTGTAATTGATATTTAAAGTTTTTATTTGGAACGCTAAAAACGCCATCGGCCATGAGATGACGTTATTGTTCTCGTAAATAAACTAATGTCAATGCCACAGATAATTTTCCTATCCTATGTATTTTTTAGTGTTTTGCATTATCGTACGATAAAATAATGATGATTATTACTAAACTTATTATGTAAACTAGTGGAAGTTATGGTTTTTAGTAAACAAGTTCGACAACGGTAAATGTTTGATAAATTTAATGTCATATTATTATGATTGTTTACAAGTCGTGTGAAGTCAAAGCACAGATGATCTACAGACTAATATGGATAACGACGTTTTCACATGTTGTGAACTTTTTTCTGGGTCTCAAAAACAGCGTAGTCATTTGGTCTTATATATAACAATTAAGAATTATTTCAGAGGTTCTTTGAAAATTAGTCGACGAATCAATTCATTCCATGGTCTTATAATTATTGTAGTAGATACATTGAATAGATATATAGTCAGTATTTTTTTGTTCTGTTTTTTAGCCGACCCCAACATCGTTAGGAAAAGGCTCGGCCGATGATGATATTTTTCTTTGTTACATTGTATTAATATACAATTTGATTGCAGCACCAAAGTATTCAGGTAATTTTTCTTTGAAATGCACTTTGACTGCACAGACAGCCGAGTGTTTCAGGTCACCAAGCTAAACTCAAAATGCGCGACGTGGCGCGGATTCGATCCCAGTGTGGAACAAGCATTTGCGTGATCCACGAAGCCTTATAAAATTATAAAATGCGGAACTAAATATATTATAGACTACCTGTGGCCTGCGACTTCGTCCCCATGGGTAGAAGATAAGTTATGATTTATACCTGCCCTGATTTTTTCACATTTTCCATTGTATCTTCGCTCGTATTAGTTGCAGCGTGATGGTTTATAGCCTAAAGCCTTCCTCGATGAATAGTCTATTTAACAAAAAAAAAAATTTCAAGTAGTTCCTGAGATAAGCGCGTTCAAACAAACAAACTCTTCAGCTTTATATATTAGTATAGATAAATTTCAGGAGAAGCATTATCATTACATTATACATTCATACATTGCATCATTAAGTAATCATTTACAGTGTAGTAACACTTATCAATCAGCATAGCAAATAATTGTTTTTTAAATAATTTAAATGGTTCATTTAAGAAAATATAATAATCTACTAGCTTTTTGCCCGCGGCTTCGCCCGCCTCGATGTCGGTTATATCAATAGCGATTCCAAGAGAACTCTTCAAAAGTCCGGGATAAAAACTATCATATGTCAAGGACAACTCTATCTCTGTACCAAATTTCTTTAAAATCGGTACATTGGTTTAGACGTGAAAGCGTAACAGACAGACAGACAGACAGAGTTACTTTCGCATTTATAATATTAGAAGGAATTATTTTTACACGATTGCACTGTACTTAGCTATACGGAATAAATTTGGCTACAAGAGGAAGACAGTTTTCTCCTTCTTATATCCCCCAGTCAACTTCCGTTCGCCTCGTCTTATCACACTTTTCGTAACGCTTACGTCACACATTCGCCAGCTTACTCCCCAAGTAAAGCGTGTGTGGAGTAGTTTCACTTTAAAAATGTACACATATAATACGCGACGCCACCGACCCCTGCTTCTGCGTTTATTAGTTGTTATGTTTACCTACAGGACTAATAGCTGGCTGAGTAAACACCTTTTCAGGTCAACACTCTGATACATCGTCATCGATATTATTAATTTAATGTCAGATCTGCATCGTTATTTATTTTTACCAGAATTTTTAAACGTGACTACCTGTTTAATAATGTATTTTTACAAAGTATTTAGGTAGTGAAAGCAAATTAGTCAAGTGTAAATTAATCATGTGCTCTCAAGGCAATGTCGTTAACTATGATTTGCTAATCCTAGTTTGTAAAGACTTGCGCTCAAGCATTTAAATCTATGGCATGCCTCGCTATTGTATCATCATTCCTCTGCCCTTATCCCAATTATTTTTATTTGGGGTCGGCGCAACATGTCTTATTCTTCCATACCTTTCTATCGGACGTCATGTCACAAGAAACACTTTTTGCAGCCATATCGTCTTTTACACAATGTTTAAGGACAGAGTGGAGAGTCAGTGTGTCCTCTATAATTTCATTTTGTATTTAGTGCGACGAGATGTCATATAGCTTTTTTTATTAGAATAAGAAATTCTTTAATAAGTTAGGGTTAAGTGTTTATAGGAAACCAAATATCTTTTCCGAGCATGGAAATAAAAAGTCTCCTTAAAAAGGAGTTAATTAAAAAAAAAACTCTGCTTCCAACAAAAAAATGTCAAGCTCATTAAATATCGTGTCTAAGAAGCCTTTTAAAAACTGTCGCTGTATCGAATACTGTTCGAAACCCGAAAAGCGATGAGAAGAGAGAGGGCCCCAATTCCGCTACTTACAATGGCCGATGAATGAATGGCAATTGGATTAAATTTGAAATTTTTCGTATTCTCTTAAGTATTTTGCCAATACAATAATTGGAAGTTATTTGTATTGACTTTGAGTGTACCGTTCCGTACTGAATTTTCAATTAGATATTATATAGAAAAATGCTTAAGAGAATACAACAATTGTCATCTTAAGCCAAAGTGGAATGCCCACCTACCATAGTCATTTCGGCCCCGAATGTACACATCTATTAGCATACAGAAATGATATTATGCATCTTAAATAATCAGAACGTTAAGGAATTGGTTTTAGAAAAAGTCCGGGTTTTTAAGATATAAATTGTATTTCATTTTCACAAATACAGTATTTTAACAATCATTTTACTGATATACTTACATATATTCATTATCAAGCATTTCTTAGAAGAAGATATGACACATGGTGCCATTGTTCAACTATTTACCTGTCGTGGTCGAACCCATTGTTGTATAAGATTTCGCACTTCTGCAATTTACAACAAATGTATTCATATTTTGGTGATATTTAAGCTACAACTGACACGGCGTAAATGTCCTTTGCATGAGTTACTGAGGGCTGGGAAGAACTCTGGCCGATGTGAGAGCAGGAGTTATTATCAGGGATATTGAGTCCAAGTTCAGGCAGGGGTCATCGTGTGAAGCGCTAGCGGGATCCATGTTCAGGCCATGATCAGTAGAGTAAGAAGATTGTCGAGGTCCATTTAGAAACCTTTTTCGTTGCTAAGATAAATCCAGGAGAAAGCAAAATTATACAAATGCAAACGAAGTCGACTTGTGATTCTTGTGACATTAAGTTGTATTTGACGTAGTTGTCATAATAGATTGATGCTGATCGATGTTCTCACTTAACAGAAAAACAATAAAGAGTTTGAATTCGATAAAAATCGAGATATCGATGTCGATTTTGTTTGAATTTTAACGTAACAAAAATATTCATAGTTGAGGCTGTTTAAAAGAGGTGCAGAGCTTTCTGCACGTCTTTCAAACATAAACTCTTTTAGTTCCTATAATCTATACCATGGCCATGAAACGCCTAACAATAAGCTTTTGTCTATAAAAATGTCTTATTTAATGTTAATTAGTCACGGTATTAATTTATCGAAAAAAGATGGCAAAAAATATCTGTAATAAAAAGTACCGAAAATACAAAAATGAAATTGTTGACATCCGTAATTCATTATTTTGAGGATTGGTTTGAAAAAGTTGCCAATTAATAATTTAATTAAAAGAAAATCAATTATAATTCGATTGTTTTTAAGTCGTCTTTATAATGCTCTATGCATTCATTTATTCGTTTATTTCTGTAATAATGTAAAGTGAAATGCTGTACTGATTTACAATTAATTATTTAGATCATAACAAAACGCTCTGCACAGCACACTTTGACTATAATTCTGGTCATAAAAAACATTTAATATTAAAATTAAATGTTTAATATTAAATGTATATGGATGATGAATGATTGAATGCTTAAATGATGTGTTAAATAGACTTGTCTGTCTTGGTCCCGATTTTTCAATCGCCAGATAACATATGTTTGACTTTGTGACAGCTTTTGTATAGAAAATATGTCAAACGGCCATATTTATTCCTCAGATAAATGTTATCCGACGATTGGAAAATCGGGCCGATGCTTAATTTTGGTATCCAAATATGGTAATATTTTGCTTTTTAGTAGGTTTGACATTGCATCGTTTGCACACACGACAGTACGGGCCATGACCCGGCCGTCGGGCTGCAGTGAAATAGGTTCGTACGGGCTAATATTAAAGCTCCAATGCACTTTAATAGCTTTTATCGTACATAGTAGATAAGCTCATTACATTGCCGGATCAGTAAAAGAAACAAAATCATCATGTAGCAGAACTTCCAACATTTCACAAACATATCAATTATGTGAGTATCTAATAACATAATCTAATCATTATTATTAAATAGTGCGTTGCGGATTTTCATGTGGATGTGGCTGTAAAAGGAGTTGTTGTCAGAGGCTACACAAACAACATCTATATCTATACTAATATATAAAGCTGAAGAGTTTGTTTGATTGTTTGTTTGAACGCGCTAATCTAAGGAACTACTGGTGCAAATTGAAAAAATCGTTTTGTGTTCAATAGACCATTAATCGAGGAAGGTTTTAGGCTATATAATATCACGCTGCAACTCATAGGAGCGAAGATGCAATGGAAAATGTGGCATAAACTGAGAAAAATATTAATCTTCGAGGGCTTTCGTTCAAAAATTCCTAACTTATATCTTCTAACCACGCGGACGAAGTCGCGGGCAACAGCTAGTTTTAAGATAAAGTTGACACATTTCAAATGTTTATGAAATGGTGACTGTGACATTCAGAACTTATATTTCCAGTGCTTTTTGCTAATTTCTTAAACTTAAACTAAATTCTTAAAGAAATTCCTTGATCCATTTTTTCACAAAGCACAAAGACTAGTAATCCAGATTGAAAGAGAGTGCCAAAACCAACTATTGCAATGAAGTCAGTGGTTTTGAATACATCGTACTACATTTGTAAGAAGTCTTAGTGAGCGTTTAAAAGTCTGCAACCCCATTCGCCTTCGCGACATCCCTGCTGCACATCACAGTGACTCTGGCCATGGCTAAAGTAACTTTTTTCTCTTATCGTGTGTCTCAGGAAAATAAGTCAAAACAAATTTTGAAAATTCGACTTTTATGTATCATTTATCTTTTAAAGGTAATATCTTTTAAATGGCATATCAAACGGTATGTTATTATAGCCGAACTTTCGTAAAATGGTACTGCAGCCACCCTGGCCGTAATGTGTTACACACCTGTTTTGTGGAGCTTTCACCGCTCATTTGAACAATTCTTGGAAGTTAAATAATCATCTGCGGTCTTGCGTTGGGCGTTCGCTACAGCGTACGAGATCCATATTAAGATTGACTTTAATAATATATTGAGTATTAATTTATCATGACTACCTGCTGTAACGAGTTTTTCTATGTAGACTTTGGTTTCAGTAAGTAGGATGTTTAATTAAAAAGAATTGTCGATGAAATCATTTATCATATTTGTTTCTTGATACTTGCTTCTATGTTTTTTTTATTTAAACTGATTCGTAACATGTTTAAGAAGATCTTAGTTTATTTATTTTTTGGTAATTTGATATCTTGCTGATTATTTTGCACCTTGACTATTTTGTTGATGTTTAAACGATGTTTTCAGCGCCCACACAGGGGGGACTGTGAATGTACCGGTTTCGTGATTTTTATTTGTAAGCTAGTCTAGAATATTATTCCTGAAACCTGGTTTAATGGGACCTGAGAAGTAGGAAATCTCTATTTTTTCAGACTGCAGTGAGGTCCCAGCACTTATTGATAAAATTACCTTTGTTCATTTCGTCGAACCTGGAACCTTAAATAAAATTTAATTTCAAGGCTGTTTCGATGTTTATCTCTATACTTAAACATGTAATCCTTATCCTTACTATTAATATTATAAATGTGAAAGTAATTCTGTCTGTCTGTCTGTTACGCTTTCACGTCTAAACCACTGAACTGTTTTTAATGAAATTTGGTACAGAGGTATGTCGAGTTGACCTTGAGAAAGAACATAGGATAGTTTTTATCCCGGACTTTTGAAGAGTTCTCTTGGAAACGCGATATAACCGAGTAGGACTATATAGCTCAGTGACCTGTATAAGACAGACAAAATATTTGGTTAGATCTGTTTTCGACATCAGTGTTTACAATTACATTTTCATTTCCTCAATAAACGGGTGTCCCTGTCAATGAAAATGGATAGTCAATCAATGGACTGCGACAATTAAGTTTGAAGCTGACTTAATTGGTTAACTGTTTTAGTGACTGAAAACCTGGTACAAAATTCTGGCCCCTTGAGATCAGGATTATCAGGTTTACAGGGCTATATCTGAAACCTTACTACATATATTAACCAAAAGCAAGGGAGATTACAAACTAACTAGCTACTCGTAGTAAAACATTGCAGTCGTATGAGCGTCACGGGACTCAATGGGACTGAGACAGGTGATCAGGTTGGTAGGCGCACTCGTTCAGAAGCATTTACCTATCTACATGCAGTGTGTTGATTGTTTTTATTATTATTTGACATACATATGGTCGTACTGTATACCAAACCCTTGATGTTAAATATTATTGTCGTCAATCTTTTCTTTCATTCTGTAGGACTTATTTTCTCTTAGCAGTTTTTTTGTGAATATGTTCATAATGCGCAATTTCTCACTTCAAATATTACTATAGGTATATCACACAGAGCAGTAAGTATGTCACTCATTTAACCGATATATATCGCTGCATGAAAGTTCAATAAAGGAAGTTGCGTAAAGTTGAGCAATTCCAACGTCGCAGGTCGCAGATTTTGTAACGGCTGTAACTGACGTCGCTGCGTCGGTTCGCGAGCCAGTAAGACGCGGCGGAGCCCCTAGCCCCAGGCGCTGCCGCCGCCGCGCCGCGCCGCCCGCCGCTCCTGCAAGGCGGCCAACGTGTCTGAGACACTCACAACTACTTGGTAAAAATATATTTTTTCAAGTAATAAAATAATGTGTGTGTAAATACTGTGAATTCATCATAAAATAATAACCTTTTTAGAGTACTTTTCTACCTGTCTACGCACAATACCGATAAAAGCAAAGTCACAGAAGTAATTTCGTGTAAGTAGGCACCCTGGGCAACGTCCTCGAGTAGGAGGGCCAGCAGGCACGGAAGATAAATTCGTCGTTTTGGTGCGTGCGAGAGCGCGGCGAGGCGCGCGGGGAGCGCGGGGGCGCGGCGCCGGCGCGCGGAGGCTGCTGCGCTCAGAGCACCTGCGCCCGCGCTCCGTAGCGCCGCTCGCCGCGTGCTCGAGTACCGCGCCCGCGCACCGGCCCGCGCCGAGTCCAGCGTCGTGACGCCGCCCACGGTATGTGATGTGCCGGTGGCGCGTCGGGGTCGGGCGGCAGCGCGTCCGCCACTGCGCTGCGCCGCTTGCTGGCGCAGTCGGTTGCGCCGCCCGGCCGGTTTTGTAATTTCGCCTGGCGGGCCGTGACGTCACTATACTAGTTTGACGCGCGTGCGTGACAGCCTGCGCCAGGACGCCCGCGCCGCCGCCGCCCCCGACCTTAGTACTAGTGCAATGACGTGCCCGTTTGTCTCCTCCGCTCTTAGATACCAGTGATTACGATAGTGCATCTACAGAATTGAATGTCACAATGGTTTGTCGAGCAGTCTTCAGGAAGCTAATATTTATCTGTTTGTTTTGATTGGTTTAGTCTTTCTGGTTCAAATAAGAAATGTTACAAGTTCTCCATAAGTGCTTGTACATAATTGTTTTTATTCCTGTGTCTGTATATCAAGGTGTGTGTGGTTAATATGGTACATGTCAGCGTACAGTCATGACCAATTCTCTTCTGCGTGTGAGTAAATTATGTGCGCTTATGTCTTGTAACGACGTGTTCGGCGAGCTTCACCTCTTTATGTGTGCGCGCGCACACTTTGACAACTCAGCTCCGCTGCAGAGCCTTTTTGTAATTTTATTTTTCCTGCTTCAGTTCAGCGACATAATGCAAGCAAATTTTATAAAAGCCTAAGATGTTGTTTATTCAATAATCATGAATCATTCCAAATACGAAAAATATAGTTACAATGATATTTGAATGATAGTTTTAAGATGAATAGTATGGGAAACAGCAATTCTCATTAAGTAAATAAACCAATCTTAATCTAAATCTATTTCATTTTAATATGAGGGTACTTAAAACACAATTCGCAAGTGAAGCCCGGGATTCGTGATTGGTAATTAAATTATATTAAACCGTAGGGACGTTCACGAGTTTGCCTTAGTTAAATTACTTAAAGATGTTGTATTTTGTTTTAAATAATGTGTTTATAAGATAAATAATGAATTGTTAGCAAACAAAGACAAAGAGCGAAGTTTTATATCGTGAAAAATTCCGTATTGCATGATTGTGTATGGGTACATAATATTCATATGTATATAGTACGAGCGTTGGATACTCTCGAGCTTACATCTCGGCCGTGATATCTCCGTCCCTGTCGCTCGCCGGAGCCTCAGCCTCCGTAGCAATGCACCGACAACTACGTATCCCTCTCAGTACAGCTTCTGAACCAATACGATTCTTTTTGTCTTTTTATAAAATGGGCGCGATAGCTAGTCGGTGTAATCCAGAGTTGTGTGTATGCATTTAAAGGTCTCGGTCCTTTTCGTGTTTTAATATTGTATTTATCAATAAGTCGCTGTAATGCTGACCAATGCGTGCTGTGAAAGAGATTACCCTGCAAAGTAAATAGTTTAATACTAACCGGTGCCATAACTGATTTGTTTGTAAATAATTGTTTACTGACAAGTTTGACAAGCACGTGGATACAATAGTTACCAGTTTGTACCGTTCGGAGTTGGGTCTCGTCCCGCGTCGTCCGCCACGACCGCGAGCAGAGCGCGGCGCCCGGCCAGGGGGCTGCTCAACAAGTTCGGGCGCTTCGCGGCGATCAGGTGCCACTTGATACTCGTTCTTTTCTAACTGGATTTGAATCAGCTGATGGTGCTTGCCCTTGGCGTCACTGAAACGCACTCTCAATTGCGAACCTATATATATGTTAATTGGTCTCTTGTTCTATTTATGCCTTGTTTAAGTTAGGCTTTCAGATTTTTTGTTGTTTTTCAGATCTTGTTGATAATTGGTTTTGTATAGTGATTTCAAAACTTTTTTGGATGAGACAAGCGGGTTACTTTATTGCTTCTTGTTATAAGTAAATGTATTAGTCTCGGGCTATTCATTTCATGAAAATTTGTTTTTCAGAAATTGTTGTCAGGGGAGTCAAGTGTTGAGCGGGGTGCTCCAGCGAGGAGCCTCCGCCTACACGAAGACGTCACCTACCGTGCCGAGGTACGGCGGCATGTCCGCGTCGCCGCCGCCGTGCGAGGCGCGCGCGCGCTCCCCGCGAGGCTGCGCGTCGCCCGCGTCCGCGCCGCGCTCGCCCGCGCCCGCGCACGCCGTGCTCGCCACCATGACCCCCGTGCAGCCCGCGCACGACTACTACCCGCACAAAGTCGAGATGGACTCCGATGACGGCTACCCCCCGGAGGCTCACTCGTACCGCCATTCCCCGCACGAGCTGGCCGCCTATGCTACAGACAGTAAAGTACCGGTGCAACCCGACGTCTATGACCAAGGGATGGAATCTATCGACGAGAAAACTCCAATAGATTTAATTTACGAGGATGAGAAGCAGACCGTGATTTACACGACGACCCCGGACCAGAAGCGCGTGGAGATGATCAGCGGGCAGTTGGACGACGGGCAACTGGTGAGCGGTGGCGGGCAGCTGGTGGACGGCGGCGTGTCTGTGGTGGTGGGCGCGCCCGGCCAGCCGCCCACCGTGCTGGTGCTGGCCGACCACGTCGTGGACGAGCTTGGACAAGTCATCACTATACCCAGGTAATACTGCCGTGCTCACGGTCCATTTACATATTATAATTATTATTCGTAGGTTCTAACATTTAACATGTTGTTGGTTACTATTTATCGAATTTCGTCTAATGGCTATTTCCATAAACATCAATGTATCGTATCGTATTTTATAGCTTAAAATTTATGAGATGATATGGAAATATCGCGTTGCCTCTGTTGCCAGGTGTCTTTGATAGTGGGAAATTCCACAGTCAAATATATAAATTCCGTCATTGGGGATACAATTTATTATCATTCTTTGTGAGGCTTTGTGTATAACGCGAACTTAATATTTTACTTATAAGCTTTCGTATATCTTCAAAAGTTTTACAATGCAGAATGACAATATAGTACTATAAACATTTTTTGTACGGGGGGCGTCACCATACTACGTTTAGAGTACTCATATAGGAATTAGAGAAGTGGTAACAACGAGTTTGCTTAATGTAGTCACGTATGGTATTGGCACTTCATCTCGGAAGATTTGTTAGAGCCAATGAATTGTTTGTGCATGTAAGCCGTGTGTAGTTAAAAGAATGAGGTGTTTGTGTCGGAGGTCCAGTGTAACGGTTGTGAGCGTTAGGAGCGGCGCGTGTGGGCGGAGCGACGCGCTCACCTTGAACTTGCCGCGAGAGCCGTGCGCGGCCAGCGCAGCGCCCGCGCCGGCCCGCGCCAGCCTGGGCCGCGAACACTGCGTGCTAACATGTTGCCAATTGCCGTCGTTTTCGCTGTATCATTGCCTTTATCCTACCTATAGCAACATATTAACTTTAAAGACCACAGAAGTTGCAAAAATTATCCTTAATTTACGTGCTTGACGTGCCTGTCGTAGCAGACCTTTTATTAAAAAAGTTAAAACACCAAAATAGAATTCAAATTATTGATTTACCTGCGTATCTAACGTTTTAACATCCCATAATACTTTATTTTATGAAATAAACGTTAATTTTAAACCATATCTCATAAACATATGAGGTACAATTAATTATTTTTATTCTAGTGCTTACCCACCTAAGTTATGAATCTTAATATCTAGTAAATAGACGCTTTATTTATAGACAGGTAGAAATGCTGCAGCAGAATTATTGTCAGTAATCATAAACAAATAGAGTTATCAAGGTTTGAATATTGAAAAGTTATTTGTTCAGTTAAATCAAAACAGACAGTGAAACTAGCAGGACGACATGAACACTCAAGTGAGTCTCCGTGACTTTAAGATTATACTACAATTGCCTGCCCAAGTTCAACAATGACTTCACAATTATTTACTCAAAAAGCGCGCCACTAATCAATTAGACTTCGTTGTTTGTCATGGCAGATCAACTGAAGAAGTTCGGAGCGAGTAAAAAAAAATATGATCTCACTAGTATCAATTAAAAATATTTGACTCGAATTTCTAACACACTTTTATGCTACGTACACAAATACTTCACTCCGGTCACTTATTTCGAAATATACAAGGTATCAAGATTCAGAAACGTTTTCTATTGTGTACGTACAAATTGTTTGGCTGAAACTTGTGTCACCATAAGTATAAATGTATAATATTATTATGGTAAGTAAATTAAATTGAGTATAAGACTAAACGTCAGTACAGTTTTGCAGTGTAGGTACACGAAGCTTTAGCTGTGTTAGACTAATGCGTTGCTCAAACGTAACTCGTGTGATTAAACAAGACGGTTGCTAGTTGAACGTAACCGTCGCAAAAAGCCTCGGCCCGCCATGTGCTTGCATGTCATTCATATCGCATGACGTTCGTCTCACCGACACCGACGCCGCCTGTAGTAAAATTAGTTACGTCTGTTTGCTGCCAGACAAGTTTGATAAGTGGCATCCGTATTAGTTTATTCTAATGTAGAAATAATACGCGTTCATGATGTAACCGCAACCTAACTCATATAGTAACGGGACAATTACGAGCGTGTACAAAATATTGATCGTTTCAAGTCCGAAGAGATTCATATTTAGTACACGTTACGATGTTGACATACTAATTAACCTAAATCATTCCTCCATGCCGTAGTACTCGCATAAACAATATAATGTATATTTTTAAATCTAGATTCAAGTTAGAAATTTTTTTAATTATTAAAAAAGCTTTAAATGCGGACAAATGTTATAACGTTGTTGGTTGAAGTGTGTGGAAAAGGGTAACTCAGTAAACTTCACGAGGGCCAAGAAAATAAACGAGGATTTTAACGAGAACGAAAACTTGTAAAGCGAACCTAATATGAAAAACATGTTTCTACGCTTAACTTAAGAACTGTTCTTCTATAATTAATATTATATAATGAATGAACTTATATAAATATAAATACATATTTATAAAGTGGTCATCAAGATTCAATTCCAACATTTCAACCTTTTTCTAGATAGCTTCTAATTGATCTAATCGGATCCTAATCAGAACAATAAGCTGTTGTAAACTAAAGTTACACAAGTACATATCATGATAGAGAACGCTTACGAACGTTAACCACATAATACGTGGCTATTTCAACATTGTGAGGCATTCAAACGGCTCTCCGTAACTGTCTCCGAACTAAAATCACTTACCATAATCAACTCTTCCACTAGCTAATCTATAAATTATAGATATGTTATCTCTCTCTTCAACCAGTTTTCGGAATATATTAAGAAAACGGACCGAAAAGAGGAGGGAATCTATTTTATTTGATATCGTGCGTGAGAATGGTGGATGGTACTGGAAGAACAGATCGAGCTTCATTCGTGGAAGTCTGTCTGTGTCAATGTTTTACTGTCATTTAGAAAATAAGTTTTCTTTCGTTGGATAACCTAGTATAAATATAAATCCAGTACATTTGGTGACAGATTTCCGTTGCCTATGAAAATTTAATATCCATTTTTAATATTTTATTATAATTGGGTTTCGATTATAATCAGGCTGATAAGGGAACTTAAAAGGGGAGAGCTCTTAGTAAAAATGAATAAATAAGCTTGATATGGATTGGTAAGTGATAAAAACTCGGCTGAATCGTTTAGGACGGAGCGAGAGGCTGCGAGTCTCACCCGGCGCGCCTCCAACACTTTAATGATGACTTTTTGTTGCACCGTGGCCCGTACTATCAGCGGAGAGCGGGTGTAGGTAAGCATTGACCATTTGCTCCAACTATAGGAATCTGAATACAACATGCAATCTTGTCTCCTAAATAAACTACTTGGCTAGCTTGAGAGCTCCTGTAATCAAGAAAAGAGTTCAGATTTAAAACTTCACCGAGGACTCTCACTCCATTGCAGTCGATTTCCTCTTCAGAATTGACCACAGGCTGGTACCTAGTAGTTCACTTTCAAGTCATACTTGATAAGGCTCAGGTTTTGCACGAGCCGCGTCATCTCATGCCTCGGGCGCGGCTGTAAGGCGACAGCCGCGGCCCGCGACCCCGCCCCGCGCCCCCTTGCCCTTCCCCGCGCCACCCTGCCGCCGCAGCCTTATTTTATTGCCTCGCTCTTGCTCGTTGCGGCGAGCCCTCGAGATGAGCTTACCATCGCTGGGTTTCTCGCCCCAATCATTATTTAATGTAATTATTTGGCCGGTAAACTGCTTTTTTTGGAAATCATAACAGTTATGTACACTTTTTATCGGGCGGCTTCGACTTTACGCGTCCTGCCGTATCGTGGTCATCGCTACAATTTTAATATATTACAAATGTTACACTTTAGTATTTTGTTCAACTTCTGGTATTTATTTTTAATTTTGTTTTTACGGACTCCAAATAACAATGATGTAAAAGCTTTTGAGTTTGACTTAAAATTTTATTTCAGTTTCATTTTCTATAAACGAAGGGTCAAAGAGTCAATTAAGATAAGATTACGAAGAAAAACGATTATTACGCCCAATCCCATCCATACACGTTTGATTATCTTCCCCTTTATAAATAATAGTGGCCAGTATCTGACTCACTGCATAGCAAAGGCTTCTCACACGGTGAACCTACAAGAGTTGATTATATGCTGATACTCCTGCAATAAAAAAACATTATTATTAATATCCATAAGTATTTATAGTTTTCTTCAATTCACTTCAAACGATAGTTTTATGCCAATTTATAAAGTTATGTGCTTTGCCGTAGTAAATTTATTATGCTTCGTCATTTAAACTATGTATGAAATATGTTTGGTCATTTGTATGGTGCATTCTTCTCTGCGATAGATCTTACGATATCATAACTGGCGAAGAATCGAAAGCTGTCGGGCTACGAGAGGAGTCAATAAACTCGTGAAAGCGCGACATATTAAAAGCTCTTAGCAAAAGACATCAACGGGTGCAGTGATCCTCCCGTAGCACAGTCTGGGAATAACACTGTTTTCGTGACGATTGTGCTTTATTTACTTTCGGTATATAACTTATACTAATTCAAAACTGGTTGCTCAGATAACGCAGCTTTTGATACCTTTTTCTGTTTACAAAACTTTTCGTCCAGTTCAGTCCTATTTACTTGACAATATTTGTAGACCGATCGTAGCGCTACGAAATTTACGAGACGACAAAAAAAAAGAATATTTGGCAAGAACGTATTATTAACAGTTTTAGTTTACTTGTCTCATAAAACATAGTCTCTGTTCAAACTCCAAAAGTTCAGTGTGTCCTTTAAAAATTAACGATCATCCTTTCTACCTGATGCCGCTGTCCGAGTGCAAATAAAAAACGGTTTCCCCGCGTAAAGGGTTCACTTCCCATCACATGGAGGTTGAAGGTACCCAGGCACACACACGCCTCCACACACACATTCACGTGTACACGTTGCTATGTAACTTTAGGCACCGACGAGCCAGCGTCCGACACAAATCTCAACGGGGGATAAAATTTCTTTGGAACGAAACAAAGAACGTTGTGGATCGGTCAATTGAATTTTGTTTATATGTAGAATATGTATGTGATTTATATTCATGTTTTTATTTTATAACGTTGCTATATGGATGGCTGACGTAATCCGAAATGAGATATACCTAAGTTTATGGTGATGTTAATGTTATATTTTGTGAGCATTCAATTCTTCGTATTACTATTATGACGCAAATAACAGGACAAAATTGTAAGTATTAAACTAAAAAGCTTATTAACGTAGTTTATACTCTACACATTTTTTTTTGTTTTGACATTTGATTGTTTTTAATACAAAATGTTGTCATTGGTTTTGGGACAGGAAAATCACATCCACACCCAGAAGTAGATAAATATTTCAATCGTTTTTTTTTGTAACCACGACTATACAACAGCAAATCCATTATAGGATTTTATTATCTTACATCAAGGTTTTGAATCGAACATCAACAGAGTGCAGGGTCATGTCGGCCAAGTAAAAGTAACTCTACGGACCCTGAATTTAAGACTGAAATTCAAATATTTGTGAGAAAGGGACTTAAATGTTCATAGAGATACGCAACTTTTTTTGTGAAGTTCGGGGATTCCTTTGTGGTTAGCCTCTTTGCCGGCCGTGGCCACATCCAGTCCCGTTGTTTACTCTTCATACATAGTGCTTGCGTTCATTATTGAATAGGCTTGAGCTGACCAACCCATACAAAATCTGTAAAACTACGTTTAAATATGGCTTTCTTATCGTAAAAACCATTTCCAGCATTCATTTGGTTTCTTAACGAAGTATTGTTTTACAAAAGATTACTGTCAGTCTTTATTTATTCCACAGGCCTTATAAGTTATTATATGAATACAGTGTTCAATATGATTTTACAAATTTATCCTATTATTTTATCTCTCGAGAATCGCATATTCATTACGTGACGGTCGCGGTTATTTTCGCTCAGTCATGATTTAGGTTCGCTAAGGTTGTATGTTGGCCTCCTGTAGCGCCAACAAATGCGTATTTGACTTTGAGGTCGATCGATCTGTGTTACAGTTTATTATTGTAAGACAATATTACCGTATCCGTATTAATTATAACTTTTTCGATAAATTGATGTGTAAATTTTTGTGTGATAGTTTTAGTTCGAGTTATTTTTCAGGATTGGTTTATTTTTCTACTTTTACTTTCTTTCTCTTGTTTCCGCTGACAACTTTTAAAGAGCTTTAAATAATCTCAATTATCAGATAGCCAATAACGACACAATTGTAGCACCAGGAATAGTTGCGTCATTATAACGTCTGCTTTATTTTTTACTCTTTCCCAAGACCACTTAAGTATTTCAAAATCATTAACTAACTTTGCATAGATAGGTATCTATAATCATTGAGTCGTAAAATCGGAGAAACTGTTTATTCATCACATTGACATCGCGTACGCACACAATGAAAGGCTACGGATGAGTGTGTGAGGCTTGCGCGTGTGTTGTCGCTTATTAGTGTGATAAAGACAGAGCATGGTATTGATCTGCGTGACAGAGTGAAACGGACGTCAACAAGGCTAGCTTTACCTTATAAGTATATGAATGTACGTTTTTATTAACTTGATTCGTTATACGGCTTGCCATTATAATAATATATGGGTACATATAATCACAATTCAGTCCAATATTAAGATTACCGTCTCATACAAAATTATAAAAAATACAAGCATATTATTTCTTGGTTATCGTTTTTAATAAAATTAATAAAAAGTTATATTGTAAAAAAACATGACTTTTTAAGATTATACGAAGTTGTAACTTGACAGATATTGTGTTAAATGGGCCAGATCCAGCAGTTGTTTTAGATATCGTTTAGAAATGTTACTGATGGTTATGTGCGGTTGTTGTTAGCGGCGTGGTGTTGCCACAATAGTACATTAGGTTCTGTAGATGTGTCTTTACCGGGGAAGAGTTTATGACGTCATAGTGACTGTCCCTGAATCCGATGTCGGTGGCGTTGTGCTATCGGAAAACTCTGCAAGTGGCTGTTATTATTGATAAAATATGTTCATACAATTCTAATTAAACGGATTTAGCTACAAAAATAGTTAGCTCAACATTTCGTAACGTTTAACATCGAGAATTACGTTTAATATTAATTTATTGATGATTCGTATTCTGACGTAAATAGTCAATGCATTTATAAAGTAATTAAGTGATATTAGCACTTCAGCATTCTTAATTTAGTATTGATGATAGATACAATTTGTGAAAACAATTTAATTCATTTAACAATTTGGAAAGATAAGTCGTGTTTATAGTGAGTGTCTAAATTGCCTTTTTCAACTGTTCATTAAGAAATAATTTGTGAAAATAAGATTTAAATAATTTATTATTTATTTGTAATAATGTACAGAAATTATGGTATGTAAATTAACATAAGTCAGACTTGGTACAGTAAAATAATAATTTTCATGATGAATAATGAATAGTAAAATAGTCACATACCTTTATATGTTAATGTTAAACAGAAATTAAATCAAAGAAACAAAGATTTTGGTACGTTAGGTGACGTTGACTATATTTTCGTTAAGTACGTGATAAAAAGCAGTCAGGTGCGAGCCAGAATCGTGCCACTAATGTGCTAAAGAAAATGAAATCTGATGTGAAAAAATATATTGGTAGTATACTAGTAACAGGTATAGCTCAAATATGTTGTTTAACCTAGATCGTTATTTTAATTTTTAGCGACAACAAAAATACATCATCTGCGAAAATTCTTAATTGTCTAGCTATCATAGTTCATGAGACTTGCTGGCGGTCGGACAGACATACAGACAGCGGTGATTCAGTAATAGGTGAGATTGTGTTTTTACTCTTCGGGTACGTTTGTTGAAACAATAATCAGCCGCTACTTAGATCCTTCACAAGGCAAGTACACAATGGAGGAAAATGTGTGTAAGATTAACAATTCACATACAATAGTGGCAAAAAGGACGTCTTTACAAACATTGTATTAAAAAAAATCAGAAATCTATTAAAAAGTACTTTGCGGTAAAAACTATCAGAATTAACAGTCTATCTATATTTTATATCAAAGAAATGTGATAAATGTTAATTAGGAAAGTGCTTAAAAAACTATTCAATGAGATTTATATCCCAATTTTTACATCCGCGTCATAAAGACCATTGTATCAACACATTTTAAATTCAATGTGTTTATTTTATGTGCAATAATTTAAAGTAAAGGGCCACTTCTGTCATTTTTGGGCAAAGTACTTAAATGTTTCAGAGGATTATTAAAAAAAACCTTTTACGTAAAGTCAAATAAATATAAGTAAGAATTGCATGTTTGTATCAATGTAGAAACGTGGTTTACATTGCTCGGCGTTATGAAATTATTGCAGGGCATAAAATTATAGTGTACGAATTTATAGTACTTTAAATTTTAACAATGCTTTTAAATTTACGATGATTTTACGCTCAAGCAAATATGGTATGTGTCATAGTTTCATGTAGATCTTACTATATATACAAAAAAATACTTCTGTTTTTTTATTATTTCATCTGAGCCGACTTATACTTACCGACAGGTAGCATCTAATATATTTTGATAAATCTTTACAGTTTTTTTGAACTGCAAACTGCAACAATGCATGATAAAGGCAAAGGGCAGAATTATTTCCAAGGTGAGACGATTCCTGATGACCCTTCACTTTACATTTAGCTGTCGTTCTTTAACAGCCATTAATAATTCATTCATTGTAACAGTACTCCTTCGACATTTAAATTATAAGATTCTGACAATTACTGAGCTCATAATCTCTTACCACAAATAACCGGCAGCAATCTAATTAAGAAGAAAGAGCGTTTATTATATAGGTATTTAATAAGTATATGTATATTATTTAATTTTCAAGTACACGGCCAGTTTGAGACGAACAAAAATACAAATAAATAAATTAAAGGAGACACTGTAACCGAAACTTATTCAAAACATAAAACGCTAAGGTACAGCATTCTGTTGGTTTAAAACTACTACTAATGTTAAGTAAGTAAATTATGTTAAGACGTGTTAATAAATAGCCCATGAAATAGGGTCAAAATCAGTAACTAAATATTATACTACTCAGTATGTTGTGTGAAACAAGCCTGACTTAGTATTCCATTGCCTTTAGCACGTGTTATGCTAAATTTAAATGTTGCATTGATGGTAATGCAATGAATTTCTGATACAGATTCAAAATTATTGCGTTATATCTATTTTACAATTCCTGTCGACAGCTAACATAAACTATTCGTTATCTAGGTAATTGGAACTCGATAAAG